>NC_137814.1:69250046-69295046 GCF_963921795.1 Nannobrachium achirus
GTCTCGCGGCTACTGCTGCTGCTGCTGTTGCTGCTAGCCGGCGAGGCTCCCCAGGGTCTCCTTGGGCCCCTTTTTGCTAGACTGCTAGAGCTGGGTCTCGTAGCAGCAGGATCAGACGTGAGTGTTTCTGACTGTCCAGGAGATTGGATAGTGCTTGCCCTTGGTTCACTTGAATTCTGGGCCCCCTGGCTCTCTGTTTCTGGGTTCCCAGGTTGTGGTTCTGTCCTTCTTGGTTGTTCATTTTTGGGACTAAGTCTACCTCTGCTTTTCAACTCTCTCATCTCCTTTCTATCTTTTTCCTTTCTTCCAGCATGCCACACCTGGCTCTCTGCGAACCTCTGGCTAAAATTTCCACCCTCTCCTTTAGGCCACCTCCGTCTAAACCCGCCACCGAAGTTTTGAGTATGGCTGCCGGTGTAAGTCTCTCTACCGAGCCCAATCTCTCTGTGTGACTGCCCCCGGCCATACCCACTGCCTCCTTCGCCAAAGCGATTCTCTCTGTTTGGCCGCTTCTGGCTAAATTCTTGACGACGTCCGCCACTCTCCTGTCCTCCAGATCCTGGCCCACCTCTCCTCCGATTTACCCTGATAAGAAAAGTGGGTCATAAATCTGGGGTTCACTATGAACGTTAACTGTATTCTATTCTATTCCAACGTTTACCGAGACCAGAAACAGAATAGAAAAATCTTACCTTGTGTATGGTGGTTGCATTCCTCTTTCCCTTCCTCCACGTTGACCATAGCCGTAGTGGTTTCTCTGTGGGTTAGGGTTAGGGTGCCCCCCTGGTTCATAGTAGTTAGGATATTGCTCTTCCATTAGGTTGGTGCAACTCAAGCTGAAAACAAAGAATTTCAATGAGCATATCCCTTAGGCAAGCGTGTTTCAGAATCAACTCCTATAAAGACGCGGTGCTGTGACCAGACCAAGTACATGTGCACAGCACTACCTATGAGCATTGTGAGCTGACCACTGAATTCTTGGTCCTGGGAACACGAACAACGCACAGGGGCCGTTTGCCTTGCTTTGACTTCAAATGCCTGTTCAATCCGTTCTCTTCGCATAAACCACAGTCTGGAAATGATTTGGAACGTGCTTCGTGAGGTAGCTAGGAAGTTGCTGATTGGGGTGTTGTTCCAACGAATCAGGGTAGGGTTAGGGTGGCTACGTCATCAGCCAGCCAATACAGACTGGTGTATTCTTCCCCCATCCCCCCACAGACCAAAAAAGAGTGTGCAAAAGTTCACATACACATTGCAGGCTGTGTTCATGATTCTTTATATATATATATATATATATATATATATACTAGCCTACAGCCCCTAAATGTAGACATCTATTAGTCGTCTAGTCCAAGTTTAGACAACTAAAAAACGTTCAAATCTATACCACCATTAGACCACTTTTAGACGGCGTGCTCAGTGGGATTATTTAAAGGAGTGAGAAACCCCGCCTCTAATTTGTTTTATGGGATTTCAGAACATGAAAAGAAATCTGAAATGTAAAGGCGTGGTTATCTGCCGTTGTGGGGGGAGGGGCGGAGTATTGCGTCTTCTATCAGAGAGAGACTGACCGAAGCTGTCAGCAGTGGGCAGTTGTTGCTTTTCCATTTCGGAAACATTTTTTAAAACCAGTCATTGGAGGTGTAAAAAGTATAAAGATTCGGCAACTCCAGGTTATATAACTAATTTAAATGTGCAGGTATTTCACAAACAAGCTGTCTGAGCTTTTATCCATGGACAAACTTTCTCCAGCTATGGACCACGGAACCAGTGAAGAATGGACGCTAGGCTATCGCTATAGCTATTTGCTGTGTAGTGTGTGTGTGTGTGTGTCGTGACAGTGCGCGCACACACGCGACGTCCACACACGAAAACTAGCAGATCTACAAGCTCACAACGCGTCGTGAAAGGGACGCGTTGTGAGCTTGTATATCTGCTATGTAGCTATGTAGCCTAGCTAACAGCCGTAGCATAGCAGCTTCTCATGTAGACACGTTGGTGTCGGTCGGCTCTACGGCTAATAGCTAGGCTACATACATAGCCTATATACAAGCTCACAACGTATCGCTTTTGCGATGCGTTGTGAGCTTGTAGATCTGCTATTTTTCATGTGGACGTTGTGTGTGTGTGTGCGTGCACTGTCACGACACGCACGCACGCACACACACACACACACACACAGGCTACACTACACAGAAAATAACACAGGCACCACCCAGTGTAACTGTCTGTTGACGGAGCCTGCTCTTCGTTCTCTCTGGCTGAAACAAGCATACTGTGAAACCACGCCCCCCCTTGATACAACTCTATATTAAACAAACGTTAATATTAATTAGATATGCCTACGTCACGTTACACCACAGAACATTGATAGCTAATATTTAATGAGTGGCGCGAAAGATTTATTTTCTACCAGAAACCGGAAGTAAACAGAAATAGCTGCATAGACCAGCAGAAAGCTCTGAAACCCCAAGCCTATGGGCAAAATGAACCATATTATAGCTCCCTATCACAAGTGACTCATTTATATAATATATATTTATAGAAATAGTGATTTTGTGTTTCATGCTCCTTTAATGATCATTAGCAATTGTATATAGTATAATACACTATAGCATTACTTTTACCCTAAGTTATGTGACATTAAAAATGAAGACAAAGAAATTCTCAAAGACATATCTCATATCTCATGTCTCATATCTCAAGTACTTGATGAAGTTTTTTTGTATTGTTATAAAACAGCTAATCCCATGACCAATTAGCCCCACCATCTGGCCACTGTGTGAATAGAGAATCTCGTGCACCACCTGAACAAAGCTAAATACTGCTATTAAAAATACTGCAAGGCAGTTATCAGTGGTAGCCCGGGAAATTAGTACAACAATCGTTCACTTTGTGATACAAGCACCAAATTTTGCACAAAGTTCCCTCTGGACCTACTTTTCCCAAAAAGCACGTTAGCCACTCAATGTATTTAAAAAAGGGTTGGGGTCCCATTGACTTTCTATACAGTGAAATAATCCCCAAAAAATAATCTGTTTTAAGTAGCATGTGAGGGGTCAAACTAAGGGGTTTTCATGATCCTGAATCCAATGCAAGCATTTGTTTTGCACAAAAAACATTCCTTGGGATAAAAAACTACCACGAAACTATGGTTTAGTGATGAGTCATCACTTTTCACAGTAATGTGGGCCACTGTGGGGGCTATTTTTTGCCCAAGGAATGTTTTTTGTGCAAAACAAATGCTTGCATTGGATTCAGGATCATGAAAAACCCCTAGTTTGACCCCTCATATGCTACTTGAAGCAGATTTATGTTTTTGTATTATTTTACTGTATAGAAAGCCAATGGGACCCCAACCCTAAAAAATAAAAAACGAGTGGCTAACGTGCTTTTTGGGAAAAGTATGTCCAGAGGAAACTGTGTGCAAAATTTGGTGCTTGTATCACAAACTGAACGATTCTTCCAAAAAATAGACTTAATTTCCTAGACTATACTATGGGGCCTGTAGTTGAAAACTACTATTCTAAACAACGTTGATGTTTAATGATACATTTACAGTAAGCAGGAGACAGATACAGACTTGTTAAATGCAATTTATTTAAAAAAGAACAAGAAAAAAGAGGAATCGTACACTTTATGATCGAAGCATGTAATTTGGCACCAAGGTTATTATAGTAAACGAAAACTAACTAAAAAACGAAAACTAGAATGGAAAAACATTTGAGTTAATTGAAATACAAATAAAAACTGTGCTTTTAAAAAAAAAAAGAAAACTAACTGAAAGGGCATTGTGCGTTACAAAACTAACTACCGTAAAATAAACTAAAATTATAGAGAAATTCTCCTTAGTTCAACATTCCTGCCACTCTCAACGATATGATGTTTTGTTGTTCCTTCGAAACAATTGTGAGCTCCCTTCAAGCCTAAAAAACAATGGTTATAATAGTACATAATGACAAGATTGCAGGCTGTGCTTTCTTTGATTAACCCCACTCGGCCATCTGGTGGTTTTCCGGAGCCCTTTTATTTTTTTTAAATCTCACCGCTGACAAATACCCCATATTATGTAAAAGACTAAAGCTAACACAAAAAACGACTAAAAAATAAACATTTTCAAAAAATAAAAACAAAACGAAACCAGCAACCTCACTTTAAAAACGAATTAAAACTAAACTGTAATTGAAAACAAAACCCCAAAAATAATACAGATAAAAACTAATGAAAAAATCCAAAACTATTATAACCACCCAGTTATAACATTATTACTGGGGAACGGCCCCAGGAGAGTCTCCAGTATCCTCATAACAGGAGTCAATGGAACACTTTGCTCTCCTGTGAGCGGCGCTGCCGAGCCTTGTAGATCTTCGTGGGTTCACCTCTTGCTCTTTATCTTGTTTTCTCTTCCGTGGTGCCATCTGTCTCTGTTCTTCTTCGGCTGGTACCTCATAAACCACCTGGGGGCTTGGACAGGCGTTGGCTTGCACAGGCGGCTGCTGGTTAATGTGATGATCTTCAGTTGACTTCAGGCAGTTGATAACCATATTTCCTGGGTGCTGGCTTAGGGCAAGACTTGCATTGTATATATTTCTTCTAGTCATCAGATCCTTCAGGGCCGAGTCTGAATTGGTTCCGCAAATCAGAGAATACATCGCCAATCCTTCTATGTATTTCGCTCTCTCTGCCAGATCCAAGTGGGAGAGCTTAACCAAGGTGTCAATAATCTGGTATTCACGAATCTTGATGGCATGCTCGTGTTCAGTGGGTTGGTGGTACCTGTATTTCGCTTCTGGTGTACTAAGAGAATCTTTGTTCACTTTAATCATATCATCTATGATTTCTTGGTTATACTCGTCCCAAATTAAACCGGGCTTCAATCCAGATACAATCATTGGGGTGGAATTCGGTGCGGGACGCATTTCATCCGTGTTCTGTTCAATTTTGATGCCTTCAGTTTTTACCACATTTTCGCCCATTTCTATCTCTGTAGAGGTCTCTTTCTCTGCAGTTTGTATCGCTTCGACCTGAAATACCACGTACTGCACGAAGTCTGTCATCGTCGCTTTGTCCACAAAAGCCATTGTTTGACTTACTACTACTGCTAGTACCGGGCTCTTTATGGGTCTTGCGTAGTAGGTCTGGAGAGTAGAGAAAAACACTTTAACATCTCATAATATAAATAAGAATTAAGGCATAAAGCAGCAATGACCTGGCCCTCGCAGCTCTACCCACGTCACAAGGGGCCACAACCAATCAGAAGATGGGACAGGGCTAAGTTAAACCAATTAAGGTGGCACTACATTAACGGGATAAATACTGTGGTTTGCAACGCTAGGTAATGGAGCCCCGATTTTACCGCATTTGACTACAAAGGGCTATCAAACTGAGGCTTGATTAAAAATAAACAATGCATTTTAGCAACATGGCTGGGAGGACCAACAGAATACAAAAAAAAAAAGGTATTTTCAGTCCCTGTCTAAAGCAGTACTTGCCGGGATGACTGGCTTCAATGACATTGGGACACATATGCAAGTTAGCATCCGGCAGTTTCTACATGCTGGGGACCCATACTCAACATTTCTAACATAAAACCTTGGTGTGCTCACTATGTCCGGGTTCACAATGGGCTGGCAAGTAGACTAATGTGTGTTGGTCTCAGAATAGTTTGATGCATCAGGCCTCAGCATCATCCTGACAGGTTTGTTGTTTGTTTTTTTATTCATCACAGACCAGACACACACAACGGTATACAGATGGACTTTTATGATGAAAACCATACAGTGCATAACGAATACAACACCACAGGTATCGGTGTTAACATTGTCATGTCTCAATTTGACTAAATTATCCAGTCAACTCTAAAAATAGAACAACTTTTTAACTTTTAATGGCCCATTCAAAAAACGCCCTCCCGACGTCATCACGTCAGGACGTGTCGACGGAAGCAAGGCCCCCCAAGAGGCGCTCGGTAAACGACACCGGGCTTCCCGCAAGGGCGGTGCCGTCCAATCTTCCTCTCTACACTCCCCTGGCAGACTGCTTTTCGCAATGGAAGCGGTGCAATCCAAAAGTGTTTTGAATCAGTATCTGAAAACCTTCAAATTCAAGATGCTGACTGCTGCCAGCCTGCTGCGTTCGGTGAGAGTGAACGACTGGTTCACCTCTCTGGATCTGAGAGACGCGTACACACATGTCTCCATCTATCCTCCTCACTGAAAATTCCTCAGGTTCGCCTTCGAGGGGAAAGTGTACGAGTACACAGTTCTCCCCTTCGGCCTGTCGCTGAGCTCCCGTGTCTTCGTTCTAGTGACCAAGACAGCGCTCGAACCACTACGGCGCCAGGGCATCAGGATTGCAAACTACCTGGACGAGTGGTTGATTTGCGCGAGCTCCGAGCAGGAGGCGGCGCGGCACACCAGGTTGGTCATGGACCACCTGCAGTCTCTGGGGTTTTGCGTCAATCTGGAGAAAAGTGCTCTCACACCCTCACAGAGATCCAACTTTCTGGGGACCATTCTGGACTCACAGTCTATGATCGCCCGTCCCTCGCAGGAGAGGATAGAGAAGTTTCTCTCCTGCGCAGCCCTCTTCCAGACGGGGAACTCGGTCCGTTACGAAAAGGTCATGGGCCTCATGGGCTTCATGGCCTCAGTCCTGCACCTGGTGCAGCTAGGACGTTTCCACATGAGACAGTTTCAAAGGTGGATGTTATCCCTTCGGATTCCGTCCACCGAGGGTCGCGCTCTGGTGCAGGTCCCTTTCAGGGCTGTGGAGGCGCTGCTACCCTGGCGGCGAGCCGACTTCCTGTCGGCCGGAGTCAGCATGGGAGAGGTGATTCACCGCAGGGTGATCACCTCGGACGCCAGCCTTTCAGGCTGGGGCGCGACCTTAGGAGGTCGCACAGCACGGGGCCTTTGGGGCCCGGAGATGCGACATTACCATATCAACTACCTGGAGTTGATGGCGGTGATGCTGGCCCTTTGTCACTTCGAACCCCTGATCCTAGGTTGGCACGTCCTCCTCAGGACGGACAACACCACTACGATGTGTTATGTCAACAAACAGGGGGGGCTGAGGTCCCGAGAGCTAGACAGGTTAGCTCGGGACCTGACACTTTGGTGCCATGGTCGACTTCAGTCGATCAGGTCTTCTCATGTTCCGGGCCTCCTGAACAGCGGAGCAGATCTGCTGTCCAGGGGGAACTCGGTCCGTTACGAAAAGGTCATGGGCCTCATGGGCTTCATGGCCTCAGTCCTGCACCTGGTGCAGCTAGGACGTTTCCACATGAGACAGTTTCAAAGGTGGATGTTATCCCTTCGGATTCCGTCCACCGAGGGTCGCGCTCTGGTGCAGGTCCCTTTCAGGGCTGTGGAGGCGCTGCTACCCTGGCGGCGAGCCGACTTCCTGTCGGCCGGAGTCAGCATGGGAGAGGTGATTCACCGCAGGGTGATCACCTCGGACGCCAGCCTTTCAGGCTGGGGCGCGACCTTAGGAGGTCGCACAGCACGGGGCCTTTGGGGCCCGGAGATGCGACATTACCATATCAACTACCTGGAGTTGATGGCGGTGATGCTGGCCCTTTGTCACTTCGAACCCCTGATCCTAGGTTGGCACGTCCTCCTCAGGACGGACAACACCACTACGATGTGTTATGTCAACAAACAGGGGGGGCTGAGGTCCCGAGAGCTAGACAGGTTAGCTCGGGACCTGACACTTTGGTGCCATGGTCGACTTCAGTCGATCAGGTCTTCTCATGTTCCGGGCCTCCTGAACAGCGGAGCAGATCTGCTGTCCAGGGGGGAACTCGGTCCGTTACGAAAAGGTCATGGGCCTCATGGGCTTCATGGCCTCAGTCCTGCACCTGGTGCAGCTAGGACGTTTCCACATGAGACAGTTTCAAAGGTGGATGTTATCCCTTCGGATTCCGTCCACCGAGGGTCGCGCTCTGGTGCAGGTCCCTTTCAGGGCTGTGGAGGCGCTGCTACCCTGGCGGCGAGCCGACTTCCTGTCGGCCGGAGTCAGCATGGGAGAGGTGATTCACCGCAGGGTGATCACCTCGGACGCCAGCCTTTCAGGCTGGGGCGCGACCTTAGGAGGTCGCACAGCACGGGGCCTTTGGGGCCCGGAGATGCGACATTACCATATCAACTACCTGGAGTTGATGGCGGTGATGCTGGCCCTTTGTCACTTCGAACCCCTGATCCTAGGTTGGCACGTCCTCCTCAGGACGGACAACACCACTACGATGTGTTATGTCAACAAACAGGGGGGGCTGAGGTCCCGAGAGCTAGACAGGTTAGCTCGGGACCTGACACTTTGGTGCCATGGTCGACTTCAGTCGATCAGGTCTTCTCATGTTCCGGGCCTCCTGAACAGCGGAGCAGATCTGCTGTCCAGGGGGGAACCACGTTACGAGAACTGGTCTCTCCGCCCTTCACCTTGGTGACTTTAAACCTGGGACAAGCCTTGAAGGTATCAAACCCTACTATGCACAAGACATGGTCTGTATTCATGCTCACAACTGAAGCTGAGGATGCCCAGGTCGTGGACAACATGCCAACAGATGACCTGTCACCTCCGGGCCCCCTCCCTCCGGCCTGGGCCCCCCTAGGAAAGATTTGGAGGGCGCAATTACACTGTCAGTTACGGTAGTGATGTCATTACGTTTCCACTGCGGAATCTTGTAATCTCATTGGGTCAAGATGGCCCACATGACATTTATCTCCTTCGCTATTCGCTCTCATACTAGGACATGGTTTTGTTTGCGGAAGAAGCTACAGTGCTGAGTGAACGCTATAGACTCGGAGTTTGAGTAAACATTAATTTATTGGAAACACATGGATTAACACATGGCGAGGACGAGGAGTTTGCGGGTCGGTATAAAGAGTTTCGACAATGCGGTGAGCACCTTATATATTGCATAATTGTACATGTTTGGAGCTGCGTTCGGTGAGAGTGAACGACTGGTTCACCTCTCTGGATCTGAGAGATGCGTACACACACGTCTCCATCTATCCTCCTCACCGAAAATTCCTCAGGTTCGCCTTCGAGGGGAAAGTGTACGAGTACACAGTTCTCCCCTTCGGCTTGTCGCTGAGCCCCCGTGTCTTCGTTCTAGTGACCAAGACAGCGCTCGAACCACTACGGCGCCAGGGCATCAGGATTGCAAACTACCTGGACGAGTGGTTGATTTGCGCGAGCTCCGAGCAGGAGGCGGCGCGGCACACCAGGTTGGTCATGGACCACCTGCAGTCTCTGGGGTTTTGCGTCAATCTGGAGAAAAGTGCTCTCACACCCTCACAGAGAACCAACTTTCTGGGGACCATTCTGGACTCACAGTCTATGATCGCCCGTCCCTCGCAGGAGAGGATAGAGAGGTTTCTCTCCTGCGCAGCCCTCTTCCAGACGGGGAACTCGGTCCGTTACGAAAAGGTCATGGGCCTCATGGGCTTCATGGCCTCAGTCCTGCACCTGGTGCAGCTAGGACGTTTCCACATGAGACAGTTTCAAAGGTGGATGTTATCCCTTCGGATTCCGTCCACCGAGGGTCGCGCTCTGGTGCAGGTCCCTTTCAGGGCTGTGGAGGCGCTGCTACCCTGGCGGCGAGCCGACTTCCTGTCGGCCGGAGTCAGCATGGGAGAGGTGATTCACCGCAGGGTGATCACCTCGGACGCCAGCCTTTCAGGCTGGGGCGCGACCTTAGGAGGTCGCACAGCACGGGGCCTTTGGGGCCCGGAGATGCGACATTACCATATCAACTACCTGGAGTTGATGGCGGTGATGCTGGCCCTTTGTCACTTCGAACCCCTGATCCTAGGTTGGCACGTCCTCCTCAGGACGGACAACACCACTACGATGTGTTATGTCAACAAACAGGGGGGGCTGAGGTCCCGAGAGCTAGACAGGTTAGCTCGGGACCTGACACTTTGGTGCCATGGTCGACTTCAGTGGATCAGGGCTTCTCATGTTCCGGGCCTCCTGAACAGCGGAGCAGATCTGCTGTCCAGGGGGGAACCACGTTACGAGAACTGGTCTCTCCGCCCTTCACCTTGGTGACTTTAAAACTGGGACAAGCCTTGAAGGTATCAAACCCTACTATGCACAAGACATGGTCTGTATTCATGCTCACAACTGAAGCTGAGGATGCCCAGGTCGTGGACAACATGCCAACAGATGACCTGTCACCTTCTTGGGTGACAGGTCAAAGAGGCCAAAATTGGAGTAATGTGACACCTTCTGCTGGACCTAGTTAACAGTCTTGCTGTAGTGCTTTGGATGAATTGATCTATGGAAGTTTTATTGGGGCAGGTGAGAACTGAGTTGCAATAGTCAAGGTGGGAGGACACAAAGGCATGGATAATCATTTCTAGGTCTGAATGAACAATCAACCAACCTAAGTTTCGCAATATTCCTAAGGTGGGAAAAGAAAACAGGTGCGTGTTACAGATTTTATGTGTGAATCGAGGTTCATGGCCTGAAAAAAATAATTGACCCCAAGGAAGGTCTGGAAGACTGATAAGCTTGGACCTGGCTCTGTAGGAACACACACAGCAACTAGAGATGGGTGGACAGCACTGAGGGCTGCTGGCAACACAATAGATGGAAGGTAGTTGGCTTGATGAAGCCTGGAATGAGGCACATATACCGTACTGTACGCTATTTGGTCCCACCACAATAAGGCTTATCCTTGAAGCAAAGCACAAGAAGAGGGCCAGACCCCCCAGTGCTCCAACGGCTCCACGGAGATAGGAGGTTGGAGCATTCTCTCCATGGCATCACTGCAGTGCACCTTAGGACACCTGAGGGACACAGGCTTCGTGCCCGTGTCCCTCCTACTGACCCCTGCTGACCCGCGTCAGGCATCAGGTCTTGACGTTGGGGGCCAATGGAGGGGGTTGTGTGTGTGTGTGTGTGTGTGTGTGTGTGTGTGTGTGTGTGTGTGTGTGTACTTACATTGAAAGTGAGTTTGGTCCACTTTCCGTCCACACAGATGTGGTCTTTGCTGCCCCCTGCTGGCGCGTATCCGTATCGTATCTCACTGGAGCGACAGGAAACACAGCGGCCTTTCTGGGCGATGTTGGGCTGGTTGAGAGGCTGCACCTACAATAGACACAGGAAACATCTTTTAAAAAAACATTACAAAAAATATATATATATTTTGGTTTAGAAAATATTATGTTTTGTGTCTGAGAGTGTAATAAAAGGGTGGTCTGTTGCTGAATAAATAATGGACCTTGGTATGAAAGGGGTTGAAAACCACTGATCTATAGTGTACTCTTTGTCTATTTTTTTAAGTAAGCTTGTAACACAGCAATCAATTTATGAACACTAGCTCCTACAAAGAGAGCAAAAGAGACTGAAGTGCTTGTCTGTCTTACAAGGTGATATGGGCACAATTGTGCCCCATTTTCCAGCCTATGTTCATTAAATAACTTTTGCTACAAGCTTAGTTTAGAAAAAAAAGCTATATTTTAAATGGGTTGTCGAAGATGGCATTACTATTATACAGTTGCGATCAAAAGTTTGTTGTTTGTTGTTCATTGTTTGTTGTAAAAAAGACGTTATTCAATGCAACATTTGCTAATTGTCTCTATTTTCATTTTTAGGTTTATGCAAAGAATGCAGTTTGGTGCACATGGGGCGGCCATGAACCGGCGGCTGGGTGCACAATGGACTCGCGCAGCGTGCACAGAGCGATCGACAATCAGGTAAACAATCTATGAATAAGCATTGGCAGTTGAATACATTAGTTATGGCAAAACTATGTCAGGCATTGTGTGGCAGGATCATGGGAATTTTAGGGTCAGTGTTTGTTAACCATGTCCTCACACAGATTGTCCAGGTACTTTTATCACATGCTCTTCATCTTGTAAGTTACTTTATCACTGTTTCCTATGTAGTGTTGGAACAGTGTTATATTATGTACTGAACACTTGGTCTATTTCTCTAAAACGGTAGTTTATGAAGAATGTTTGTCTAGAGTTTTCCTCTCTATGTAGTTCAGCATTTTGCTTATAGAGTTCTTTGTTTGTGTTTGGTAGGACTCAAACACTACTGAAGGTGCAGAGACAAAGTCATGGGGATCTACTCTACACGGCTGAGAAGAATGAAAATGGGGAGCCAGAGGTTGTCGGCATTAGGGATGGAGCCCGAAAACCGGGTCCATTACAAACCCGGTTCTGAATTTATCGAGACCCGAGTATCAATAAGCTTTTAATTGTCGAGCTTGTTATCGGGTAAGCGTCATAACGTCACGTCATGGACCGCTATAGGGGGCTGGGACGGGAGGTAGGCTACATTGCATCATTGATAGTTGTGTGCTTTGCAAGTGCGTGCCGTGGAACAATGGTTGATCTCGTGAAACACTAAAAAGTTTGGTTACATTTTAGAAAAGACAAGGGGAGAGCTAAATGCAATAGGCTATGCAGCACGGCCACGGTTACAAGCTCGGGAGGGAACACTTCGATAATGCGGAGGCACTAATTGTCCCTAGTGCATCACATAAGACCCACCCAAGAAGTGCTGTGCAATAACTTTGAATGTCTGCGACGAGTTGAAACAACGGCAGCGTCGGGCCATTGGCTGTTGCAGCAGCGCGACAACCGTTCTCTTCCACCCAAAGTAGCCTATATGGTGCTTGAAAATATGAATGATTCCATTGATAATAATCCGTTTGGGATACTCAAAATCCCCGCCGCAGAGTTATAATATCGCTCCGTGCAAATGACTCCGTCCAGACTCCGTCTAGCGTCGCCAGCGTGACTTCTCAGTCTACCGAAAATAGCAGATGTACAAGCTCACAACGCGGTGCGAGCAGACGCTGTGTGAGCTTGTTGATTTGGGTATTTTTTGTTGCGTGACACCGTCGTACTATGCGTTATAAATTACACTTTTAAAGAGACAGTACACATTTAGTTTCTTCAAATATTTTCCAAAAATAAAAAGGTTACTTGCCTTCTGTCTGTTAAGTTAAAGTACTGTATTTGAAGGCCCTAGTCAAATGTAGTGCAAATATAGATTTTTGTTGTTGCTTAAAACAAACAAAAAGATAATGGAAAAAAATAGATAGGCCTATGCATTACTGTAAAAAAAACATGGAAATGTTAGCCCATAGTTTATATTATATACCATACAATTTATAGTATAATTTTACAGTTGACTTTCAAAGAATTCTCCTAGTTCCCTCCCTCCCCAGTCCCTTTTCCCTCTTGGTGGCAGACAGAGCAGAGAGCAGCTCAGCAACCGTGTTAAGGAGAGAGGCAGTGTTAAGGTTTAAGGTAAGGTTATGAATCTTATTCTTATGTCCCAAAGTGTTTATTCTGGTGTTGTTATGTTAACTCTTATTCTGCCAGATGTTGTTATTTATTATTGGGTTTTGTGCCAGCAAAAGCACCTTACCTTTGCGATGATATAGACAAAGGTGTATTCTTTTTTTTTTTGAAATGTTCTCTTAAAGGGGAAGACCACCCATTTTCAATATTGAACTATGTCATTAATATACCTTAGAGGAGTTGTGTGGAAATAGAAAAAAAGTTCCCCCTCTTCTGTGTTGCCTAGAACTGGAAGATTGATTTTGGGGTTTGTATTGTAAAGTACAACTTGATGACATCACACATTGTACTTTACAATACAAACCCCAAAATAAATCCTCCAGTTCTAGGCAACACAGAAGAGGGGGAACGTTTTTTCTATTTCCACACAACTCCTCTAAGGTATATTAATGACATAGTTGAATATTGAAAATGGGTGGTCTTCCCCTTTAAAGAGTGTGCCGTGGCTCTACCAGCAGTAGGGGGCAGCCTCATGCAAGAATTAATGTGAAAATGGTCTCAGCTCGACGCTTGCTTGTCAAGGCTGTTCAAGGCTGATGAGTCGCTACAGAGCAATAGATCCAGAGAAAAACACATGGAACAGTGTTGTGACTCCATTGATGTTAACGTCCAGTTGGATTTTAAGAGTACTTTTATGGGAGCTGTTTCAACGGTAGACACCCGCGCGACACCTCAACAGGTTACAGACATCAAACCAAGGTACAAAAGAACGAGCCAAAGAACGTACAATTGGCATTATCGGGCCGTCAAAAATGGGGCGAACGGGAACGTTCAAAGCAGTATAAGAGTGATGCTAGCGAAGGCTAATTATCATGCTATCTCACACTGGTGGTGGTGGTGTTGTTATGCTAACGCAGGCTAGCCTACATGCTGCACTTCACCTGGTTTTATAGGATGATTAGTTTGTTATTTGGCCATGTTCAACCTCGACATGTTCATAGTCACTATTGTTGTAAAGTCGTAATGAAAACCTCTGTGGTTCCTAAAGACGTCCACCACTTATTTATATTAGCCAAAACCTCTTTTTAGAGTTAGGCTAAAATCCATAAGGGTCCATTTGGTTTCATTTGTACACTCTCAGAGTTAGGCTAAAATACATAAGGGTCCATTTGGTTCCATATACTCTCAGGGTCCATTTGGTTTCATTTGTACACTCTCAGAGTTGGGCTAAAACCCATAAGGGTCCACTTGGTTCCAAACTATCATTGTTGTAAAAAATCATTGTTAATGTAACTCTGGGAGTGTACAAATTAAACCAAATGAACCCATACGGGTCGATTTGGTTTCATTTGTGCACTCAGGCTACAGACCAATAACGGTCAATTTGGTTCCAATCTATCATTATATTGTAAAATCATTGTCAATGTAACTCTGAGAGTGTAAATGGAACCAAGGTCCATTTGTATGTTCAGAGTTACAGGCCCATTGGGTTCAAACTATCATTTAATGCAAATGCAAATAAAATAAGTTAGGGAGTCATTAATACTATTATTTTATGAACTGGCCCCTTGCATTTCTGTATCCCTGTAATAGCTATGTTATTTTGTTTGCACTGATATGTTGGTGACTATTCCATTATCTAACATGTTTCTGTTTCTGACTGTAGGCCTACATCTTGACAATTTTTCTTCCTGTAATTTTTCCAGAACCTCCTGACGGACCTGTGTTCAGCTCGGATCTGTCCTGCTTCCAATGCTGGTAATTGTACTCTTAATAAAATGAATATAAAATAAAATATAAATATATAAATAGTTTTATGTTACAGAATGACACTTGTTTCTTTCTTGTATTCCAGTCACGCAACCCCTGAGTCCTGGAAGACTCCTTTCTGGTCTCCAATCTGTCCTGCTTCAGCTGGTAAAAGCACTCTCTTAAGCATTATGTTATACTGTAGCTATTGAAAAGTAGCAGATCAACAAGCTCATAGCGAGTGCCACGCTATGAGTAAGTACAGATCGACAGTTGAATCGACATTATGTCTATTTGTTTCAGGCAAACAACCTGTAGTGACTCGAGTCGTGTCCTGAAGATTGTTTTTTATCACATCAAGGCTCATTTTCTTGTGGTGAGTACTTACTTCCCTAATCCCTAAACCTTAATTATGAAATGATCTACTTATTATAAATCAAATCCACATACTCAATATGGCCACGCTATTTTGCATATTATAGGTGAAATATATTTGTTGCTGTACATTGCTCTAATCACCAACACATGCACCAATACATGCTAAGGACTTGATGCATTACTGAGTTTCCCTACTTTAACATGACAATGATGTGATGAAGTATAAGTTGTGGAATTAATTTATTAAAATGATCAAATAATCAATATATGCAGAGATGCAAGGTTTCTGTCTGACATCAACCACATGTGTTGGATTCATTAATTTCAACATCCTGTTCTTTTTCAGTGACTGTTGCTGTGAACAAGTTGCCAGTGGTGATCCCATGATCAGCGAGTTCACAACAAGATGGGCAGCTCTCTTTGATGTGAAGGAGGTTAGTGTGACTGTGAACTAGGTGCTATGACAGCATACAGTATGTGACTTAATTGTGAATACCAATGAAAATTTTCTAAAAAAGTGCTGTGTGCTTGTGTGCTTTCAGATATGCCTCTGCAGTCAAAGTTCCTATCACAGCTGGACCTGTACTCTGAAAACCTGTTGACGCTGTTTGAAACCACCACTGGGCAGAAAGGAAGAAAACAGAAAGCCATGACAAACATGGACACAGTAAGTTCTCTTAACCTAACCCATTTAGACCTGAGGACATTTCTTTTTTGAAAAACATAGGTTTCTATGTCAAACTATTTCATGTCAAGCCACCGACCCCCATCTGAAAACATGATGTTCCAGGGACCGCACAGAAGCAAAGATTTGAGCTAAAAACATTTGCTCTGAAATAATTTATATTCAAAGATTTGTGCCAAATTTTCACGATAAAAAAAATAGCTCTGCTAAATGAAATGGCTCTACGAGCGAGCTTGTAGATCTGCTAAAGTAGAACATAATGCTTAAAACAAAGAAGAAGGAAGTATGCACACCGTTTTAAAAGCTCCCAAACAACTTTAATTATCAGAGTGGAAAAAAAACATATGGTTCAGCCTCTGTGGCCTTCATCAAGTATAAGCTTTTAAAATCTTGTGCAAACTTCCTCCTTTTTCAGTTTATTTTGTTTGTTTGAGCACCTGGAATTGGAATTGACTGGGATGTGTGTGTACTTCCTGACCATTACTGTATATGTATATAAACACTCAAATGTCTGCAGCATGTATCTCTGTATGTTTTATGTCACATTTCTTTTTTGTACAATTAAGCTCTGGTTCAGGGCCTGCGAGTCTGGACAATAATCTATCTACAGGTTCATGTGATGCATTGTGAGCTTGTACATTGACCATATTTAGAAAACCTGTTAACCTGCAAGCACCCCTTATGAATTTGACTTTTAAGTGTATGTTCTGTTCTGTCCCTTATCTTTCAGGATGACCCTGACGCAGGAAGGGACCGCATAAAGGACTGCATCTACCTCAACGAGGATCCTGCAGACCTTGTGCGGGAATTCATAGTAAGTGACTGACTGTACTGTGTATATCTTAGAGGAACCACTGGTGCATTTGTAATCTACCGATATTGCCAAGAGAAAACCTCTATAGGGTGTGCCAAATGTAGTTCTAAGAGTGGCCATTTCTTGGGTAAACACAGCCTTACACAGGTGTTCTGATTAGACTATAGCATTATTTCTATGCAATCAAACAATTGAAACACCTGTGTTTTGACCCAAGAAATGGCCACTAAGGACTACAATGACGTAGGCGCTGGCACACACTATAGAGAATATTTTTCCTCCGGTGAAAAACAATCGCTTTCTGCCCCCCCCAAAAAATGCATTTTATACATGTGGGGGGCTCAGAGTGCTTCCACTAAGGACAGTAGGCTTTCTAATCACACAAGTCGTGTTTGTATTGGTGAGTTGGTAAACCCTTCATGTGATATCCACAACAGAAGAGAGGCTGGTCGGGTGGTGGGGGATGAAGCTGATTTCTATAGCTCTACTGAAAGGCAGATTCATAGTAGTGGAGCTATGGACCAGAGCTACTTGTGACATAACCCATATTTAGACATAAGACTGATTATAAAAAATGCCTTCTAAATCCTTAAACACACACAAAATGTTGTTCAACTAAATAGTTTGCAGAGAAATTGGCTGAATTATTGCTTCAAATCCTATATTGATCATACTTTACACATAACATAGTTGTATACTGTAAATGTCAGACCCCAACAACCTAACAACACACTGTGAGGTTGTTGGTGTGAGACACGAACAGCCAAATAAAATCAGACTTTAGACTTGGATACTGGGTAAAAGCTCTAAAGTGATACAGCCTCAAAGCAGATTGCATCTCATTACTCACAGATGGAATTCACAAGCTAATATAACTTATATTAAGCTCATTATTGATCAACTAATGATGCCTTTTTGTGAACACTTAGGATGTGGAGGAGACGGTCAGTGAGGCTGCCATGGAGAAGACGACAATGGGGATCATCGTACTCAAAAACACCAGTGAGGACGATGTCAGAATTGTCCTTGAGGGAGTCACAGTGATACAAGACCTGGATAATGTGTCCGTTGCAACTGCCATGTTGTTGGGACTCATTTACGCCCTGAACCTGAGTTACACACAGTAACTCAAATGCACATTTGAGGTACTGCAGAACATTATAATGGAATTGGATGGACAGGTCCTCTCCCACAAAGCACAAAGCTTGAAGACCAACTAATCCAACAGTGAGTAGTTTTCTGTCATTTACTCGAAATGCACTCCTCTTGGGTTATCGCGCCTCCTAGCGTGCGATACAGAGCTACACATATGCTCCCGAATGACACAGTCGGAGGGTATGCCAGTCAAACGCCCCGCCCCACCCGTGGGCATAAGGCGCGAGACTGGCATGTGTACTTCCTCTTCCGTTCCTCTGCACGCATGAGATACGGACGTCTACACATGTTACTCTACGACAATTAATTAATTCTTCAAGTTACTCAGTATAAGACCAGTTCGAATTCAACTTTAGCCTTAGCGGTGAGTAGGACCATCACCCACGGGTTTCGTTCAACTTGGTCTGTTCTTCTCTGTTTTGTTCTTCGCTGTTTGCTGCTAACGATAACAAGCGGCTAGCCTAGGTTAGCTTAGCTTACCTTCGTCATGTCTAGCGAGGGTCTGTTTTCACCACCCCTCCCTCGACGCTGCGGGGATCCGGAGTGCAGCCGCTTTATCGCCGCTGAGGACCCGCATTCCATCTGCCTGGGCTGTCTGGAGCTACAACACGCTTGGCAAGGTTTCTACTTCCCAAACAGCTGCGTGTTCTGCGCGACGATGGACGCGGCCGTTCTTCACCAGCGTCTGCTGGTGGTCATGAACATGGACGCTGCAAGGCCCAAACAAAGCCACGTCGCTCGGGGAGCTCAGATGGAACACGGCGCTCAGATCCCCGCCACGCCAGGACAAAGAAGCGGGCCTGTTTCCAGCACCGCAGCAAGGTTTGTCCAGGCGGCTCCTAGTGTTTGCGAACCTATCCGCAGTAGCTTCTCTCCGATGTACACTATTTCTACCACAGCGCACAGTGGTGGAACCGGCATGTTCGGCTCTACCCCGCGCTTCTCCTTCACGCCCGGTCCTGGTTTGACCAGCACCGGGCCTCTCCAGGCCTCCGCCGCCCTGCAGGCTAGCCTCCAGGGACCACTCCAGGCGGGGCCATTGTCTCCGGTCGCCGCCGAGGCGGCCACCAGTGGGACTCCTCACCCCACCAACCCGTTCCTGATGACTCCAGCGGTCACCGCCCCCCCCTCTTTCCCCCCTCTCTTAACGTCCCAACAGAACGTGCCACGTAAAGTGCCTCGTGGCTCGGACGAGTTTGGCACCTCCGAGGAGGAGGAAGATGCCATGGAAGGAGAAGAGGAGGAAGATGAAGAGGAGGAGGAGGAGGACGGTTTGGTTCAAGAGGAGACAAGTGAGGACATTGTGATGCTAAGCCCCCGTCATGGCGGCACCCCTCGCACCTCACCCCAAGCCCCCCCCATCGCCCCTGCCAAGAAGGCAGCGGTGGATAAGGAGAAGGTGGGCGCCACAGCAGAATCCACCCCACAAGAACTGGACCTGCTGGCAGTGGTTGAGCTGGCGGTGGCCAAGATGGGCCTCACTATGCCAGTGGAGCCTCGCCCTGCGAGCTCAACGGAGATCAAGTTTGCGGGCAAGAGAGAGGTACAGACACCAGTCCCTCGCTCTCAGAAGCTACCCGCTACCCCGGGGCTCAAAGAAGCTCTCCATTCCACATGGAAAGAACACAGAGAGCCCGGGAAGATGGCTCTGTCAACCTCACTGGCGGATGAGGACAAGTTTGGCGTGGGCGGCCTTCCCCCTGTGGATGTCGCCACTAATCAGTTCTTCTGTGCCCAGTTTAAACCCACGGAATGCCCCTTCACTCAGGAGCCTGTGCCCAAGTTCAAGAACAAGGACGAGAACAAGGTCTCCAACATGGTAAAAAATGTTTATAAAGCTGCAGGGCTCTCTGTGAAAAGTTTAAACGTGGTGGGGCTGATGAATGGAGCCATGGCAGAGATGCTGCTCCAAAACAAGGACCGCCTCCCTCCTGAAGCCTATGCTGAATGGGATGCCATGCTACAGCTGGCAATAGTGAGCAACGTCCATGCCATCCAATGGGCTGGCAGAGGGATGGACGTCGCTGTCAGCATGGAGAGGTTCAGGTGGCTGCAGAAAGTCCCCTTCCAAGGCGACGAACCAAAGGCCAGCGAGAGGCGAGAGGAGCTGAGGGGCCTGGACACAGCCCCCAACAGTCTCTTCGAGGGAGCGTTACCCTTCCTCCGTGTCATCACCGACACCAATAAAGCCCAAAAAGAAGTGGTGGATGCTGTTTTGGGTAAACCTGATAAAGGGAAAGAACAGTCAGGTTACTCAGGACGCTCTTCCCGTAATAGGGAGAGATATCAGGGACCCCCCCGACAGGGCGGGAAACCCCATCGTTCTCCTAGAGCTCCGTCTTCCTCCTCGGGCACGAGCAGAAACAGAAGTCAGAGCAACCAGGGCTCCCAGCACCAGGAGATGCGCCCACCAGCTCGCCCTTCATACAGTGCAGCAGTGAGGGGGCGTGGGAGAGGGTCGAGAAAATGACACTTTGAGAAAGAGGGCCTTCTCACCCTCGGCGCACGGAGACAGGGTCATGGACGGCTCTCCAGCGCGCAAGCACAGTGCACTTTTGATCCTGCCACCCAGGGTGGAGGAATCCAATGTAAATGTGAATTTTGTTACTGTGCCAAATGTTTTCTCCCCAGTAAAGAATGTGTCTGCGAAACAAGGTCTCTTCTTTCACAATGCACACACAATGGAGAATCCCCAGTGGGGACATCCATATATAAAATATGCATGCCCAGTACCACAATCACAAACACAAACAGCCTTCAAGGAAACCCCCTTAAGGGGCATTTCCAATATAAAAGGTTTAATTGTTCCACAGCCTCAATCCTCCCTTCCGACACGAGAGGGCGCCAAAGCGCCAGTCAAGGTAAGAAGGTGGCAGAGAGGTCTTTCTTGTTTAGCTGTCCCAGCCAGAGCTGCGACAGCAGTATTAAACAGGGTTTTAGACAGGACGTGTTTACAAGAATGCGTTCCTTTTTACACTCCTCCTCTGCCTCCTGTCCCACCGTGCAACAAAGTGTTGTCGCCGGTGATAAAGGCATTAAACGTAAGGCCCTCGCGTCACAGCAAGACGGTGTCACGCTCAGTAGTAAGTCACGTGACTCAGTCTCGAGTCCCTTTGACTTCCGCGTTACCGGTGACGTCAGAGTCGTGTCCGGGGATGCACATACCGTGCATTCCTATCAATCACATTCCGTTAGGTCTGACGTCAGCTCCCATTCAGAATCCTTTGTCAAGGCATTTAACTCAATGGAAAGCATGCAAGCCGTGTCCCTGGGTGCTTCGCACCGTGAGGCAGGGATACAGGCTACAATTCTCAACCCAGCCTCCCTTGTCAGACAGAGTGATATTCACGCATGCAAAGGGGCAGGCCGCTTTGATTCTGAGGGAGGAGATTCACTCTTTATTGGGGAAAGGAGCGATCAGGGAGATTTCCACAGATCAGCTCGGTCTGGGGTTTTATTCTCATTATTTCGTTGTGCCAAAGAAAGGGGGGGGGCTGAGGCCCATTCTGGACCTAAAAGCCCTCAACAATTTTCTGGTAAAGTACAGTTTCAAAATGTTGACGAACGTAGCGCTATTGCGCTCGATCAGAATCAACGATTATTGGACGTCCCTCGATTTGAAGGACGCGTACCAGCATGTGGGAATTTACCCCCCACACAGAAAATTCCTGAGGTTCGGTTTCGAGGGGAAAGTGTACGAATACACTGTTCTCCCGTTCGGCCTCTCTCTGTCTCCCCGCGTGTTTGTCAAAGTGACACAAGCGGCTATAGCTCCCCTGCGGCAGCAGGGAATCCGACTTGCGACGTACCTGGACGATTGGTTAATAAGCGCAAGTTCAAGAGAGGAGGTGACACGTCTCACCAATGTGGTGATGTCGCAGTTAACCTCTCTGGGGTTCAACATAAACTTCAAAAAGAGTATGTTAACACCAGCTCAGCAGACCACCTTTTTGGGGATCTCGCTGGACTCAATAAATATGACGGCTCGACTCTCACAGGAGCGATTAGTCAAGATCGTGGCCTGCGCGAAATCTTTTCGCGTGGGCAGAGTGGTCACGTACAAGCGCTGCATGATTATGTCAGGGCTGATGGCCTCAACTATCCATCTACTCAGGCTGGGCAGGCTGTATATGAGGCCTTTTCAAAAGTGGATGTTGGCACTCAAAATCCACTCGACACAAGGTCGCCGCAAGGTCAAGGTGTCCCCAGGGTGTGTGTACACACTGAGACCGTGGGTGGACGTGACTCTTCTGTCCCAGGGGGTCAGTATGGGCGTGGTGGTGTCACGGAAAGTGATCACAACGGACGCCAGCCTCAGTGGTTGGGGCGCAACGCACGAGGGCCGTTCGGTGAGGGGAGTTTGGGACTCCGCTCTACAGAAGCGGCACATCAATTTCCTGGAATTAAAGGCAGTGTTTCTGGCGTTGAAACATTTTTTGCCTTTTGTGGAAGGGTGTCACGTGTTGATCAGGACGGACAACACGACGACCATGTGCTATATCAACAAGCAGGGGGGCCTCTCCTCCCCGGCTCTCAATCAGCTGGCGCGGGATCTGACGCTGTGGTGGGAACCACGTTTGGCGTCGATCAAGGCGTCGCACATTCCGGGGCTTCTGAACAGCGGAGCAGATCTGCTGTCCAGGGGGGAGCCCCTTTATGCAAATTGGTCCCTCCACCCGGGAGTGGTGAGACAGATTTGGAGCAGGTTCGGTCAGCCTCAAGTCGACTTGTTCGCGTCAGCAGAGAACGCGAAGTGTACACTTTTCTTCTCTGCGACGGGGCCAGCCCCACTGGGGCTGGATGCTCTGGCTCACGACTGGCCGAGGGAACTGCTGTACGCGTTTCCTCCGTTGGAACTGATCCCCCAGACTTTGGAGAGGGTCAGGCGGTTCGGCCTCAAACTATTGTTGGTGGCTCCGGGGTGGGGCGTGTGGAGGTCGGAGATATCTCCCCTCCTTTACGGCAACCCGTGGCCTCTGCCGCCAATCAGAGATCTGCTACGGCAGGCAGGGCAGGAGATCTTCCATCCCGACCCGGCGAAGCTAGACCTTCAGGTTTGGCCCGTGAAGGGGAGTCTTTGAGCGCTTTGGGTCTGACACCAGGGGCGGTTCAGACTATTCAAAGTGCTAGGGCTTCGTCCACGCGGTCGGCTTATGATAAGAGGTGGAGGATCTTTGAAGACTGGTGTGCGGAGCGTACGTCACCGGTGGTGGCGTTTGAGGCTCCGGTCCAGCTTGTTGTGAATTTCCTTCAGGAAAAGTTAGAAAGTGGTCTTGCCTTTTCTACCATTAAAGGTTACTTGGCGGCGCTGTCAGCGTGCCATGTGGGCTTTGAGGGTAAGACGGTGGGTAGGCACCGTCTGGTGGCTCGGTTTTTAGCGGGTGTGCACCAGCTTAAACCGGTTACTAGGTCCCTTTTCCCATCGTGGGATTTGGGTGTGGTGTTGGACGGGCTGTGCCGTCCACCGTTTGAGCCTCTGGAGGCGGCGAGCTTAAAGCTTTTGAGTTTTAAGACTAGTCTTTTGTTGGCTTTGTCTACAGCCAAAAGAGTCAGTGATCTACATGCGTTATCGGTGGACCCGGTGTGCATGAGATTCTGTGAGGATGGCAAGAAGGTTCTGCTAAAACCCCATTTGGCGTTTGTCCCAAAGAACCGTGTGATTATACATGAGCCAACCGAGTTGGTGGCTTTTCATCCTCCTCCGTTTTCTTCGGAGGAGGATAGGCGTCTACATTGTCTTTGTCCGGTAAGATCCTTGAGGATTTACTGTGAGAAGACGAGGGCTATTAGAGCGTCAAACCAACTGTTTGTCACTTTTAAAAGTGGTCCTAGACGGAAAGCGGTGGCTAAAGCTTCACTTTCAAGGTGGATTGTGCAGGCCATAAAGATGGCCTACACTTGTGCTAAAGTCCCGGTTCCTGAGGGCCTAAGGGCTCATGACACTAGGGGAATGTCGACCTCCTGGGCTCTAGCCAGGGGTGTCTCGATCCAAGAGATCTGTTCGGCGGCTAACTGGTCGACTCCGTCGACTTTTGTGGTTTTTTACCATTTGGACGTGGCTCCATCTTCATTGGCGCATTCGGTCCTGGGTGTTGCCGCCTCCTCTAGTTAAAGACTTTTTCCCCCTTTTTTATAGCTGAGACCAAGTCCCTTTGCTCTCGGTAAAAGGGGGAGACCCTGTTTCCTTATAAAACGGCTGCTAGTGGGCCTATTAGTGAATAGGCGGGCTCCAGCCTGTCAGGGTTTTATGAGGCGGACCTGGTCGGCCTATTAGTTCATGAGGCGGATTTCGGTCTGTCAGGGTCTTTCTACTTTCTTCCGCTCTCGAGTCCGGTGGGCTCGGGGCTCCGTGGGGGAGGGGCCACGCCGGGGGTGTGGTCTCCTGTCAGGCGGAGCGGGCGGATTTTGAGGGTGTGCGCTTCCGGGGGTTTATGTGACCCAAGAGGAGTGCATTTCGAGTAAATGACAGAAAACGAAAGGTTTCGTACGAAACCATGGTTTTCTTAGTTTAGGAGAAATGCACTCCTCAAACGCCCCTTCGCGCGCATGTTGCGTGCAGAGGAACGGTGTTGTTAAGAGGAAGTACACATGCCAGTCTCGCGCCTTATGCCCACGGGTGGGGCGGGGCGTTTGACTGGCATACCCTCCGACTGTGTCATTCGGGAGCATATGTGTAGCTCTGTATCGCACGCTAGGAGGCGCGATAACCCAAGAGGAGTGCATTTCTCCTAAACTAAGAAAACCATGGTTTCGTACGAAACCTTTCGTTCAACCCCCCCCCCCCCCCCCCCCCAGGATCATTTTGACCATGTCCTCACTGAACACACACACACACACACACACACGCGCGCGCACACACGCACACACACACACAGTCTGAAACACAAAAACAAGACCAGTTGTAATCACAAAAACTAAAATGTTTTGTACTGTATTTACAGTAAGAGTATTTTTTTTTCTCAAACAAATCTGACTATGGGACAGCGGGGAGATTTTTCATTGTAATGTGTTTACATAGGATGTACAGGCTAGTCCTTGCTTTGTAAGAGCATCTGCACTCTATGAAACTTAAAAGAAAAATGGTCAGACAATTGAATGTTAAATGTTGGATGTATTTTTGCCTGTATGCACATACATGTTTTGTTACTAGTTTTTTTAAATGTTTTATTTTTTATGTTTTTACAAAACATGTTTTATTGTTAATGTAATGCACTTCATTAGTGCACTTTGGTAAGCCCTGTTTTAAATGTGCTTTATATGTTTAAGTGCTTAATAAATAAAATTGACTTGAGTTGACTAATGTTCCCTGTATTAAGTTATTAATTATTATTATTATTATTAGTTATTAATGTCCACTGCATTAAGAAAATAACATTTATTTGCATGGATCAAATTGTCTTGGACTAATATGATCATATCATGTAGTTAGAATAATGACCATGACTGAATCACGTTGCCATAATGCGATTGAAACATGCCATAATGTGACTGAAACATGTACTAGCAACTTGAATGATGTTAGCTGAATCACGTTGCCCCAACGTGATTGGATCAGGTGCAACCATGATGAATCATGTTGCCATAATGTGACTGAAACATGCCATAATGTGATTGAAACATTTACTAGTAACTTGAATGGTGTTAGCTGAATCATGTTGCCCCAACATGATTGGATCAGGTGCGACCATGGCTGAATCACGTAGCCAAAAAGTAATTGAAACATGCCATAATGTGATTGAAACATTTACTAGTAACTTCAATTGCGTTAGCTGAATCACGCTGCCCCAACATGATTGGATCATGTGGAACCACTTTCCATGTTTGAATCACGTTATCTGAACGTTTTCTTTTTTTCAGTGTAGGGGGTCCGGGACCCCTAGGCGGTCCTCAGAGTTACAGCAGGGGGTCCTCCAAATCTTTGTGTGCTAGAAGCTTTTCTTCTCCTTTTTTATATTAACCACTTGAACCCTAGCGTCCATATTCTGAGAACTTTAGCCAAAAATAACCGATCTACAAGCTCACAACGCCTCGCAGTTGTAGATCTTCTGTTTTCGGCAAAGAGGTTTGGTGTAGGGGGGAAAAAGAGCAGACCAAGTACATAGTGAAAGGTCAAGTTTATTAAGTATTGACGGTTCAAGTGGTTAAATATCTGAAAACACAAATTGACATGAATCCAAAATACACTGACGATTGTGCTGTCAAACGATGAAACTATATGGAATCTATGAACCAGGTTGTGGGGGTCCCTGCTTCATCTCTTTCTCAAATAAGGGGTCCTTGGCCTGAAAACGTTGAAGACCCCTGCTCTACAGAGAACAGAAACAAGTTTGTCGAGACATGCAAGCTAGTGTCCTTCCTTTCGTAGCATCACAACGCCTCCTGCACGCCTTTCACCAACCCACACGGGGGCGCCCTCTATCCATCTTAATGAATACATTTTCAAACCAATGGATATGCGGCAATCGTGAATTCAACACGATCTGCTGTTAAGCAGTTTAACCAATTTGCTACGTACGTCTACACAAACGGTCAAATTAAAAAGATAAATTGCTTAGTGAAGGCTCACGGATGTCACCATAGGGTACGCCCCAGCAGAATGTCCCGTAATGATCGTATTATTTAACGAGGAGCATTTTAATCCAATCGGTCGTCGTTTCCTTAAAAAGGTATTAATGTATCTAAGTGCAGTACACCTCGCAACCGATGGGGTCGCATGGCTGAAAAACAACAGAAAATGGCGTCTGATCGGATTAAAATTATGTTTATTAAACAATACGAAAGATACGGGTAATTCTGCTTGAGCGTACCATATTGTGTCATCCGTGAGACTTCAGTAAGCACTTTATCTTTGAAATATGAACGTTTTTGTAGACGTACGCAGCAAATAGGTTTAACTGCTCAACACGAGACGAGGTTGAAGTGAATGTATTACTGTGCTTTATATAACATTGTCGAGTCTTTGTGTATCTTCAGTCAGATTGAAGGATCATCTAACTCTGATAATGAACCACAATCTACAGGCTACGCTTAACCGCCTCGCGTTGTGAGCTTGAAGAAGAGCAAAAAATAGAGTTTGGTCGCGTTTTATACAACGTTAGCCTGCAGCTAGCGCTAGCTAACGTTAGCGTTAGCCGTTAGCCGCTGTAAACTGCGTGTGAAGCTAACGATATAGCGTATCTCGCAGCTCGGTCACTAGTCTGTAGTATAACAAAGCCCCGGCGTTCTCGAACGCTTCTTGCCTTTTGTGAACATTATATCCAAAAAGTAAAGGTCCTATGCCGGTCTCTCATCTGTTTACGTCATTAGCGTGGAAGAAAATCGAAGCAGCTTGTTGAAATAAAGTTTGTATCGCTCATTTTTGTCAGTCGGTCCTTTGTTTTTACAGACGCTACCTCCCCTGGTCACGTGGTATAGACACAACGAATAATAGTGAGGAAAAGAATGCACCAACTGACAAAATGAGCGATATAAACTCTTTATTTCAACGCGCTGATTGGATTTTCTTCCACGCTTGAAACGTAAACAGTTTAGAGAAGTGTATAGGACCTTTACTTTTTGGACAGAATGTTCACAAACGGTAAGAAGCGTTCGTGAGCGGCAGGGTTTTATTTTTTACCACAGACGAGCGCCGGCTGTTCCATTGCGAGAAGACATCATCGCTGCGTCTTTCTCTAGCCCCAACTCGACTGCAGTTTTAGCACCACACCACACCACACCGCACCACATAAAAATATCTACATTTTCCATTACAAAAAAGTACCCCTATCGGTAAGAAACAAATTGACCCTTTTAACTGTGATTATAATACAATATACATTTCTATTACAACTATCCTAATTATAATGCACTGTAATGGATTATAACTGTCATTATAATACATTACAAAGTATTAATGTATTACTATGATAATTAAAATACACTATAATAGATTATAATAGTGGTTATAACACAATATAATCTATTATCATGTATTACAACTATATCCTGGTGGTCTAAATGAAAAGTCAGTGAGTGATCAGTCATTATGAAGTGTTTGGCCCTGTTTGGCCTTGCTCAGACCTACTCTTGAGTAGATACTTTTTAGTACCCTGTTTAGTACCACTTTCACACCACTCTACCCAGTTCCTTGTAGTGGAAAGCCTCACACAAGTGGGCGGTGGTGTGGAGTGGTGTGGAGTTGGGCCTGTGGAAAATTGTGTGCCCGAGAACGACTCAGAGAGTCAGATCACGAGGTATAAATCAAAAAATAAATCCTTCCAGAATACTGTCTTCTGCAAACCAATAACATTAGCGAGATGAAGTTAGTCACTGAGTGTTTACACACTAGAACCATGCTGTATGGGCGGCGCTCAGAGCTTGAACACAACCAAGTTAGACCGGGTACAGATTATTGCTTTACGCACTTTATGCTTTAGCTATTAAAAAATAGCAGATATACAAGCTCACAAGCTCTACAAGAGTGCCGCGCTGCAAGCTTGTAGACCTGCTTTTTTTGAAAAATCTTGAACATTTGTGCAATTCTTTGAATATTTTGACCCGATTCTATAAATGTCTTCTGAATCCCTCTAAGGTTTTTTGAAAAGGATATGTTTCCATGGCGGCGGTGCTCAAACCTTATCATGTGAAGGACCCCCAAAATGATACGTATTTGGCCCCAGACCCCCATCTCGAAAAGATTGTATCAGGGACCTCCCAGAAGCAAATATTTTACTTACAAATGTTTGCTTTAAAAGTATATACTGTATATATATTGAAAGATTTGCACAAATCTTCATGATTTCGGTGCCACGCTGCGAGCTTGTATATCTGCTATTTTTCAATAGTTATAAAGCATTCAATAATTCTTGGCCTAGATGGCTTAAGAGTGAAACCTGAGGAACAATGGATCCCGTAGGCCAATCGAAACGCTATGCAAACCTAAAGAGCTGACCTACTTCTATGTGACTTCTGTGTGACGATGCGTTGGTCTGGTCGGGTCACCTCAGCATTCTGTGGAAAAAGCAAACGGCCATGGGCAAGCGCCTTAATACAGATACACCAAGAAAAACATTTTGAAATACTTCAAATAACCGATCTACATCGACACGTTATGAGCTTCTAGATCAGCTATTTGAAATATTTAAAAAATATTTTTCTAAATAGTAAAACATGACAAGAATAATACATAGCATGTGAAAAAAGCTGTTTGTGTATATGGGAATAGAACTCATCAGCAATAGCCTAAACCCACAACAAGAAACAAGTAATCAACCTTTCTGTTACAAACACTTTTCAGTTACAATATCTCCATTTCAATAACATGTAGGCCTATACTCCTAACACCAGCTGTAGCCTGTTTAACTGGTGAGGGCCCCAGCCCAGATTGACAGCTGTCTGTCTGCCTTCCCAGGATCTCCTAATGTGGGGTTAATTAGCATAGGATCAAGGCTATCAAAGATGTATTTTATAGATGATATAAAAATGTAAATAAAATACATCTATGATATTCTTGATCCAGGGCTAATGGTTTATTCTGTCATAATGGCATCATATTTACAAACTGTGTTCCTGCTCCAGCTAGTCAGTTATACAGAAGATAGAAGGATAGGACAGCAATTATAGAAATATTAGACCTTAACTGTGGAATGTTCAATCGCATTGTGAGCTTGTAGATTGCTATTTGGCGCGGCCCAGTGACGTCATAGCCCTTCAAACGGCACTTCAAAGTGCAAACCCTTCGGATTGGAAAACGGCTATACTATAGGGTGACCATATTTTCAGCCGCTCAAACTGGGACGCAAACCACTGTTGCCTAAAACTGGGACCCTCAAAGCAATGCGCACGTTACCGCGCACGCGCGTGCCCATTCTCTAACGTTTGTGCACGCGCTCACATACACAACGCAGGGTTGCATAGGCCTACAGGTAGTGAGGGATTGACAAACAGGCTCAGTGTTGAATTCAGACATGCAATGAATTTGTTCATGTTTTCTGATTGGTTAGGTGAGCATGTTTTCATGAAAAGAACATGATAAATGTCTATGCAACCACTAAAAACAGCTACTATTATTTGATTTCTGGCGAAAACCAGGACAATTTTGCAGTGAATGTTGAAAACCGGGACATATTAGTGTTTTAGAGATATTTGTCGGGACACTGGGACACGCAGCTTGAAAACGGGACTGTCCCGGGTAAACTGGGACGTCTGGTCACCCTAGGCTATACTTCCCACAGATTACACACACCCGAAGTGAGTTTGAAAACTCGACCAATGATGAAAAACTCCCATATCTACTGGGAGAAATACAACAATGCGCAAACACAGCAGCAAGAGTTGTGAACTGTTGTGACAGTTCTCAATAGGCTACAGTAGGCCTACGCGTTGATTGTAAATAGCTACAGTTAAAAGAAACAAATTTAAAACAGTTAAAAGAAACAAATTTGCCGAATGCGTTCCGCACGCACGCACGCGCGCGCACACACACACACACACACACACACACACACACACACACACACACACACACACACACACACACACACACACATATTACACACACGTATAATTCTAACACTTTCCTTTCAACAACAAAGAGTAGAAAAATGTGTAAATAGTAAAAATAGTAAAAAGATTCACGGAAACTAGGGGCAGAAATTATCCAAAATGATGTCAGTAGGTGACACCGTAACAGGATGCTATGCCTATAGCTTGCAGATCTGTTCTTTTTTGGATCTTTTTTTATCTGTTATCTTTTTTGGTAACACTTTACTTTAAGGTACAAAGTAATACACTTAGTTAATGCTTAACTAACACGTTATTCCTGATTAACTAATACATCAGTTAATCATGAATTAATCATGAGAAATCATCAAGTAATGTTGGAATAGCTGTTACTTAACTAACTTAATCTATCAGTAGTTAAGACTATGTTAGTTAATAGTTAGTTAACATCAACCATATTATGGATGGTTTGTAGATCAGTTTTTTCTGGTCCAATATGGGAGACCCCTGGAAGTTTTAGACCAACCAGTATCACGGGTCAATGCACTAATCCTACTCGCCTATGAAGCACTCATCCTGGGCATAGAATTGTTGAGAAAAAACAGATCTACAAACCACCCATAATATGGTTGATGTTAACTAACTATTAACTAACATAGTCTTAACTACTGATAGATTAAGTTAGTTAAGTAATAGCTATTCCAACATTACTCATGATTAATTCATGATTAACTGATGTATTAGTTAATCAGGAATAAAGTGTTATTTAAGCATTAACATAAGGCGCTTTTCCACTGCAAGGTGGAACCAGAACTTTCAGGAACCAGAACCTATTTTTTTGGTTCTGGTTTTGTTTCCATTGCGAACGGCCCGGTTCCAGACGAGGTTCCTGGAACCTCCTGGAACCTTTTTTCGGTCCTGCTCCTGAGGTAGAACTAAACTTGAGTTCTGGGAACCTATGGGCAGGGCTAGCAGCGCTCCTGCTCTTGATTGGTTGAGCCGAGCCGCTCGAGCGGAGACTGCACAACACAGAGGAGAACTGGGAGAAATCCCAAATCTCTCACAACACAACACTGTCATTTTTAAAATCCTATTCCGAGTCCGACAGACAGAAACACACAAACAGTATGGACGCGACGCCAGTCTACACTTCTACATTCATTCGCACGACTCGCAAGGCAGCCCGCAGACGAGCTCAGGACATGCCTGTTTCCTTGTGTCACTACACAGTGTGTGTGCGCGCGCGTGCGAGAGAGAGACGCTGTTTGCATTGCATCGCATTGCATTAATTATTTAATAATCTTTACGAGTGTGATATGCGCTCACTCCGTTCAATGAAAATAGGACTAAAATAAAGGGATTGCAAAGCTCAACGTGGACCACGCGGTGGAAACAGCGGCTCGCGCTGTCGTGTGCACACACACGCACGCACACGCACACACACGGGAGCAAGGAGGTGCTTCTCCCTAGAGCACAGGCAGCGTACTGAGCAAGTCTCTGATGGGTTCTGGTGGCCCATGTCGCTCTAAAAAGTACAGAGAGAAGATTGCCAAACTCTGTGAATGAAACAAGCGACCAGGCCTATGAAAACAAGCCCAACAGTTTCACCACTTGAACATTAGTATTAGCATTACATTAGCTATTGTCGAGAAGAATGTTGAAAGCAAGGCCAAATAAGCAACTACACTTCAGAAACAAGCCCAAACAAAAGCAACCCACGACTAGAGAATTAACAGGAAAATCTGGCCAAAGTCGCTTATAATGAGAAAACATGTCAACACTGCAGTTTCTCAGAGAGAGAGAGAGAGAGAGAGAGATTGCGTGAGTGAAAGGCCTTACCGTTGCTTAGATGTTTGAGTCTTTTCTTCTGCCAGTGCGACCCTTCTCTCCTCTTCTCCCTGCTTTCTGTTTCAGCATAGACCTACTGCTAGCTATTAAAGGCACTTCTAGTAAAACAATGCTCAATCATTGTCGGCAAAAGCGACACAAACACACGTACGTACACGCACGAACTCACACGCACACATGCCAACACCTTGGGACACTTTGGAACAGTCCTTGGTCATAAAGGAGTGTGGATCACTAGCATCCTTTAAAATTGCCCTGAAGAATCACATTAACACTTAGGAACACCTTGTTCCTAAGTGGGTAGTTGAAACTGGTAGATATAGAGGGGTAGTGGAGGAAGAGAGGGTTTGTATTTATTGTGACATAAATGATATTGAGAATGAGTTCCACTTTATGTTCTACTGCCCCTTGTATCATGAATTACGTCAAAGACTGTTTAATAAGTGTGGAAACTCGGATTTGATATGGTTAAGTGACGCAGAGAGGCTTCACTGGATTTTTGAACACAAGATATTTGCACTGGCAGAATATTTTGAGAAAGCATGGGACAAACGGACAAAGACAACATATGTTTAAGGTGTATTTATTTTGTTTTGGCATTTTCTTTTCTTTTCTTTTCTTTTCTTTTCTTTGTATTGTTGTGACAGTGTGGAATGTGGTATTGTTTATTCTTTTTTTGGTGTCTAGTAATCCCGTAAGGGATGGGTCTGTAAAGACATGACACGAAAATAAAAATTCATTCATTCATTCATTCATTCACACTATATATAGGTCTATATATACATATATATATATATATATATATATATATATATACATATTGCGACGCGTTGTGAGCTTGTAGATCTGCCATTTTTTGGGCAAATGTTCCGCCCCCAGGATAATGGGCCTGTGTGTGTGTGTGTGTGTGTGTGTGTGTGTGTGTGTGTGTGTGTGTGTGTGTGTGTGTGTTAGGCTTTTCGCTGCTAATCAGTTCGGCGTGCGAACTAATTGCGTGCGACCTTTAAACTCTGTTCAATTGATCCTTCTAAAAAAACAAAATAGGGATCACAGGATTTATTAGGAGTTATTTTTGGGAGGGTAAGGAAAAATGACCCCCCAGAATTGGCACCTGGACAGGCAGAGTGAGACTGCATTTGTCCAGGTGGTGTCAGGCATAATTGCCTATAACATTTTCGCCAGGTCTTTTCGCGGGGCACTTTTGCCGTGGAGTGTTTTCACCTAACCTATCTGGCCGTTTCACCGCCGTTGAAGAGCCATTTCACCTACGCTCAATTCTGCTGTCAGACTGTCCATGTTTGCCTCACCTGTCTGCTGTCGGTGACCATTACACTATCCTATGCACTCCATAGAAATCAAAGTAATACAGATTAGAGCTATTGGAATCAGGTGCCCCCCCCCCCTCTCTCTCTCTCTCTCTCTCTGAAGATGTTATTTCTCTCTGATGCGTCCTCTCTTTGAGGTGCATGCTCAGGGCATGCTCAGGGCAGCTCAGAGCGCCAGTGGCGTCAGTTCAGAAAAAGCTAAGGTATGGCAACATGACTGGTGTTTAGCATGTGTGGGCCTAAACCATAACAGCCTAAAATCTCAGTGCCAATACTCAAACCAAGTCTGTTAACTGCCCCTAAAGCTGCTTTAAACAATCTTATGTGGTATATCGTTTTGAAATCATTAAATGTCAATACTTTGTACTTTTTCTCCATTATGTGAATAAAGTGTATTTTTACATTGAAGCCAGCTTTTCATTGTTCACTCAAACTGAACACTTACCCCGGGTCTCTCACCTGTGTGTGTGTGTGTGTGTGTTTGGCTTTTCGCTGCTAATTAGTTTGGCACGAGCGACCTTTGAACTCTGTTCAATTGATCCTCCTAAAAAAACAAATTAGGGATCACAGGATTGCCACAGTTTTTTTTGGGAGGTAATGAAAAATAAGAAATGACCCCCCAGAGCCCCCCCCACCCGGTTAGAAATGCCTGACCCCCGGCACCTGGGTCACTACAGTTCATTCCATAGACCACGGAACCACAACTGTTCTCCCTTGTTTCGTGTACTCGTGTGGTTATAACACAATAGAATCTATTATCATGTATTACAACTATATCCTGGTGGTCTAAATGAAAACCCAGTGAGTGATCAGTCATTATGAAGTGTTTGGCCCTGCTTGGCCTAGCTCAGACCTACTCTAGAGTGGATACTTTTTAGTACCCTGTTTAGTACCACTTTCACACCACTCTACCCAGGACTTTGTAGTGGAAAACCGGTGGGCGGTGTGGTGTGGAGTGGTGTGGAGTTGCCTAGGTCTGTCTCTCTCTCTCTCTCTCTCTCTCTCTCTCTCTCTCTCTCTCTCTCTCTCTCTCTCTCTCTCTCTCTCTCACACGGGTTGTAGCGTAATTGGATACGCTGGCCTGCTACGCTTGCTTGCCCCCCATCCCCCTCCACATCAAGCAGCAGAGGGTCAGACAGACAGACAGACAGACAGACAGACAGACAGACAGACAGACAGACAGACAGACAGACAAGCAGTCAAAAACACACGGCTCTTTCCTCTCTGCCTGACTGTTTCGGTCAGATGACAGACTCATGCCTGGCCTGCCTGCTGCCTATAATGTGAACGTGCAGACCTGACGAAGATGATGTATTGATTGACACGCTCTATCGTTATAAAACAGCCAACATAAAGCGCAAATTAACATTTCACCCGTTCAGAGAATGAACGATTATCCCTTTACCATTAGCATTGCGTTCACACTTCATGAATTAACATGACACTGGCTCAATGGTCCATTGTATGAGATGAGATGTGTTACTAGGCTATAGGCTACTTGTAGGATAGATTAATCCCATAGTGTTTTCTATGGCGTATCTTCTAGCATTCGTTTGTATAGAACTGCACCGCTTTTTTTTGCAAACTTAAGGGGAGACATGGCAGGTGAAAACATGTAAAAAATCAAAATGTTAAAAAATGAGATTTTTTACTATTTTGCTTCCTAAACATGCCTTCTTTCAAACAAATGCAAAATTAACGTTCAAAATACACATATAGATGTTCATTTCATACGTGAAAATGCCGAGTTAACAGCATTTGTTTTCATACATATTTTACAAAATATATATATATTTATAGACAATAAAAAATAAATAAAAGATGAATCAAAGAAACATGGCCCCCTCACGTATTAGGAGGGCAGTATGAGTCACCAGAACCGAGGACAGGTGTTTTTGATGAATCTAACATGATTAAAATGGAGTTTGAAGTTACAATTGGTTTGAATAGGATGGGGGTGTGTCCAATCTTTAAAGGCCATTTCCCAAAATGTGTTTTTCCTCATACTTAGGTACATAAATCTCCACTTCAGTTGCACCTACATACACCAAACCTTCCAGTTTTATTCTTATCTATATCCTGAAGATATTTACAGAGGGGTTTGTTGATATATCATTCAGAGTCTGATTTATATCACATTATATCACAAAAAACATGGCAAAAATGGGTTTTTTATGACTGTTGACACTATTTTATGATTTATGGAGTGATAAAAAGAGATATCCAAAATCCCCTCTGTAATTTTGTTTGTCTCTAATATGTTAAGAAAGGGAAACAATAATTTTGAACCTGGCATTATCCAATCTTCAGATTTATGTACCTAAAAAGTATGCAAAAGTTAAGCTCACAGCCGGCGGCGACGGAACCATATACAACGCCACCGCCTGCGGTGGTAAAACACCCCTTCCACTGACTGACAGCTGTGGTTCTCATGGTGAAGCGTCTATGCCACACGTGTCGAACATAAATACGGAGAGAAACAAAGACAACACTCCATCGCGCATCAGCCTACTTTCCGAGCTGGTGAAAAAGATGCCTGCTGATCGCATATACAGTGTGTGTGTGTGTGTGTGTGTGTGTGTGTGTGTGTGTGTGTGTCCCTCCAGTTCGACGCCTGTGACCCCCGACCCTTGATTAGTTTAATAATAATAATAATACATTTTATTTATAAGGCGCCTTTCAAGGCACTCAAGGTCGCCGTACAACAGTATAGCACAACAGATAATATAAAAAAAAAAAACAGTAATACAATATAAAAACAGCAGAAAAAACAAATCACTAATCACAATAAAACAAACAATTAGCAGCAGAGCGACAAGAGGTCAGGCAAATGCCTGCCTAAAAAAGTACGTTTTGAGGTGTGTTTTAAAAGTGGGGAGTGATTCACAGTTTCTGATGTCGGGGGGTAGGGAGTTCCGGAGGTGAGGGGCAGAGTGGCTGAGGGTTTGTCAGGGGGGGTAAATTGGATGGCAGAGGCAGATCTGAGAGTTCGGGAGGGGGTGTGAATGTCAATGAGGTCAGATAGGTATGGAGGAGCTAGGTTATGGATGGCCTTGAAGGTATGGAGGAGAGTTTTATAGTTGATGTGTTGTTTGATGGGAAGACAATGGAGTTGATACAAAACAGGGGTGATGTGATTGATGGCGGGGGTTCTGGTGATTGGGCAGCTGCAGCTGCCCCCCTCTGTTTCACAGTGAGTGAAACAGAGGGCGCAAGGCACACACACACATGCACACGCAAGCACGCACACACGCACACACACGCACGCACGCAAGCACGCACGCGCACACACTCACACACAGAGCCGATTCTGGGCCCACGGGGGTCCTAAGCATGATTTAGCTATGGGGCCTTCCTGCGGGCTTATACTGGAGTATTTCCACATCTCAGCGGCAAATATTGTACTTTTACTCTGGACTTTTACTTGTAACAGAGTATTTCTGCATTGCAGTATTGATACTTTTACTAAGTAAAACATGTGAGTACTTTTTCCATTACTAGTAAGGCCGGCTACAGACCTAAAGGCACAAAAACGAGTGCGTGTCGTGTGGGGGAGGCGGGGGGCAGGCACAGCGCAATGCATTCCGGATGGGAGTCGAGTGGTTTGAAGTCGAGTGCGAGTCGTGTGGTGTTGTGTGGTTGCGTCCAACTTGCTCACGACTCGCACTAGACTTCAAACCACTCGACTCCCATCCGCAATGCATTGCGCTGTGCCTGCCCCCCGCCTCCCCCACACGACACGCACTCAACTTGTGCGTTCCAGTCTGAGTGCAGCGGGAGAGGGGCGCGATACTGTTGAGAGTGCTCTCTGCATGCAGACAGCAGGCTGGGGGCGGGGGGACAACGTGGGTGCTGGGGGACTAACGACATACTCACCAACTGAGAGACAGAGAGACTGCCCCTAGTGGCAAAGACATTCTAACATAATACTGTCTCGTGACTGCCCCTAGTGATCATACATTATGTGAAGTTACCCACACAACTGCCACCTGGTGGACAATAAGAATTCTAAAATGACACCAAAAATAGGTCACTATGAATTGTGCATTTATTCGGAAATGCATGCTCAAATGACAGAAATCATAGCTTTACAGAGACCAGGTTTAGTTTATCGGTCGCTTAATTCATACAATGTATACAGACGATAGTATTTCTTGCGTAATTTCCACCTATGAATCGCGCAATTGACACACTGAATCCCTGACCCTAACCCTAACCCTAACCCTAACCTAATCTGCAGTGAAATAGATACATTATGGTATTTACAATCTGATCCATGCTCAGAGTAGAAAGTGGGTCTTCTGTGGTCTCAGGTCATGCCATTGGTTTGAGGGGCATTAAGGCCACTGTGGTCTCAGGTCATGCCATTGGTTTGAGGGGCATTAAGGCCACGGTGGCCTCAGATCATGCCATTGGTTTGAGGGGCATTAAGGCCACTGTGGTCTCAGGTCATGCCATTGGTTTGAGGGGCATTAAGGCCACTGTGGTCTCAGGTCATGCCATTGGTTTGAGGGGCATTAAGGCCACTGTGGCCTCAGGTCATGCCATTGGTTTGAGGGGCATTAAGGCCACGGTGGCCTCAGGTCATGCCATTGGTTTGAGGGGCATTAAGGCCACTGTGGTCTCAGGTCATGCCATTGGTTTGAGGGGCATTAAGGCCACTGTGGCCTCAGGTCATGCCATCGGTTTGAGGGGCATTAAGGCCACTGTGGTCTCAGGTCATGCCATCGGTTTGAGGGGCATTAAGGCCACTGTGGTCTCAGGTCATGCCATTGGTTTGAGGGGCATTAAGGCCACTGTGGTCTCAGGTCATGCCATCGGTTTGAGGGGCATTAAGGCCACTGTGGCCTCAGGTCATGCCATTGGTTTGAGGGGCATTAAGGCCACTGTGGCCTCAGGTCATGCCATTGGTTTGAGGGGCATTAAGGCCACTGTAGTCTCAGGTCATGCCATTGGTTTGAGGGGCATTAAGGCCACTGTGGTCTCAGGTCATGCCATTGGTTTGAGGGGCACAAGGCCAAACTGAGGGGCAACGTCGGTTTCCTGCCCTGTTCCCAAGTATGAAAAACTAAGGTTTTCATACTTTTGTTTCGGGGTGAAAAGAGAGAATGTTGGAAAGTGTTCTCCTATAATAACATTCCCAAAACAGGGATGCCACGTTAAAAGTGGTTAATAAATTAGTGTTGCATTAAACAATAAAAGGCTTATCTATGCTGATAGACATACTTAAGTTTAATCTGCTAAAACAAGTCAGAGTTGGGGACAATTAAATAACTGAATATCAGGTTGAATGTGAACACTAGGGGGTGCCAGTTACCAACCTCCAATCTGAACTTTGCCAAACTTCCCCTGTGGAGGTTGACAGAATTACAGTTAGAACACAATTCTGGAGGAAGTCTAGAAATCCTGTCTTTTTTTCTTTTTTTTTAACTAATGTATGAAAACCAGAGATGAGCAACTGTTCAGTGAATATGCAATGTTTTATAATGAACAGTGATCAGATCATTGTTGATAAATAAACCTTGACACTCCTTTATCACTGTTTATTATCCTGCTTATTACACCTCTACTTAATAAAGAAATAAGACATTGGGCCCATTACAAAATGAAATAACAAAAATGATTTCAATGACTTAGGGTGAAGAAACTAGTTCATTAGATTGTGCCAGGTGCGTCCACCAGCACACCTGTGATGTGTGTTGTGATGTGTTTTGATGTGAGATATGATGTGTGTTTTGATGTGAGATGTGATGTGTTTGTTTCAGATGAAAGGGTGCATCACGGTCCTGAAGGAACAACCTCCAAACAGTGTGGAAGGACTGCTCAACGCTCTCAGGTTCAAACACACATCTTTATCTTTTATTATAAGCTGTTATAATGATAATGATAACTCAGTACACTGTATCAGTACACTGTTATTGATTGAACTGAACACAATAATCAATCATATTTTCATTTGAAAACATTCATGAAGATTCTTGAATTAATCTTCATTAATATTAGACATTTCAAGGCTCAATATGCAAAGTCTTGTTATGATTATGGTGGAATAGAGAGTAATTATTACTAGTAAGACACCTCAGGGTGCTAATTCAAACTGTCAACTAAATGACATAAAGAAATCCTGCAAGAACAATGTAAATAGCTCAACAAAAGTAATATTTGTAGTGTTTTATCCAATTCAATGCTAAATGCCACTTTCAATGCTACTTTCACTTTCAATTATTCAACTCTTAAGCACACCCGAAGTAATTTGTAATCAACTACAATCGACTAATCAAGGGCTTAAATAGTTGCACCAGATGTGCAACCTGACCTGACTAGAAGTTTGTTGACTTGTTGACTGTGATTAAAGCAGTTAGAAACATGGCTAAGTCTAAGGAATGGTCAGAAAAGTTCAGAGAAGAAATTATTGCTTTGTACAAAAGAGGAAAACAATTGCTAAGGCAAAGGATGTTCCCAAAAGCAGGGTTTTGAGCATAGTTTTGAGCATAAACCTAATTTTCAGAGGGGTTTGAATAATTTCGAGCACAATCAATGGTAGGTTGCGGGTTCAAATCCACCGTGGCTTTGTCGGGCGCCTATGAGAACTCAATTGGCCCGTGTTCGGGGGAGGAAGGTGATATTTGTCATTGCATGTATAGAGCAGTGAAGTTTGACGTCATTTACCCATCCTACTTGGTTCATGTTTTTTCCCCATTCTGAATTCCCATAGACCTTTTTCATATCGCGTCATATAAGAACTGTGTTCCAAACATAAACAAATGATCTCAGTGGTTTGACTCATATGGATATGAAGAATCAACTGATGGTGAGAAAGCACCCTAATGTTACTGTTGCCTAATTAGTTACATTTTCGCTAGAAACAGGCTTCATCAAATGAAGTGACTGACTATCATAAACCATACAGAGCCACCTCCCCGACAATTTTCGCAAAGACCGTTTGTTTATTTTTGGACCACAATGCTTATATGAGACGATTTTAAGATGACCCAATGTTATTCTCCAGTGACAACTAGGGATGGAGCTCATTTTATTGATATTGATATTGGGCTCACATTTTATTGATAATGAGCAACTTATTGATCCTGCTTATTGAGCCGGGCTTTTATTGAGCCCACTATAGAACATAAGTGGTATGTTTTATTGGCCAGTTGTTGCAACTGTGAGTTTGTGGCTGACCACCATCTACGAAGATAATAATTGACAAAAGTAACAATTATCATTAAATATCATTAAAACAATAATTCATAAGTGTGCAATAAGTGTTAAATGGCTTTATATTATGAATAGTACTGTAATAATTTCTTGTCTTTATTGTTTAGACATGACATCATGGGCCGCTATGCTCCATAACAAGCTTGATAAGCCCAAAGCTTATTGATACCGGGTACTCAATAAATGTGTTATCGGGTTATCCAGCTACCCTTGTTTAGGGCTCCATCCCTAGTGACATCACAGACATGTGTGTTTGGAGAGGAATTCATTGGCATAAAGCAGGGATGGGCAACTTTGATGATGGCGAGGGCCACTATATTTCCACCTTCACTCTAGAGGGCCACTATATTTCCACCTTCACTCTAGAGGGCCACTATATTTCCACCTTCACTCTAGTGGGCCACATTGCATATTTGCTTATGTCGTACTGTGTCATTCTAGTATCTCATACAAAAGAAGCAAAAATAGCAGATCTACAAGCTCAAAACGTATCGCAGAGCGATGTGTTTTGAGCTTGTAGATCTGCTATTTTTGCTCCTTTTGAATTGGAATCTTGAATTATTTTTTTGTTATTTTTTTATTGGAATCCTGAAATGTAACATTTTGATTGAATTTCAAACGCATTTACAGTAGTTATATAATCATGTTTATGAACCTAAATACAAATACATTGGACATGAACATTTTAATTACTACTATACTAGTCATTAAGCTACTAATATAGACTGAAGGAATTAAAGCAGGTCATGTTTGGAATTGTAACAGCTGAAATCAATAAAATATCAGTATTACGATATTAACCTGGGGGCCGCATTAAGTGAAGGTGGGGGCCGCATGTGGCCCCCGGGCCGCCAGTTGCCCATGTATGGCATAAAGGCTAAATGAGCAAAAAAAAAATCTAGAAAAACGATTTAAATGATTTATGAATCAAATGTAGATTGTATGAACAACATGTATTTTCTCCTCAGGTACACGACCAAACATCTAAACGACGAGTCTACCTCCAAACAAATCAAGAACCTGTTGTTGAATTAACGAACCACTGGAGCTGTGTAACTGGTATTACTGTACAATTTACAATGTAGGCATTTAGCAGACGCTTTTAATCCAAAGCGACTTACAATAAGCAGGTAATACATCAATACTGTACACACAGTATGTATGAGTGTAGCAGTGTAACTGGTACTATATTATGTACATGTGTTCGTCTGCGGGGGAAGGGAGGGGCTTTAATATTTTGGTATGAATTTTGCAACATCGAAACATAAACTTGGATGTGATTTTTTTGTTTTTGTTTGTGAGAACCAGCAGTGTTGGGCAGTAAGGCATTACTAGTTGCTAGCATTGCTAGAAACGCATTACTATAATGACATTACAAAAGGAGGACTTCACCACTTTTCAACCTATCTTCGTATAATTGGTCCTCACTAATGTTCATGAAAAAAAGTTCAGAAACCTGTCTACCATTGACATCATCGATGGGGAATCCAAGCTAATAGAAAATGTAGGCTTTCTCTCTGTGAAAAGTTACAATGTTATAATGTAAGCCATTGTTCTCGCGATTATAACAATCTATATATGTATAGCTTTTTAAAAAATCTGCCAATCAATGTCATTGTCAGACTTTTTTTTTAACGCCTTATAAGAGAGACAGACAGAGTAGAAAGACATTTTGCCATTTAATCTTGAACATTAGTGAGGACCGAAAAGTGGTGAAATAGTCCCTTAATTCCCAGTAATGAGCAGCATAATTAATTACTGTGACATTTCAGTAATGATGGTACAGTTGATAATAATCAGACATATTTGGTCCCATGGGGTTTCTAGCTTCAGCCAGCTGAGGGCTGAGGGGTGGGAGGAGCTAATAGGGTTCAAGTGCCTTGCTCAGGGGCCCTAGGCTTCAACGCCAGCCTGACAGAGTGTTGCGAGTTCCAATCCCGATCCCAACGATCTTTGCTTGCGTGTCACTCTCCCCATCTCTCTCTCCCCGTTTCCTGTCAGTCTACTGTCCTATCAATAAAGTTATGAAAGCCCCCCAACATGTATCTTAAAATATATTTTTTTAAATAAAACAACTTGCTCAGGGACACCTCGGTACCATTGCCAGGTCTGGGAATCAAACCTGTGACCTTCTGTTTCCCAGACTGCCTCTCCACCGAATCAGCTGTTAGTCTCCTCAGTTACAGTTAGCCTTCCTCCAAAAGTAACAATTACCAAAGATGTAATTACAAATGTCATGGGGTTTAATGTAAAATCAGTATAACGAGTAATGTTTTCAGGGAGTAAAAAAGTAAAGTAATAACAATAGCCTACTTTTGAAAGGAGTAATGAGTAATATATTACTTTGTATATATTGTTGTTGTCCAACACTGGTGATAACATGAACAGATCTCTGTCTTCAAAGCAGTTTCTCATCGTCATAAAAATGTTTCTGACGCCGTCTTTATTCCTGACATTACAATGTAGCAGGAGCACCTTATGTTCATATAACTGATACTCACTCATTATAATATTATTATATTATATCTTGTCTGCATATAATCGGTCCTCAGCATTTCTGTCTACTCTGTCTCTCATTGGAGGGCTGTGGGCAGTTCAGAAACCTGTGATGTCATCGCTAGGCAGGGTTAGTCATTTCAAACAACATTTCCAAACTATTTATTACTACGTGATGGCTTCCCGTTCAGCATGCTAACCTTCCAGCAAGAGAGTCAGTTTCTGTGAAGAGCTTCTTTAATATGAATCCACATCACATTTACACCTGCTATTCAAGGACTGTTTTTTTTAACAAGGGTTCGTATTTTATGTAATTGAAGAAAAGAAAAGATGAGTGATGAGTGTCTAAAAATACATATTTAGCCACTTGTTGCAGATACAATTTGAAGATGAATTTGATGCTGAAAAATATGATCTTTGTGGGATTCTCTCTCCTGATTGGATTAAACTGGTATCCTGAACTGAACATGTATTTTCTTTGTGTTAAAGAGTCAGAGGGACTCTGCAATGACTATCAGAAAAAAGAGCTTTAGGCTTTTAACAAAAAAGGACATTGACATAAAAAATACAATAAAAAACGATTACCGTATGTACAGCACCTTTAACTAAATATACTGTAGATGATGTTAATCTTTCTGCATAATGTCATACAGTATGTGTTCATGACGGCATGCATTGATATTCTGTTTAATGTCATACTGTATGTACATGAAAGCATTGTATTAATTGATGTTTTATTAACACAAGTCTCAGGTCATTATGATGCCAACGAGTGAGTGGAGGTTGCTAGTTTGAAACTGATGGCACGGGGGATCAAATGTCACTTTGTTTTCTTGTTTTAATGTTTGACGTCAGACCACTGGACATGTTTAGTTGATCAATTCAACGGTACTTTACATTGCAGAGTACATTGGAGAAGATATATATATTTTAAATAAGTGTTTGGATCCAAAGTTTATTTTTAAAAACTGTGCTTTTTACTCTTTGATGCATAAATGTTAAATGTGGTACGAGCTAACATCCTCATTATAATAAATGTGATATTTTGCTTTACTTTGAGATGTGTCATTGTTGGCCAAATAAAGTTTTACGCATTTTTGTTACATGATGTTCAGAAAGTCATGTCCATTTGAAGTGTTAGACACTGATGTAACGTAATGTGACTATGCATTACAGACTATTACAATTATTATTGTAATGATCTGTTTGTTCATTCATAGAATCACCATGACAACCACTTTATAAGAAGAAATCACATTTATTTTGCCCCCCCCCCCCCCAAAAAAAAAAAGTCAGAACCACTACAATAAATGAGTTACAATGAATACAAACTCAGTATAAATGAATGGACAAATGATACACATTAATCCTCATGAAGCAATCCTCTGCGTGCACGCACAGCATAGGGCATTCACGAATAGTGAGTTTTAGTATTTCTAATTATTCAACCTCAAAGTATTCGAATAGTCGAATATTCGACAGGACTGGCCAAACTGGCAAATATTAAGCAAGAGGCGGACATTGTGAAAATATCAGATCTACATGCTCACAACGCCTCGCAACGTGTTGTGAGCATGTAGA
>NC_137814.1:69297546-69322546 GCF_963921795.1 Nannobrachium achirus
TATGATATTTAAGGCCCATTCCCACTGGGCCAGATAAACAGATACAAAATATCTGTCTCCATTCAAGTGGATGGTAAGATACAGATAAAACATTCTGTCACAGATATTTTTAGTCAACTAAAACTAGTCAAAAACTAGTTCAACTAGTTCAAAAGACTTTGACTAGAACTAAATCAACAGTAGGCGACCAGGCCTTCATGTCCTGTGGCCTTCATAACAACATAAGAACCATAAGGCACGCCTGGACTGGACTCATTTAAGACACGCCTAAAAACCCTTTAATTATTTTTAATTTGCAATTATATTTTATTGTTATCAATATTATTTATGCTTGAAACCATTTTTATCTCTGTTTTTAATTAGTTTTTGTTCCATCTGTTTGATTATGTTTTTAATTCTTAGCACTCCCTGTGAATGAAAAGTGCTATACAAATCAAATGCATTTATGATTATCATTATTTCCCTTATTACTAAAGCTAACAATGCATCATGGTGCAAAGCTTTTCAAGCTATTAGATTGGCTATTTTTACCATTCACCACTAAAGTACTAATAATAAAATATTAATATAAAAAATAATAATATAAAATATTACCAAACATCCATTTAGTTTAGTTTTCATGTTAATACATAAACAACATTATAAACAACCAACAGTAATGAAGGTAGTTGTCACAGTATCAACACAACATTCATACCAGCATCCTGGATTGCCCAAGGTCGTACTTCTCCATCCTCAAACTCCTTATTGCCAATGATCAAACAGAGACCTGTAGGTCTGCTGTTCATCTCATACTGCTGCTCCTAAAAACACCAGAGACACATTTAGAGTTAGAAACACACACACACAATAATACACTACAATGTCTGCTACACACACACACACACACACACACACACACACACACACACACACACACACACACACACACACACACACACACACACACACACACACACTACAATGTCTGCTACACATACACAATAATACACTACAATGTCTAAAACACACACACACACACACACACACACACACACACACACACACACACACACACACACACACACACACACACACACACAATAATATAATACACTACAATGTAATCCCAACACACTGCATGTACAGTATTACTATGAGCTGTTATGGAAACTAAACAACTTATTACTACGCTCTGTAAGACACAGGAGTTTTCTATATCCTAGTACTGTTACTGTACAACATGTTATTGTGAATGTTTCACTACTTTTACTTACATGTTCTTTTACCTCCTTCAGTAGGCCTGTATGGGGGGAAAAAGATTCAAATTGTAATTCTTGATGACATTTTTTATAGAACTAAAATATGGAATAGATTTGCACGCACGCACGCACACACACACACACACACACACACACACACACACACACACACACACACACACACACACACACACACACACACACACACACACACACACACACACACATTGATCTTAACAGTATGCTCATTTGTCGTTCTTTAGATATTAAACATGACTTGTTTCTCACAACTTATTTGTTGTCCAAATCACTACATTTCTTCTGTATTTGTTTTATTCTTATTGACTATGTATATTACAGTTTTTCACGATTGTTAACACACAAAAATCTAAAATTCGGCACAATTTTCACAACCTTCACTTCATGTACCTATAGCTTGACCTGATTTGGCACTACTTCACACTCCCATTTCATGCATTAGACTCGGATTTTCCTTCTTTACACTCTGATGTCATGTTGTTGCACACACTTCTCATGTAAAATCTCAAAGCATCAACCTATAACACATGGATGTCAATTACACATCACCTTGTTGTCGAAACACTATACACAATGTTCAGTTGTTGCACACACTTCTCACGTAAAATCTCAAAGTATCAACACACAACACACAACTATTCAAAACTCTACACATTCAAGTCTGATGTCAATTACACAAGTACCTTGTTGTCTAAACACTATACACAATGTTCAGTTGTTGCACAACTGAACATTGAGACAGGAACCGGAGGCAGAGATGGGCACAAAATACAAAAATGATTTGAAATACAAAGATAGGCCTACAAATACCAGCCCAGGATATTGTCACCAGGATAGTATCCTGGTCAATATTAGACCAAGTACTGACCAAGTATTTAGATTATTTTCAAAATACTTTTTTGTATTTTGTGCCCATCTCTGACCAGAGGCATGATGCCTAAATCTACAGTAAATACTGTAATGTACCCAAGTACGTAAAACTTTTTGGATGCATATTGCCATATTGTGTGCTGTTTTATGTTTTACAAATAAAAAAGTAGCCCAAACTGAGTAATTTGACAAAAGGAGAAATAGTTCATTCTCCCGAGTCAATGTCATTCATATGGTGTGTTCCAATTCAATGGTGTGTTTTCAATTTTGCACTCCAGTGTGCTGTAAATGCTAGGTAGGGTGCAGCAAACGCTTAGTTGTGTGTACTGAATGAAAGGTATGTGTCATTTGAAAATATGGCAGTGTGTACCAAATAAAACATGAGTTCCATTTTGTGAACACAGTTAAGTGATTTTATGACAAAGAGTCATCATGGGAAGGGAGTGTCAGGTGAAATGAAAACACAAGTTCCATTTTGTCAACACAGTTAAGTGATTTGATGGCAAAGTGATCATCTTGGGAAGGGAGTGTGAGGTTTAGCATTTTGTGTGTGAGGTTTTCAGTTTTGTGTGTGCAGTTTTGAAAAAGCCGTTAGTGTAGTGAAAAACGTGTGTTAACAATCATGAAAAACTGTAACATACTGTACATTATGAGGTGTTTTATCATTAACCATGAGGGGTGCATCTCTCCAATCCGACATGTCTCCTTTCCGACATGTCTCCATTCCGACACTAACCCTATCTCTAACCCTAACCCTAAACGTAACCCCCATGGAAGTGTCGCCACTCCGACAATAAGAAGTCAATTATGGAGTGGCGACATGTCGGAATGGAGAGAGCCTCCCAACCATGACATTATCTTCCACCCCAACAAGCTGTGAATCACTTCCACCCCAACAGCTATTAGCACCCCTTTTGGCCAAAGGCAGTAAGATTACTGTCTGTCTTGGTCATGTTTTATCAGGACCGTGCCTCATTCCCAACCTTTCCTCTCTCCAAGGAGAAAAGCCTGCTAACGACCCAATACAGAGCCTGTCTATAGACCTCTGTTGTATGGACTTCCTCCAGTCTATTGTGGATTATATTATACCTTATATACAGTCTAATTTTAAGCTTTGACACTCAATGGGTAACACAGTGTGACACACCTTCAACTGCACAGAGAAATCATTGTTTATTTATCCATTTGTAGCTCTTTAAAGTGTACAAATATATCCAAATGGACCAGCAAGATCATTTGTACACAGAGTTAATGTCCTCGCATCTAATCCTTGCCTTTTCGCTAAAAGGCTGCACTAAGACATGAGTGGAGGACATGAGTGGTGGATGCATGGATGGATGTTGACCAATAACAGCTCCCTATTACAAGACACTCCCACCAGTTACTACTCCAATGACAGCTCCCTTAACGGTGTAACCATTTTAATCAGAATCTGATGCTGGTAAGAGAAGTCTGTCTGTTGGGTCTTGGTCATAAAACAACCTGCAGACCAAACTAACATAGGCTTCTGAGGAGTTTTAAAATACCATGGATGTTCTTACCAGTAACTCTTGCTTTGATGTGTAGCCAATTTTAAAATGTTTTATTATATTTTAATTATCTCTGATCTGTGTTTACAGATGCTATGGTAGTAATATGTCCTGTATTGTCCTATATTTAGTCATTCTGACAATCTTGAAATATCTACTGTCTAATGTCCTTTGGTCAGTTCACACTCTTTTAGGGCTTTGAGCCCTATTTTGTGCGTCGTCTTATACCTACAAGACTAATCCTATAAAGGCTAAATAAAATAATGAAAGCAAAGAGGAAAGGCTTCTTTCTCTCACCTTGTCTCTTTGCTTTTTGGAACATCTCGTTGGTGTAGAAACTTCCACCGTTCTTCTCCACCATCTGGTTGATTTTCTCCAGCAGCTCAGTGACCTGAGAGGGATCTTCAGTTTTGTTGTTGAAAACATGATAAAAACCACTATACTTGCTGAGTAATTCTTGTAGTTCTGGAGAGTCCTTCATCAAGTCCTCAACTGGACCTTCAAGCTCGTCGCCATGAGTGAAGAGAATCATGGTGTATTCATTTGACATTTGTCCAAATGCTTCCTGAGTATTTTTCAAACTTTTCTCCTCCTCCTCTGTGAATCTTCCCAGTCGGATCACAGCCAGGAAGGCATGGGGACCAGGAGCAGCTCGAGAAATACATTTTCTAATCTCTCTAAGGTTTTCATCTTCGCTGAACCCGGTGTCAAAAAAGCCTGGAGTGTCAATAACAGAAACCTTTCTACCATTCACTTTACGACTACAACTGAGCTTCTTACAGCTCTTTGTCTGAGATACTAGTGAGAACTTGGATTGAAACACCTGAGAACCAAAAATGGTGTTTGCACTGGCACTCTTTCCAGATCCAGTTTTCCCCACCATCACAATCCGTATGTCATCTTCATCTTCTATGAATGAGGAAAGACAGACAGACAGACAGACAGACAGACAGGCAGACAGGCAGACAGGCAGGCAGGCAGGCAGGCAGGCAGGCAGGCAGGCAGACAGACAGACAGGCAGGCAGACAGACAGACAGACAGACAGACAGACAGACAGACAGACAGACAGACCATGTTAGAAAAGATGACAGGTTAATTATTGCATCATTTTAAGTTTAGAAGGCGATCACTCTCACTAGAGTTATCATTGTATTTTACATTTGTAAAGCTAACTACTGGTGTGACAGTAGACTAAGTCAACATTGTTTGAAAGTTACTATCAATCAAAATGATTGGTAAGACATTTTGTTAAATTAAGAAAGAAGAATTAAACTATATTTGCAAAATTGGGTAGTGAGGTGTAGTCAGAGACAAAAAATGAATTTCTACCTTTTTTATTTTCTAAATATATATATATATATATATATATATATATATATATATATAATAAAAAAACATAAGAAGATTTACTCGCAACCCATGAATATTTGTCCGTGACCCACAAATGGGTCTTGACCCACTGTTTGAGAAACAGTGGTATAAAGGATGGAAGTTCTGCAAACATGCATCAATGCAAGTTTCTTTAATCATGGATTATTTGGATAAATCTGGTAAATAAGTGAGAGTTCTGGTCCTGGACTTTACAGGAACAATCTAGAAAAGTGAAGAGACGTGTTAAGAGTTCAGTTTGTGACAGTTCCTCTCAGTGATAGCACGCACGTGACACTGTTTGACTTTCAAAGTCATCAGGTAGTCATGAGATCGCCATGATCGTTCAGACTACACGGCCCTGTTTATTGAAATCTTCTGTCCTAAATCATGGTTTCCACACTAGATGACTGCGCGACTACAGAGGATCACACACTGCATGATGTAACTAATATGCAATATACAAACCTGAAATATATATATTTTTTTATTGTATTTATATATCATATAGGTCTATTTATTGCGTTACGTCTTTCATGTTTGTCTAACTAGTTGACAGCAACTGTCATTTCAGTCCATTAATCTATTTACTCTTACAATACATTATTAAAAGTCAAGCACATACTGCAGGACTGTTTTTGCTGGAAATAAAAAAAAAATCAATACTTTTCCACTAATTAATTTAATTTGAAAGAAAATAACAATAATAATGATGATCACTCTTATCATTTTCAATTCAGTCAATCGTTTTTTCCTCTATAGTTGTCTTTTTTAATGTAAGGAAAAGTGTGACGATTGATGTGAAATAGTTTTGAATATAATGTAATCCATAAAACAAAACACCCACCTTCATTCAATGGTCTCATCTCTGAAACACAAGAGAGACATTTAATGTTGGAGCAAAATGACTTTAATGTTTACTTGAAGGACTTCATAACAAAAGCATGTTATTAAATCATTGCTTTATTGTACTAGCCAATCATAGTGTGTCTTGTCTGGGACTAGGTAAAACACATAACAGCATAACATCTGTTTAGCAGCAGACTATGGTGGCTTGTGTGGGAAAAAAATAAATCACCCCATGCAAGTAATTTGGGTTCAATATAAGTATGAAAATGTGTTAATTAGTCTGGAGTTGTCCTTTAAGGGACAGGGCAAAACATGTAATAACAATAACAATGAGAATAATTAGTGGCCAAGGCCACGAAGTGGCAAATGGCCACTCATTGATATTGGACTTTCTCATTATTATTATTATTCTTCCGCCACTTTTTCTCTAGCGGCTAGACCGTGCAGTCGCTTTTTACGAAACTCGGCAGTATGGCAGAGGACTATGCCAAACGGCTAAAACGCGAAGCTCGCAACAATCGGCCAAAGGGTGGCGCTGTAGGAAGCCTTTGAAAAATGCCAACTTTGAACTGGTGTAGCTCATGCCCTGTTTCAGGTACAGCAATGAAACCTGTATACACTTATGCGTCTCCTCATGCCGAACAACTTTTACGCTCTGACTTTTGACCTCTGACCTTTACTTCTCCCACAATTTTGAATTATATGAAAAACAGTAAAAATCTATCTCCTCCTGGGATTTTCGCGTAACGTGCGCGAAACTTTTTTTACATGAACTTTGGACCAATACGGTCAGATCTGTCTCGGCGGATTTTCTTTAAAGCGAAACATTATTTTTTAATAATTCACTCAATGTTGCAGTTTTATGCAAATTATTCTTCTGCCTCTAAATCATACATGCAAAGTGACACGTTCATGGCATTTGGCAAATATGTCGAGGGTTAGTCCAAATATCACTGAAAGCAATCTTACTCCAATTGGCCAAAGGGGGGCGCTATACGAAGCGTTTGAAAACTCAAACTTTAAACGGGCATAAGTCATGCCTCGTTTTGTTTGAAGACATGCAACTTGCTTACACGCGTGCCTTGACTCAAGCGGAAGACATCTGTGTCTTTGTTAAGTAAGCTCCGCCCTTAGATTTTCCACCATTTGGAGCAGTTCGTAAAACGCTTAAACCCGCTTTTATTCCGGATTTTTCGCGTCACGTGCACGGAACTTTTTTTACATGAACTTTGGACGAATATCTAAAGATCTATCAGATCGGAAAATTGAAACATGCTTTTATAATAATTCAATCAATATTGCAAGTTTTATGCAAATTATTCTTCTGCCTCTAACACATACATGCAAAGTAAAATTTTCATGATGAACTACTGTAGAGGGTTAGTCCAAATATCACTGAAACCAATCTTACCCCAATTGGCCAAAGGGGGGCGCTATATCATTTTGAAAGAAGGCGTCAAGTACATTACATGAAACTTTTTTTTTCTTAAATGACAGGTCCATTATGTGTGACTGCTGTAGTGTAGTGGTCAGTGCCTGTGCCTGATATACGGATGGTTGTGAGTTCAAACCCCACGTCGGGCTGAGTTGATGTTAACATCCTGGATGCCCATGGCATGTGCGTATGTCAAACTCTTTATTGTTGACACGTCTGATCTAACTCCAGATCACGTTCATGTTTAAAATGAGCCCTTCTCTACCAGCCGTTATTTTTCTGTTCTGAGTGACAGAAAATATGATCACTCGAAAATGTCAGAAATTACATTTACTCAGATTGATTTCACCCCAAGCCTCCAAAAGATAAAAAAGAAATTAATAAAATCAAGGTACTCAGCCTACATAGAACTTTTTTTTTTAAACAAACATGGTTAACAGATCCTGTGGCTGCGTAGTGTAGTGGTCAGGGCATATGCCTTTCATGCAGAAGGTCGTTGGATCTAATCCCGCCTGGGGTTTATATAAGCATAAAACCATGACATTTGGTAGACTTTACAGTTTGGTTCCTTGATCAATGTCTGATATGGAGCCTTCCTAAAAATGTCCCCCAACCCCCCTTGATGCGTATTTGAATATCCGCCATTACTAAATAATGTATTATGCATCATAAATCCTGAAACAAGCATTATAATACAAACTGTCATGTCTACACCTATGTTGTGATTTCCAAGGATTGCAATGATATCTTGGACCAGCTCAGTGGCCTAGTGGTTTGAGTGTCGGCCCTAAGACTGGTAGATCCGGTTTCAAACCTGGGTCGCGTCATACCAAAGATTCTAAAAAATGGGACCAGTTCCTCTCTGCTTGAAACTCAGCATCAAGGGTTGGATTGGGAGTAACTCCCTGCGACATACTAGCAAAATGCTTCAAATCCCGCATGCAGCGTCCGATTGCCGTGAAAGGCCCAAGAACACGTGGCACCCTTTTCACTTTGGCCTATTATAGTAGGCCAAAAAAAACCTACCCGACCTGCCGGAGTCCTGTTCGGAAGAACACTGCTTCTAGTTTTTCTTTGATATTCTTCTTTGCTTTCCCTTGATGCCTTTTTGCTTTCCTGCTTTTTATGCCTTGGACACTTTATCGCTGCTTGCAGCTATATTTATTCTTATTATACTTCTATTTTCATGATCTACTTTTATTTAACCATAATGTAATCAGAGCAAAATGACTGATGATGCAGAGCACTTTGCTGCAGTGAACTCTGCTACATCTAGAACAGAGGGCTGCAACCTTTTGGACATGAATGGACATTTATTTTCTTGATGTGTCTTTGTGTGTCATATCAACATATCAGTGTGTCATATCAACATTATGTTTAATGATGGCAACACGTAAAAAATATATTCCAACAAATTCTGGCTTTCATATACTGTACATACAAACACCTGGTTTCGCATCATTACATTGTAATGATCATTTAACTCAGTAACCTCTCAAGACAGATTCAGATCTCTGCAGCTGAATCTGTCTGCAACTAAGGTTGATCTACCGCTGATCTAGAACATCATGGATGTTATACCGGTACATGCACACCACACCACGCCACACCACATCACACCACACCACGCCACGCCACGCCACGCCACGCCACACCACACCACACCACACCACACCACCTCTCCCCCTCCCTCTCCCTCTCTCTCTCTCTCTCTCTCTCTCTCTCTCCCTCTCTCTCTCTCTCTCTCACCTGAATCCATGGTGTCTTGGTATTTGCGTTGTTCTGTAACAGTAAAGATGTGAGACAGAGGTTGGTCAGTGTGGATGCACAGATGATAGTTAAACAGTTAAAAAGAGATATTTCACTTAAAAAAAAAAAAAAAACTTTGTTAATTTACTTTATTCAATATTTAGATATTTGATGTAAATGCCATCAGTCCTCATCCTCCAGGAGGGGGGCCCCATACACACCCATTGTAACTTCAAACTCCATTTTAACCAGGATAGATTCATGGTTTTTAAATGAATCTATCATGGTTAAAATGGAGTTTGAAGTTACAATGGGTGTGTGTGGGGAGAGGCCCTGGGCCTGGAGGGCCTGGTAACATTTAGCCCCTTTTCGACTGCAGTTTTAGCACCACACCACACCACACTACACCATACCACACCGCACCACATAGAAATATCTACATTTTCCATTACACAAAAGTACCCCTATCGGTAAGAAACAAATTGACCCTTTTAACTGTGATTATAATACAATATACATTTGTATTACAACTATCCTAATTATAATGCACTATAATGGATTATAACTGTTTTTATAATACATTATAAAGTATTAATGTATTACTATGATTATAATACACTATAATAGATTATAATAGTGGTTATAACACAATAGAATCTATTATCATGTATTACAACTATATCCTGGTGGTCCAAATGAAAAGTCAGTGAGTGATCAGTCATTATGATGTGTTTGGCCCTGTTTGGCCTAGCTCAGACCTACTCTAGAGTGGATACTTTTTAGTACCCTGTTTAGTACCACTTTCACACCACTCTACCCAGGTCCTTGTAGTGGAAAACCTGGCACAAGTGGGCGGTGTGGTGTGGAGTGGTGTGGAGTTGGGCCAGTGGAAAAGGGGCTAAATATCTAAATATTGAATCAAGCTAATTAAAAACTGTTCAGGGTGTTCACAAAAGCCTGATTAGAAGATAAAACGATCAAAAGTGAAATACACCTTTAAAGACTTACCAGTCTTTATTTTCCCGTAGATTAAAGCAGCCAGTATTGATGCCAGCAAGATGAGAATCACTGTAAACACAACCCCTGCCTTCCCTCCAGCAGTTGGTCCTCTCTCCTTCACTGTGTGAAAGATTATATTATATTATATGATTAATTAAGTCATAACCGCTTAAACACACTGAGTAATGACACAACTGTTACTGTTTAATTCTACAAAGAAATCAATCAAATCAATCAATAGTATTAATTCATTATGCATTAATAAATGAGTCCAGAGTTTGATTGATTGATTGAAGAATTTATTAGAAGTTTGCAATAGAAAAAAGTACAGTTTCATGACAACATGAAATGTACAAATCACTGGTACAAGGTCAACTAAAAGGAGATCCTAGAAAGTCGAGGCTTATTTCCACAGGAACCACACTTTAAGTATCTCATATAACATTGAAAGACAGACGGATAGAACATAGTACTTTATCTAGGATAATATCAGTTTCAAAAGCATAACATCAAATACAAAAAAGAGAAAAGGAGGGGGGGGGGGAGCATGGGGGCTTAGTCTATTTACAAGTCACGGGTAGCAGCTGTCTGAAGGTGACTTTTCATACCAATTTTGAAGGAGGCTAGGGATTTGCTCTCCTTTAGGGCTTGTGGAAGGGCGTTCCACATGTTGATGGTGTAGCAGGAGAACGAGTTGGAGCCTTGTTTAGTGTTAAATCTACGTTGATGATGATTAGTGGAGCTGCCTCTGGTGTTGTGATTGTGAACATCCTTGACCTTTAAGAAGTAGTTTGTCAGGTACATGGGAATCTTGGAGGTGTAGTGTATCTTGTACACCAGGCCCATTGCAAGATGCTGTACTCTGTCAGCTACTTTGAGCCATCCCACGCTTTCGTGGTGATGATCGGTAAGGTGGGTCTGAGGAGGGAGACCAAGCACAACCCTAATTAGTTTGTTTTGGGCTGTTTGGAGCTTTAACTTTAAGGCAGCTGAGGCGTCGCGATACCAGACAAGGACTCCGTAATCAATGAGGGGCCCAATAAGAGCACCTCCTAGTGTCTTTCGGGATTTAATATTGATCAGCGGGGCAACCCTTTGCAAGAAACGAATTCGTTGGTTGACTTTATTGATTACCTTGGTGGTCATTTTTTCACTGGATAGGTTAGCCTCCAGGATGCAACCCAGGTAGCAGATGTAGTTTTTTCTTTCTATCACAGTGTCACTTACTTTAATTGTGAAGTTCTCAACTAGGCTAAGTTTCTGACTAGATCCAAAGAGGATACATTCAGTTTTGCCTAGGTGAATTGAGAGTCTGTTGTCATTGAGCCAGGTGCAGATCTTATTAAGTTCACAGTTAAGGGCCTTTTCAACCTGCGATATGTCTCTGCCTGAGACTAGGAGAGCCGAGTCGTCCGCGAACAGAAACAGATTGCAGTCACAAGCAGATGACATGTCGTTTACGTATATTAAGAACAACAGTGGTCCTAGTATACTCCCTTGAGGTACTCCACAGTTTACTGGGAGGGGGGGGGGGGACAGGGTTCCGTTGACTTCCACCATCTGTTCCCTCCCCACCAAGTAAGAGTGCATCCATCTCACTGCTGTGCTATCAAGACCAATAGCTTTGAGTTTTTCAATCAAAATAGAATGATCGACGGTGTCAAATGCCTTCTGGAGGTCCAGCATGACCATGCCGCAATATTTGCCATCGTGAATTTCACGTTTGATGTAATCATTCAAATAGATGAGGCATGTATCTGTGGAGTGGGACTCTCTGAAGCCAGACTGGAACTCGTAGATCAGTTTATTCTCTTCAAGATATTTAGCCACCTGTTCATAGACAATTTCTTCCATTACCTTAGAGATGGTACTAAGGATTGAGATTGGCCTGTAGTTGCCAGGGTCAAGTTTACTGCTTTTTTTGTGCAGGGGGGTTACCTTAACTAATTTGAAGTCCTGGGGGACATAACCCTGCTTGATAGATAGATTAATAATATGGGTAATGATTGGGGCAATGGTGGCAGCTGAGTCTATGAGAAATTTGGGGGCGATTTTATCATGGCCAGCGGCCTTGAATTGAGGTAGGGTGCGCAGTTTTTTAAACACTTCATCAGTTGTCACCGTAGCAAGTTTAAAGTTGTCTTTGCATACCCCAAGGTTCCTGTAGAATTTCAAGATGTGCCTAACACCAAACAGCCCAGATGGAGCGGGCAGTTTATTGACCAGACTTTTGGCCATGGAGGTGGAGTAGATGTTGAGATTTTTGGCTACATCAAGACTGTCAGTGAGGAGGGTTATGGGAGTTTGGATGGATATGTTGCTGGCTATGGATCTGAGTTTAGCACCAGAGTAGAGGCAGAGTAGAGGCAGTTTAGCACCAGAGTAGAGACAGCTTCACACGTGGATGAAGACTAAACCTACTGATGTAATCTCTGACATTGTAAGTTGTACTGTATGTGATCTACAATAAGATAGCTATGCATAAACTTAGAATTAGACCTTCATAATCAAGTTGGGCTCCCATTGACTTTCTATACAGGAGGAAAATACCCAGATTTTTTTCCTGGGTATTTAAGGAGGATCTGAGGGGTCTTACTAGGGGTCTGTCATGATGCTGAATCCATTGCAGGCATTTGTTTTGCACAAAAAACATTCAGTGGGCTAGAAATGGCCTCAGAAAACAATACACGTATGGGTGAGTATTCATGTTAGTCGGATGCCTTAGGGTTTTTTTTTCTTGTGCTAATCAGTCTAAAAGTGCAAAATTTTGCACAGATGTAGCTCAGGGCATGCTCTAATGATTTAGCTAGGGCGCCCGAGTCGGCGACCTTCGGGGTCACCACAGCACCAACAAAACTCTGAAAAGTGATGACTCATCACTTTTCATCACTAAAGTCAATGGGAGCCCAACTTGATTTGGCTGCTGTGGCAACCCCGAATGTTGCAGACTTGGGCGCCCTAGCTAAATCATTAGAGCATGCCCTGAGCTACATCTGTGCAAAATTTTGAACTTTTAGACTGATTAGCACGAGAAAAAAAACCCTATAAGGCCTCCGACTACCATGAATACTCACCCATACGTGTATTGTTTTCTGAGGCCATTTCTAGCCCACTGAATGTTTTTTGTGCAGAACAAATGCCTGCAATGGATTCAGCATCATGACAAACCCCTAGTTAGACCCCTCAGATCCTCCTTAAATACCCCCCCAAAAAGAATCTGGGTATTTTCCTCCTGTATAGAAAGTCAATGGGAGCCCAACTTGATTTGGCCGCTGTGGCGACCCCGAAGGTCGCAGACTCGGGCGCCCTAGCTAAATCATTAGAGCAAGCCCTGGGCTACATCTGTGCAAAATTTCGCGCTTTAAGTCAAAATTGCACGAAATTAGCATTTGCTCCCCTTAAAGTGATCCCTGGCTAATACGACAAATATGCCTTAATACATTATAATTGTCCTCTATAACTACAATGTAAAATTAAAAACATCTAAAATATTTTATTTCTTCTAGAAATAGCTAATCTTTCAGTCAATAGGGCGTGATTATGGATCCCACTGGGAAAGATGGATGGAAACGGCATAGAGCGCTCGTTTTCACAGTTATTGTCCACGACACTGCAAGCGGCGCGAAGGCCAGCGGACCTTTGGTCCTGCTCTTCGCCCCCGAGCGCCGCAGGCGCGAGTGGCCGCGAAGAGCGGGCCAGGGCCGCGCGAGTTACGAAGCCGTGGTGAATGCAATCGTTCTATTTATGCCCAGGCCGTAAGGCCTGGGCAAGCGCACGATATAGGCCATGATAATTGGGTTTTGGTGCACCTCGCGCGGTCCAAGTGACTACAACGGAGCGCTCCCTACGTCCGGTTCAGCCAATCACAAGCTTCCGGGGCGTGGTTATCCATCTTTCCCAGTTGGATCCATAATCACGCGTCAATAGGGGAAATGCCTGTCGCAAGTTGATGATGTCATAAATGTTATGTGTGGTCTAATTTATGGCATGCATGTGCAAAATAAACCACAAACACATTTGAAATATTGATTTGATGCTCATATTAAACATAGGAAGTATTACGTTTGTTTTTATTTGCACATGCATTCCATAAATTCCATAGGGATAGATCACAAATTACATTTATGACATCATCAACTTGCGACAGGCATTTCCCCTATTGAGTGAAAGATTAGCTATTTCTAGAAGAAATAAAATATTTAACAGTTTGCCAGCCGCGCCTGAACCCCCTGAACAGAGGTATTGCCGTGGGATCTGCTATTTATTTATAAACATAATTTAAAAAAGCAAAGCACGAAATCATAACAACACGCTCAGATCACTCCGCGCAAGCCAGCAAACCATGCATGAAAGAGTTTTTTTGGTTGGCCAACCTTTTTTCATGGTGCTGTAGGCAGTTCTTCTCCGGTCATTAACATGGAGCGATACGGGGAAAACAGCGATAATGAACAGCACCCGAAAATACAATCCGTCTTCTGTGCACGCACATCGATCTAATCCAATGCAATCCACTCATTCCGAAGCCTTGATTTCATCTGTCGTCTGATCGAAAATGATGAGGAGACGCGCTGGCCAAGTGGCTGCATACACAATACAATACAAGGGCACGCAATGGCCGCTTGTGGATCCAGTTTCAGCCCCAGCCGATGACGTCATCACGTTTCTGACGTGATCCCATCTCAGACCGTCTCTTAAAGAGACAGAGCACGACCGGCGACTGTATTTTAAAAAAAATTATGATTAATTTCAAAATTACGGGAAAGTACGGGAAAGTACGATGGCGCACTGGGTGGTCCGGACAAGTACGGGCAAGTACGGCCCGGCTTTGAAAGGGTTTTAAGGTGTTTTTAATTTTACATTGTAGTTATAGAGGACAATTATAATGTATTAAGGCATATTTGTCGTATTAGTCAGGGATCACTTTAAATCCCCACACTATTAGGAATTGTGCAACAAAAACAAAGAAATATCCATGAATTCAAGTCTCCATGGGGAGAGTTATAGATAGGAAAACAAAGATCATTTTGGGGATGAACTATACCTTTAAGGGGAGGAGAGGACAGAAAGAGGGAGAGGCAAATATTATGTGAATATTCTCCATTTACAATATTATTTTGAATATTATGTGAATATTCTCCCCCCATGCATGCACACTTTCAGTCAGTTTTTAGGTCAAAGTGGATGCGTTACACAGGATCATGGGGTACTAGACACAACTATAAGGGTACTACTGTATGTGTAACTAAACTGTGCACTTGAATCTCTGTTGTGGACAGAAATTAACTGCAAGCTGTCAGAGACTAAACCATTGCAGTGCAGGAACGGTCAAAATCCAACTAGAGCGGGCAGGAGCAGGGGTTCTAATTAAAGAGTGATGAAACCTTCATTACCTAGGATGTCATAGCGTGTCTCAGCAGTGTGGTTGAAGCGTGGTAGATGAACTCTGCAGGTCACGTGTCCTGTTCCTGTCACTGTCACAGTGCTGTTGACAGCATGGCAGTGTGGAGAAGGTGTGTCTGTCACTGAGGAGGCAGTGAGGTTGTTTCCCTCACTGTCCAGCCAAGACACCTCAGGTTGTGGAAACCAGCAGCCAGAAGCACAGGTCAAAGATGAACCATCGTCTTTTGATGCAATCACTGGTACAGACACAGCCCCTGCAACGACACATAAACATGATTGATTATCTATCTATCTATCTATCTATCTATCTATCTATCTATCTATCTATCTATCTATCTGGTGATAGATGCCAGAAAGAGCAAGAGGAAGACCCCAGTACCCATCACCATCCAGGGGGAAGAGGTGGAGATTGTGGACACATATAAGTTCCTAGGCGTCCACCTGAACAAAGATCTGGACTGGAGAAACAACACGGAGGCTGTTTACAAAAAGGAACAGAGCAGACTGTACCTCCTGAGGAGGCTCAAGTCCTTTAATGTGTATAGCAGGCTGCTGTACATGTTTTACCAGTCTGTGTTAGCCAGCATTCTGCTTTATGCAGTAATTTGCTGGGGAGGTGGCATTAAGGCCTGGGAGCTGAACAAGCTCAACAAAACCATTAAGAAGACCAGCTCAGTAGTTGGTCTCCGAATGGAAGGGCTGCAGTCAGTGGCTGAGAGGAGGATCAGGGACAAACTGAACTCCATCATGGTTAACCCCTCCCATCCACTCTATGCTGATCTGCAGGAAAGGGCGAGCACCTTCAGCCAGGGCTCACCCTCCCTCCCAAAATGCACACGGAGAGATACAGACTCTCTTTCTTTCCAACTGCCATCAGACTGTACAATGATGACTTATAAGAACTTTCTCCCTCATGTACAGTATTGTTGATTAGGGCCTTGTGTGTGTGTGTGTCCATGGTGTCTGTCGTGTTACTGTTGTCTAGTCGTTTTTATGTATTGTTCTATCTATCTATCTATCTATCTATAGATTGATTGGTGAGATTAAATAAGCAATTAATTAATTACAAAGCCTCTTATTAGATCATTTGTTTTAATCGAGTCCCAGTCATAATGTGAGCTTCTATTTGTGCTAATGTACACTGAAGTATATGAGGATTAGTTTTATCATACATTTTATATTTTTTACAACCCTGGCTACTGTAGCAGTTCAACTGTTGAACTAGAAAAATATTGTTCCTTCGAAACAATTGTGGGCTCGCTTCTAGCCAGAAAACAATGGTTATAAAAGTACAAAATGTCAAGATCGCAGGCAGTGCTCTCTTTGACGTTACTGACGTCAAAAATTGGTCCATTTCTTTCCAAAAATGTGTTGTGCAAAAGTTGACCCGCTGGTGGTGCTATAACAGGCCAATGTAAGAAGGGTGGTATCTGTTCCTTGACCTATTGGGAATGTGCTTGCAAGATTTCACGCACATTGCAGGCTGTGTTAATGCTTTGAGGTGTTTTTGGCTTTGGCCACTTTATCGCTGCTTGCAGCTATATTCATTTTTCTGTGTGTGTGTGTGCACTTCATAGGCATATTAGATAAAGGTCCTTAAATTGTGTGTAGAATGTTTCATGCAAATTGCAAAAAAAAATCCTAACGGGTTTAAGCGTTTCACAAACTGCTCAAAATGATATAGCGCCCCCCTTTGGCCAATTAGGGTAAGATTGGTTTTAGTGATATTTGGACTAACACTCTACATCTTTGCCAAATGCCATGAACATGTTACTTTGCATGTATGATTTAGAGGCAGAAGAATAATTTGCATAAAACTGCAATATTCATTGAATTTATTTAAAAAAGCATGTTTCAATTTGAAAGAAATCCGATCTGACAGATCTTTAGATATCGGTCCAAAGTTCACGTAAAAATGTTTTGTGCACGTGGAGCGAAAATTACTTAATAAAAGCGGGTTTACGCGTTTTACAAACTGCTCAAAATGGCGGAAAATCGAAGGGCGGAGCTTACTTAACAAAGACACAGATGTCTTCCGCTCGAGTCAAAGCACGCGTGTAACAAGTTGCATGTCTTCAAACGAAACGAGGCATGACTTATGCCTGTTTAAAGTTTGAATTTTCAAACGCTTCGTATAGCGCCCCCCTTTGGCCGATTGGAATAAAATTGGTTTCAGTGATACTTTGACTAACCCTCCACATCTTTGCCAAATGCCATGAACGTGTAACTTTGCATGTATGATTTAGAGGCCGAAGAATAATTTTGCATAAAACCGCAATATTGCTTGAATTATTAAAAAATTATATTTCACTTTAAAAGAAATCCGCCGAGACTAGTTTGACCGTATTGGTCCAAAGTTCATGTGAAAAAAAGTTTTGTGCGCGTTATGCAAAAATCCCAGGAGGAGATAGATTTTTACTGTTTTTCATATAATTCAAAATTCTGGGGGATCTAAAGGTCAGAGGTCAAAAGTCAGAGCGTAAAAGTTGTTCGGCATGTGGAGACGCATACGTGTATACAGGTTTCATGGCTGTACCTCAAACACAGCATGAGCTATACCTGTTCAAAGTTCGCACTTTCGAAGGCTTCCTACAGCGCCACCATTTGGCCGATTGCTGTAAAAAATAATAGCACACTTTGCCACTGTAAACTGAACACATTGTTTTTTTTTTTCATTTTCATTTTCTCACTAAGTATGTAGGAGTAGTAAGATACCTAAGTTTTGAGGAGAACTGTTGACAATATCTAAAGTGTGTGCTCGCCTTACAGGCGAGCCCACAATAAGAAAAGTCTTGCTCAACAATCAGTTTTAATGAAAGCTATTCTGTCCCGCTCTTTCCTTCCTTGTTGTTTTACATGATCCATGTATTGACCATAACCATAACCTTACCAACATGTAACTGGATCATACTGCTTCTGCTGCTGTAGCTGCTGGACAGGAACGGAGCTTTACAGATGAACTTCCCCTCGTCTGAGAGCTTCACCTTGGACAGCTTCAGTGAGATGTTTCCATGAAGAAGCTCACCCTGGAACAGGGCCGTCCTCTCTTTGTACAGCGGGTTCACGTCAGGTTGCACAAGTCCTTGTTGAAGTACGAGCACATATTCTGGCTTCAGGTCAGGTCTGTTCCACTCTACTGTGTCCCTGGCCATGTTGACAGGTGGTTGAATGTGACAGGGAAGGATCACATCATCTCCCTCCATGGCCAGCACAGGCTGAGAGGACCCGATCACCTGAGGGTCTCCTTAAAACAAAACACAATGGTTTTATTGTTGTGATAGTGTCATCACGTGTAGGACGAAACAAAACGGTTTTAGAATAATGATTCTAACGATGCATCTGGACCATTTATCTTCTTCTAGAGGCATTCCTGTTAATTCTCACTGTGCTGCTCCCCTGATATAATCAGGTTTTGTGAACACCCCAGACAGTTTGTAAGTTGCTCGATTCAGTATTTAGAGTAATTACTAGTATTTAGAGTGAACACACCTGAACTGATTGTAGATGGCCTTTAAAAGGCACCCACCCCAGTACGTTAGCCATTTGTTTGGTTCCCTGTTTATGTTAAGTTTCAGTTCCTTATATTCCTTAGTTTATTTTCCTTTGTTTCATTTCACTGAGTTCCTCTGGTGCATTGTTTGAGCAAGTACCAGTTTGTTGTTTGTGGATTCATCAGTTGTAAGTTGCCTTCCCTTATGTATTTTGATCATTTGCTTTCTTTGTTCCTTTGTTTATAGTGTAAAATCCTCATCATCACCAGTTTGTCATCACCACCATCACTGCTACTTCCATGCATCATTCCATGCCATAAATAAATCCTCAATTTTATCCATCTGGTCATATATACTCTGATAGGTATCCTGATGCCTGAATATTATACTACCCAGCAAAGAGTTAATACCACATATTGAGCTATTCAACATGGTCCTTCGAGCCCGGAATATTTGGCCATCAGGCATAGACCAGAAGTAAACTGACCAGAACTAAACCGTCCAGATGGAAAACGTAATGCAAAATGCATGGCCGCCAACCTCGTCTCAGCCACAGCCATGGCTCCTAGCTTCCCCTCAGCAGTAACCACAGCAATGGACTCCAGCCTCCCCTCAGCCTCAGCAGTGGCCCCCAGCTTCCACTCAGCAGTGGCCCCCAGCTTCCACTCAGCAGTGGCCCCCAGCCTCTGAGCTGCAGCAGTGGCCTCTAGCACCCCATCCAGCGCCAACTGCCTGGCCTCAACCAGACCCTCCTCAACCACAGCCATATTCAGCTCAGCCCCCCTACGCCCCCCGGCAGCAAGCCTACCAGCACTAGGCCTGTTCGTCATTAGTTTGGTTCCCTGTTTATGTTAAGTTTCAGTTCCTTATGTTCCTTAGTTTGTTTTCCTGAGTTTCATTTTCCTCAGTTCCTTTGATGCATTATTTGATTAAGTACCTTTAGACCATGGGCTATTTCTGTGGAAACCTTTAGTTAAGCTTTTGGTTGATCCCCATCAAGAAACTGGCAGATTTTTTAGTATTGTGTAGATAAATTATTTATGAAAACTGTAATTAATGTTCCATCCTGAACGCTTACGTCTTAATAAGAAACTTAATATATAATTTCACTGCTTATTATTAAAAATCTGGCAACCCTATAAACCTAGCAACCGTATAAGCCAATCAAAGCTTGTGTTCCTTAAACGGCTCAGCTGTTTCGGCCAATAACATCCCTTGATGGAAGAATCAGGAAGTACCCGTTCTGAATGAGTAGCAAAAACAAAACAACAAGAGGCTTTTAGACCTATCACGGCGACAACACCTGCAAAAGTAATATTTGTCCCGGTTTGGCCGGGACAGTCCCGTTTTCAAGCTGCGTGTGCTGTTGTCCCGAGAAATATCTCTAAAACAATAATATGTCCCGGTTTTCAACATTCACTACAAAATTGTCCCGGTTTTCACCAGAATTAAAATAATAGTAGCTGTTTCAGTGGTTACATGGACATTTACACATGTTCTTCATGAAAACATGCTCACCTAACCAAGCAGAAAACATGAACAAATTCATTGCGTGTCTGAATTCAACACTGAGGCTGTTTGTCAATCACTCACTGCCTGTATGCAGTCCTACGTGCGCGTGCACAAGTGTTAGGGAATGCGCACGCGTGTGCGCGGTAACGTGCACATTGCTTTTAGGGTCCCGGTTTTAGGCAACAGTGGTTCGTGTCCCGGTTTGAGCGGCTGAAAATATGTCACCCTACCCTAACCCTAACCTCCGTGGAGTGAGTCGCTAACCCTCCGGTCGAAATGATGGTCGTTCGAAAGAGCGTGATTTTCCCATCAGATACAGATCTGTCCCCATTCCTTGGCAAGCCATATCAACAACACACCTACGCTTATGACATTCTCATCAACACAGAATACCTGTTTGTATTAAAGCTAGCGTGACAAACTGCTCACATGAAACCACAAGTATGAAATAGCCTATTCAGGTGACAGCACAAGTATGTAGCTAGCTAGCCTAGCGTGAACCTGGTGACCTGAATGACAGCACAGTGCGATGCTAGCGTGACAAACACATAGTTTATCAGGTAGAACTGGATCTGCTCTTGTCCTCTAGTAAGCCTGCATGTTCTCTGCCAAATCAATTATGGAAATTAACTAAGTAGGTGTATTCATTATTCAAGTACTGTATTTAAAGGGATATTTAACTTTCAAAAAATCTTTTGGTCATTTTATCATCTCTTAAATGAACAACCTGAACAGTTTTTAATTTGCTACATTAAATATTTAGATATTTGATGTAAATGTTCAGGCCCTCCTCCCCCAGGACCTCTCACCATACACACCCATTGTAACTTCAAACTCTATTTTAACCATGATAGATTCATTAAAAACACCTGTCTTTTTTTCTGGTGACTCATAATACTCAAATGAAATATCCCTTTAACACATTCTGGGAGCTTTGTCTTTCTTTTCTTTTTACTTTACTGAAGTGTTTCCAACTGTCAGTACTTTTACTTCTACTCCACTGCGTCTCAGAGGTAAATATTGTACTTTTACTCCAATACTAAAGGTATTATTTGAAAACTTTAGTTACTAGTTAGAGGAGAACTTTGTTTTTTTTTACAACAAGGGTTCATATTTTAAATAGTAATTATAGAAGTGTTTTCATTTACTTCGTTAAACGTTTTAGCACGTTTAGCGATTTTGATTTCAGTGGGTGGGGGCATATGTACAAGTAGCTAAATATGTTTATAGGCACAGTAACCCAGCGTTTTCTTAATTACTATGGGGTGGCATAGCTCAGGGGTAGAGAAACCGTTATTAGAGCACGAAGGGTTCCTGAAGGGTTCCCGGTTCGAATCCGGGCTCCCCCTGAGTTAATGTGGAAGAGTCCTTGAGCAAGACTCTGAAACCCTAGTTGCTACCAGTGAGTAGGTTGGTGCCTTGTTTCCTCCGCCACCAGTGTATGAATGTGTGTGTGAATGGGTGAATGTAATGCACAATCTACCGGTATGTAAAGCGCTTTGGATAAAAGCGCTATATAAATGCACCATTTACCATTTACAGTAACACTACTAGCCCCCATAGGTCACATCTGCGGTGCATCTTGGGAATGGGCTTATTGTGTGTAAAAATACATATTTAGCCACTTGTACGCATGCCCTCACCCAAGGAAATAACAATCATTACAATCTCTAAAACGATAGAAAGCAGTAAATGAAAACATTTGAACACTTATCTTTTATTGTCTTTAATTATAATCTAAAATATAGCTGCAAGCAGGATATTCATTTGCATTTGTTATATAGCTGTTGATGTACTGACATATTATCTTGTTTATTATTGTGATATTTGATCTGCTTATTGTAAGTCGCTTTGGATTAAAAGCGTCTGCTAAATGCCTAAACTGTAAACTAATAAAGCAGCAAGGGGGAAAAAAATCAGGAAAAGCAGGAAAAGTGGGAAAATAAATCAAAGAAAAACTAGAAGCAGCGCTCTTCTGGGTGCCATGTGTTCTTATGGCTTTCATGGCAATCGGACGCTGCATGCGTAATTTGAGGCATTTTTTTTTTCTAAAAATGTGTTTTGCAAAAATGTACCTGCTGGTGGCGCTATAACAGGCCATTGTGGGAATGTGTGTGCAAAATTCCACTAACATCGCAGGCTGCGTTTAACATTTGAGACATTTTGTTCAAAAAGGAGCAATCCTGTAAACTTTGGAATCCAATGTTAGCCGATTAGGATAGAATATGACATGACATGACATCACCATAGAGATACTGTGTACTGATTTGCGTGATTTTTGGATAAAATCTGAAGGAGTAGCCTAATATCAAAGAATGTGTTTTATATAAGTCGGCCTCCTGGTGGCGCTATCAAAGGCAGATGTGAAAAATGCAGGGCAAAAGTTTTTCCTTGGCCTCTGGGAAGTGCGCATACAGTTTTACACTGATCGGTGGAGTTATAGCTAAATATACAAATCGTCCTGTTATAGCGCCACCATGAGTCTGTTTGACCTTTTTTAAGTAACATTCCCTCCTCGGTCTGGTGGGAATGTGTGTACAAAATTACATCAAAATTGCATGCTGTGTTCATGATTTGAGACATTTTGTTCAAAACACACCTGCGCACATGGGCGCGTGGGCGCGTGCACATGGGTGCTTTGGCATGTAGGCTATAGGCCAGGGGTGCATGGGCATTCTCTGCAGGGGGCCATATTGACTTTGATAAAGTGAGTGAAGGGCCACACGTTGGACAATGGAAACTTGAAACACTTAGTGGTGAATTAAGTTAAAACTGCATGAATTTAATAGATAAGATACCTTTATTATCCCAAGGGGAAAATCAGTTGCCCAGAGGCAGCAAGACATGACAGACAATCGTATTTTGTGTTGTGTCTTTAAGGCTTATGAATTCTTTTATAATTATGGATCCATGGAAGACTGTTTCACTGTTACATTATGAACATTTAACATTTGAGTCCCTCACATACGGATGGAATATGGTACAGGTCTACGTATTAATTACTAATAATGAATTGGAGTTGCGTTGAATTGAAGAACATAATGCTGCCTTTTAACATGTAAATTGTATGGGAGTAATTTAGTTTTTCTTGAGGATTCAGGGGCCATATTGAGATGGTTGAAGGGCCGGGTCCGGCCCCCGAGCCGTATGTTGCCCATGTGTGCTATAGGCCTACCCTTCTGCTGAGCTGGTCGAGTCATCACTGTCAGTTATGATAGTCAGCAGTCTTTGATTGGATTTCAAAATAAACGGTGACGGTTATTATTATTTTTATTATTATTATTATTATTATTCATCCAGTTTGAGGGACCACAGCGTAAAGGTGATCACAGATTAGAAACCTTGTCATCAAACCAGTTGAGACTCTTGAGTCTGCATTCCTTAGTTTAAATGTCATACTTCATAAATGTGTCATCAGATACAGATCTGTCCCCATTGTTCCTTGGCAAGCCATCAACACACCTACGACTTTCTCATCAACACAGAATACCTGTTTGTATTAAAGCTAGCGTGACAAACTGCTCACATGAAACCACAAGTATGAAATAGCCTAGAGTGCACCTGTTGACCTGAATGACAGCACAGTGTGAAGCTAGCGTGACAAACAAATAGTTTATCAGGTAGAACTGGATCTGCTCTTGTCCTCTAGTAACCCTGCATGTTCTCTGCTAAATCAATGATGTAAAGTAACTAAGTACATTTACTGTATTCAAGTACTGTATTTAACACATTCTGGGAGCTTTTTCTTTCTTTTCTTTTTACTTTACTGAAGTGTTTCCAACTGTCAGTACTTTTATTGCACTTTTACTCCAATAATATTATTTGTAAAATGTATTATTATTAGGGCCCGAGCACTGCACAGTAGCCCTATTGGGTTCCACCCCGCCATTCCGACATGCCGGGTTTCCGAATGCGGACCCCACGGACCCCGGCGCTGCCGGGAAAAACAAATGGAAAAATAGGCAAATGTAGCCGATCTACAAGCTACTGCTCCACTCCACGGGCCGTGGCTCTGCCGGGGAGGGGTCCCCGCTTCTCAGGGCGGGGGGGGTGGGGGGTCCCCGGCAGCCCACCGAGCACCGGGGCCCCGCCACGCCGTTCATAGACCCCGAAAAATTGGTGATTGTAGCAGATCTACAAGCTCGGAAATGAAAATGTCGCTGCTCAACCGCCGTGCGGGCCTCGGACACCCGCAGACCACCTCAGCTGACCCCAGGCCCCAAAACGCCCCTCCGAGAGTGCACTCTGGCCGGCTGGCACTTTGAAAGATTTCCGGGGGCAGGAACCAGGGACCACCAGGGACCAGGCGCACCAGCCGGCCCCGAGTACCCACCTTTAAGCACTCCCCGGCGGGCACTACTGGCCTGGGACACACGCCCAAAGCTCTGTGGGGACCTGGTGATATTCAGGAAAAAAAATCCCCCTATACCCTGTTACTTCCTCCACCGCCCCACGCGGGGCAGTGGACCTCCTTTTGTGATCCTTCCGAAGGTTCAACTACAGAATACTTGTTACGAC
>NC_137814.1:69327546-69567546 GCF_963921795.1 Nannobrachium achirus
ATATTATTAAACTCTAGTCTCCATGGCATTACTAATCAATAGAAAAAAGTCATTTTGGGGGTGAACTACTCCTTTAATGGGTCCCGAAGGAAATATATTATTTGTAAACAAAAGTTGGTGTTTTAAATATAATAGATATTAAAAATGTAATTTCACTATCAGGTCCCTTAATGTGTTGTTTCCTACATTTGGTCAAAACATGTTCAGTGTTCATAATAGATTCACATCCTCTTGGTGTCTTTTTGCTGATGCCCATAAGACAGGCTCAGGGCTCGTCTCCATGCTGGCTTGTGGTGGACATGTTGGTCAAAATACCATTATTACCACGGACATTACAACACGAGAGGACAATAATATGACCAGAAACACATTAAGAGCTAGCCAGGAATGACCACTACAGGTCTGTAACTCTGAGAGTGTTCAAATGGAACCAGATGGACCCTTAGTTACAGGTCCGTTTGGTTCCATTTGTGCACTTGAGTTGTGGTGGTCCTTTTAGTACTAGTGGACTCCTATGTGTCATAGTGTGGTAGTAAACCAGTTCACATATTCTGAAGAAAACCTGCAGACTTGATGTTCAGTAATAAGGCCACAGACAAGACCAAGGTTTTGTCACATCTGTCTGTGTACGGACATATTGATGACCCCTCGATGGGTGTATTTGTGCTGAGTAGAGCTACGACGTAGAAACTTTATTTTATTTTATTTTATTTTATTTTATTTTATTTTATTTACTTGTTTAATTGCAGCTTCAGGCTAAAAGTAAAAGGCCAAGAGGTAGAGAGAAGAAAAGAGAGAGCATCTAGAAAAAAGAGAAAGACAGTGTTTCTCTCTCTCACTGACACACACACACACACACACACACACACACACACACACACACACACACACACACACACACACACACACACACACACACACACACACACACACAGCACGGTCCATTGTTGTGCAATCCTACGGGGGTTTTCAGTGCTTGCGGTGCTCATGTCAGCTCACGTGACTTCATAGACATGCTTTCTTTTTTTCTTTTTCTTTCTTTTTTTTCTTTTGGGTATTAAAAGGCGAAGCGTGTTTCCATTGTGGTTCATTAGACACGTAACAACACCCAGCAGACCATGCTAAGCTTTGTGCTTTTAAATGCTTTCATATTTTTATTTAAATACATTAACCAGGTGCAAACTTGACAGAGTGTTGTAATTGAGTAATACTGTATGTGTTTTTGGCCCAGTTCAAATGTCCTCCCTTCACCCTCACTTACTTAACATCAGCTGTGCTTGGAGGATTCCCTGCTAACGCTATGAACTGTGGGTAATTCCTTTGCATGGACAGTGACTTACAGAAAGGGTGCATAAAGAGGCGGTCCTGAGCCATCACTGACTTGCCCATTCCTATTGGAGCAGCCCTCCGCCAGTCAAACAAGAATATTGTCTTGTTTGACGGTGTATCATTTGTCTATACATGTGCTTGTCTCTCCCTGCCTCTCTCTCTCTCTCTCTCTCTCTCTCTCTCTCTCTCCCTCTCTCTCTCTCTCTCTGTGTGTGTGTGTGTGTGTGTGTGTGTGTGTGTGTGTGTGTGTGTGTGTGTGTGTGTGTGTGTGTGTGTGTGTGTGTCTCTCTCTCTCTCTCTCTCTCTCTCTCTCTCTCTCTCTCTCTCTCCACACAGGGCTGTATCTCCTCATCTTCTGTGGAGCTGCTCAGACAAAAGGTGAGACAATGTCAATGCAAGGCATTGTGGGTAGTGTAGTGAAAGTTAAGTTCCTACCAACCTGTTAATACAGAATAGACATGAATCCACCTCAACAAGATCAATGGATGTAGAACTGTTATTGATTCATAGAAAGTGAACAGATAACAGGCCTTCCTACCGTCCACAAGTCATAGGTCCATATTAGCATAAATTAGTAGAGACAATCATTTTATATCTGGCCTACATCTGGCCTATATCTGGCTTACATCTGGCCTACATCTGGCCTACATCTGGCCTATATCTGGCCTACATCTGGCCTACATCTGGCTTACATCTGGCCTACATCTAGCCTACATCTGGCCTACATCTGGTTTACATCTAGCCTACATCTGGCCTACATCCGGCTTACATCTGGCCTACATCTGGTCTACATCTGGCTTACATCTGGTCTACATCTGGCCTACATCTGGCCTACATCTGGTCTACATCTGGCTTACATCTGGCCTACATCTGGCCGACATCTGGTCTTCAAAGTTTTTTGTACGCCCAGAGTCACATTGGCCAAGCTTTGCGGGACACTTAATGAAATTAACTCATAAATAGCACTGCTCACTTAACACTAGGTGTAATTTTTCTTGTTTGTTTTTCGTAGACATAGACATAGAGTCGTAGACCTCTACCTCATCCCTGTGTCCTTTCTCTCTGTCTCTGTCTCTATCTCTGTGTCTCTGTGTCTCTGTCCTTCTCTCTCTCTCTCTCTCTCTCTCTCTCTCTCTCTCTCTCTCTCTCTCTCCAGTGTCTCTGAGAGTCAGGGACTCTCAGAGAAAGGAGAGAACTCGGTTCTTTAAGTCTGAGTCCATCTCTCTGAGCTGTGAGGAAGAAGAAGGGAACCCTGCACCAGGCTGGTCTGTGAAAAGACAGAGCATTGAGAGAGGGAATGGAAGCTGCAACAGTGAGTTTGGATCAACCAAAGGTATGTGTGAGTAATCAATTTTCTATTGATTACTCATGCCATGGAGACTTGAGTTCAATAATATTTCTTTGTAATTGTCGCATTCCTAAGACAAACATGCACGTGATCATAGTAAATTCCCCATCCGGAATCAATGGTGGTACATTTATTGTAATCAAATTGATATTGCAATCAAGAACTACTCCTTTAAAGTGTCCTTGAGCAAGACTCTGAACCCCTAATTGGGGAGAGTGTTTTCTGCTGGTGTTTCAGTCCGAGTGTATCAAAGGGTGCGTTCGGAAATGCGCACCAGGTGTGTGCTCAGTGTAGTGAGTGCCTAAACCCAACCCTAATCCTAACCCTAACCTCAGTAAAACTATGCCTAAACCCAACCCTAACCCTAACCTCAGTAAAACTATGCCTAAAACTAACCCTAACCCTAACCCTAACCAGAAACAGAACCGGTGCACATTTCCGAACGCACCCTTTGATACACTCGGACTGAAACACCAGCAGAAAACACTCTCTCCCCCTAATTGATCCCGATGTGCAGGTTGGTGCCTCGCATGGTTTCTTCTGCCATCGGTGTATGTAATGCACATTACATCATTGTAAAGTTACTGACTGATTGATTGACTGACCGACCGACCGACCGACCGATTGATTGATTGATTGATTGATTTTCGTTGTGATTGTGTGTAGGAGGAGCATCCTGTGACATTCACCTGTATCAGTGGGACAATGGTGTTTACTGGTGTCAGTCCCAGGAAGGAGACCTCAGCGACCGCATCCACATGTCAGTCTCTGGTAAATCACTATATCTACATCAATATAAGATCTACAATCACTATATCTACATCAATATAAGATCTACAATCACTATATCTACATCAATATAAGATCTACAATCACTATATCTACATCAATATAAGATCTACAATCACTTTATCTACATCAATATAAGATCTACAATCACTATATCTACACCAATATAAGATCTACAATCACTATATCTACATCTATATAAGATCTACAATCACTAGATCTACATCAATATAAGATCTATAATCACTATATCTACATCAATATAAGATCTACAATCACTATATCTACATTAATATAAGATCTACAATCACTATATCTACATCAATATAAGATCTATAATCACTATAACTACATCAATATAAGATCTACAATCACTATATCTACATCAATATAAGATATTTTACTTTTGTATGTTTATTCAAATTTCAAAAGACAGGTGCCATTAAAAACACTGAATTATTTTGATGATTACAATATAAAATTTCAAATCTACAAAATGCATTTGCCTATCTAAAAGTCCAAAAACTTAAAACACAAATCTAAAATCCACAACGATCTACATTCACTATAACTACATCAATATAAGGATAGACAGACATAATTCATTCACATTATAGGAGCAGTGGGTGTGGTTTACTGGTGCTAAAAAAATACCAATCATTTTTCCCCAACAAAACTATTTTTTATCAATTACTTTAAAAGGATCCCTGGCTAATTCCACAAATATGCCTTAATACATTATAATTGTCCTCTATAACTACAATGTCAAATTAAAAACCCCTTAAATATTTTATTTCCTCTAGAAATAGCTAATCTTTCACTCAATAGGGGAAATGCCTGTCGCAAGTTGATGATGTCATAAAACCATGTGTGGTCTATCCCTATGGAATGTATGGCATGCGTGTGACAATAAAAAGTCACACACATATTGATTTGATGCTCATATTAACCATATTAGTAAATTAACACATGGTTTTATGACATCATCAACTTGCGACAGGCATTTCCCCTGAGTGAAAGATTAGCTATTTCTAGAAGAAACACAATATTCAAGGTGTTTTTAATTTTACATTGTAGTTGTAGAGGACAATTATAATGTATTAAGGCATATTTATCATATTAGCCAGGGATCCTTTTAAGCCTAGAATCAAGCCATCAAGGATCCTGGTGAATCCTGCCATAAAACCCAGTTAATAATGATTATTTTGGGGGTCACGTCCTGAAAAGGTTGAGAACCAGTGTTCTGGTTTGTGGAGCCATGCACAACCAACACATGTTCTTAACTCAACACTCTGTTGTTTCTAGATGTGATCCTGGAGATCCTTGCTCCCCCTGTGGTGGAGGGAAGTAATGCAACGCTCCGCTGCCTGTTCAAGACTACCGGTGATCCATCCTACAACCGTTCATCTGATTTCTATATGAATGGATCCATCATCTACAGCACCGAGTCCACAGGAGAGATGACCATCCACAACGTCAGCAAATCTCATGAAGGATTCTACAAGTGTAACATCACTGGTCTTGGAGGGTCACCAGACATCTGGATGGAAGTGGGAAGTGAGTCTTGAGTCATTGTGGGATTATTTGTCCATCATCAACATATATGTATAGGGGTGTAACGATACAGTAACTGAATTGAAACATCTATTTTAATTTGCAATGATCTACAATATTGATATGCAAAATCAAAATACCGTATCGTATCGTTTTACATTGCAGATAATCAGTATTGAATTGTTTTGCAATGCAACAATAGATTAAACTAAGTATTTGTGCCTTGTATTTAGCCATTTTAATAGGGAAAATTAAAAAAGAGGGTTCTGTTTACGTTTCCATTCCATATACTGTAGCTACTGCACTATTGGTCTATTGATAAATGTATGTAATGTCTATGTTCATGTCAAGGTGCGGGTTTCTCCAAATGTGTTGTAATATAATGTCCATGTATTTGCCTGAGAATCACAGTGTTTACTTATTTATATCCATAATAATCGATTTTTCCCTTAAAATCTGCACTACTGACATGTTTCACACTGACTGAATTTCTTTGCTAAATAGTTACTTAAATCATTGAATCAAATCGTATCGTCATGAATGAACCAATATCGTCCATGTATCGTATCGTCAACCATGTATCGTGATACATATGGTATCGCTATTAACAGTTTTACTGCCAGATGTTTTATTTATTTATTGGGTCTGGGGCCAGCAAAAAGCGGCTTACCTTTGCGACGTTGTAGTAGATAGATTGACGTTTTTTTTTGTTTTTGTTTTTTTCATAATACATGCACTTTGGCGATACTGGCAGCAGAGGGCGGCCTTGTGCAAGAATTAATGTGAACTCTGGCCCTGCATGGTTGCCATCCATTGAGACCAGTCACTCGCTACAGAGCCACAGAGCCAGAGAAATCCACAAGGAAGTGAATTGGTCTCCGTTGATGTTAACGCATAATGGAGTTTTGAGACCATCATTGCGGGAGATGTGTTTACTGTACATGGCGGCGCGACCCCTCATCAGCTTACGGACATCAACAAGGTAAAAGAACAAGCGGCCGTATTGGCTTTGAGCAACGTAGAGAATTGGGGCGAACGGGAACGTCCGTAGCGATATAAGAGTTAAATGTATCGTTACACCCCTAATGAGATGAGATAAAACCAGTGTGTTTGGATACTGAAAGCCGTTGTTCTCTTCACAGATTCATCTTCCAGCCCCGCCCCCGCCCCTGAGCCAACCTCTGAGCCTAAAAAGGAGCGCCCCATGTCTGTGCTCCATGCCATCGTTCATGTCCTGCTGCCCATCCCTTGGCTGGTGTCAACCTTCCTCTACATGGGCATCCTGAGAGACAGAGCTAGAGCTAGAGCTAGAGGTAACCTTCCTCTATAGGCATCCTGAGAGACAGAGCTAGAGCTAGAGCTAGAGGTAACCTTCCATCCTGAGAGACAGAGCTAGAGCTAGAGCTAGAGGTAACCTTCCATCCTGAGAGACAGAGCTAGAGGTAACCTTCCATCCTGAGAGACAGAGCTAGAGCTAGAGGTAACCTTCCATCCTGAGAGACAGAGCTAGAGCTAGAGGTAACCTTCCATCCTGAGAGACAGAGCTAGAGCTAGAGCTAGAGGTAACCTTCCTCTACATGACCATACTGAGAGACAGAGCTAGAGCTAGAGTCAGAGGTAGAGAAACACACACCTTAAAGGGGAAGAGTTGTGTGGAAATTTAAAAAAAAGTTCCCCCTCTTCTGTGTTGCCTAGAACTGGAGGATTGATGTGGGGGTTTGTATTTCCACACAACACCTTTAAGGTATATTAATGACATAGTTCAATATTGAAAATGGGTGGTCTTCCCCTTTAAAGAAGTGGTTCTCAACCTTTTCAGGCCGCAACCCCCCAAACAATCACATAATAACTGGGGACCCCCCCCCCCCCACCCTGACGAGCACTAAGAGTTGAGGCATTACATTTTGTATAACACGGTTCTATTATGAAAATAGCAGATCTTCATGCTCACAACACCTTGCGTTGCGAGGCATTGTGAGCATGTAGATCGGCAATTTTTACAATTTCTGCCTCTAATATTGGACAATTAAGTTAATCATCTGGGGACCCCCCAAAAATAATTTATCTACAGTATGCTGCTAAATCTACAGGCCAAACCATGCTATGAGTGTGACATACTGGCTAAATACACTGATTGGTTCATTGATTGATTGATTGAAGTCTATTGGAAGTTTGCATATAGAGGGTACAGTGTCATGACAGTACACTGCATGTGATTCAGATAATAATGCATAATACTGAGTTATAGGAACATAATAACTGTAATAGCAGTTTCATAATGAAGTAACTGATACTATGACCCCCCCCCCCTTCCTTCCCCCCTATCTCTCTCTCTCTCTCTCTCTCTCTCTCTCTCTCTCTCTGCAGCCTTTGTGAGGGGAGGAGACAACGATGATGTCATCATGGCGATAGCTGTGTAGCCAATCAGAACCGTTGAAGGTGACAGTTCAGCACAATACTGTCTGTGACACGCACGCGCACGCACGCACGCACGCACGCACGCACGCACGCACGCACGCACGCACACACACACACACACACACACACACACACACACACACACACACACACACACACTGTGAGAGGAGACAGGATACGAGGTAGATCAGGGGTCAAAGGAGGCCATATTATAATATTAAAAACCCCTCTATAAGTCCTGACAACATGTACTCTCAGTCGGACCATAACAAAGTCACATACAAATGCATTGCTGTTAAAATATTCTATTTAATTATCATCACCAGTATTTAATATCAATGGTGTTTGCTCTGAACAAAACACACATAACTCACATTACCAAATGTAACCAGACGTACAAGGTAATAAAATACAACAACATATCCTTTCTTTGACCCCTTCAGAATGAGACAACAGGGAACAAGGAATCCTGACTAATTATACTATAAAATATTATTGTTTGACGGTACTGGCAGGCTATTTATTTATAATATAATTGGAGTAATGAATAAAATGTGTCATCAGGCCACATCTGGCCCCCGGGCCGCACTTTGGACACCCCTGAGGTAGAGTGAGAGCAGTAGGGAAAACAGGTTGAATAAAACCAATAATAAATACATAAACATGACATGGTTATGATACGCATTGCATCATAACTATGATAATAATAAATACATAAACATAAACATGACATGGTTATGATACGCATTGCATCATAACTATGATAATAATAAATGTACATAAACATAACATGGTTATGATAGTCAGTACATGGTGTTTAGAGCATTGCATCATAACTATGCTTTAAGACATACAGTAAACATCATGCAGTCACTATCATGGAAATGAAGGTTTTATCACATTTGTTCCCAAACATTTAGCTTGAGATTAAAATGAAAAACTGGATTTTTCTCCGGGAATCAAACTATTGAAAATAGTGTAAACCGGCTATTTTCACAGCTTATTAAACGTTTGTTTTATAATTAATGGAATTTCTTATATCTTTTTTATGTATTTATTACATTATTTCAAATATATATTTCTTAATAAAAAAAAACTAAAAGATTTTCTCACAACTCATAAATATTTGTCTGCGACCCACAAATGGGTCCCCGACCCACTGTTTGGGACAGTGGACTTGTGAGAATGTAAAGATGGCAGGAAACTCTGCAGAACTGTGCATGTGCATGTGCATGTGCATGTGCATGTGTGCGTGCGTGCTTGCATGTGCATGTGCATGTGCAATTGTGCATGTGTGCGTGCGTGCATGCATGTGCGTGTGTACAGTATGTTCCTAGACGTGCTGTCATGATGTAAATTCATATTTCTATGCATGCATGCAGATCTTCAGCTCATGTCTATGAGAGACCTTCAATGCATGAACAATAGGAAGGATAAACATTGTAGTTTGAAGTGTAACAATAATGTTTATAATGTTACCATAGAAAAGGAAGCTGTTATGAGCTATTGTGGTTTAGAACATGGAAGCATCGGTGAAGACAGGATGCTGTCATGTTCGCTGTTGGTTTGCTGTGGTGTCTTGTCTATTGACACGCATGAAGCCTGGGTTTCCGAGGCTACTTGACACGTGACCCCTGCCATTTCTGGGGGGATTTTTTATATCTATGTTATAGTAAGCTACTGTTATATTGCATTGTGTAGTTATGAATATGATATTTTTTCACCACGGTTCAAACATGGTATCCTAGCCACTCATGGCTACAGTTTAACAGTGTGTTTTGTTGAAGGCTAGTAGTGTTTACACTTGTGTAAACATTCATTATTGTTATTCATTATAAACTTCTTTTTTTAAAGCTTACTGGTTGATATTAGTGTAATGTATCTTCTTTTACATTATTTCACTTATTTTAAGAATTTAAAACTATAAGGTATAATTTTAATGACTTGATCTATCCCTGCCCATCAAGGGACAGGTGGTGGAAATGATCATCAGTTAGATTTTCTTGTACATTAAATCACACAAAGCTTCTACAAATGTTAATGTTTCTCTGTACTTACCTTAATAAACTAATAAATCATCTAAAAACAGACCATGATGTTTCTGGAGCCTACCAGACCCAGTGCACAGTGCAGAAGCAGAAGTGGAAAAAGTATTCAAATGTTTTACTTAAGTAATTAAGTATCAATACTGCAATGTAGAATACAAGTAGAAGCATGGGATTAAAAATGTACTTGAGTAAAAGTACAAGAGTCTTGGTATCAAAATATGCATAAAGTACAAAAAGTAAAAGAACTAAAATGTTTCTACAAGCTCACAACTGTTGTGAGCTTGTAGATCTGCTATTTTCAAATAGTTATTAAATAGTGCTACAGTGGTTTATGTGTGTTTTATAATAGCGTATTATAATTTATATCTGCAAAGTAACTAAATAGTAACTAAAGTTTTCAAATGCATGTAGTGGAGTAAAAGTACAATATTTGGATCCGAGATGTAGTGGAGTAGAAGTAAAAGTATTGGAAATTGGAAATACTCAAGTAAAGTACAAATACCTCAAAATTGTACTTGAGTAAATGTACTTAGTTACTTTACACCACTGTGCAGAAGGAAAGCAGACTAGTGCTTACACAACACACACACACACACACACACACACACACACACACACACACACACACACACACACACACACACACACACACACACACACACACACACACACACACACACACACAGGTTATAATTGTGGTTTCAGGTTTGTGAGAGCAGAGCTGGTTGTGAAAAAGGGAGGGGGGGGGGGGGGTCTTTGGGTGCTCGGGCCTCTGATGCCCAAAATGTTCATGTATAAAAAATAAGTTGTTATTTTCTTGTTCTTTTATCTCCACTGTTCATCAGAAACTCTTAACCCTTTGTTATCTTGGTTTGTACAGAGAGGCAGGCTGATTGTCCTCTATTTCTGATCAATGTGATAGTGCGGTAAACTGACTCCTGGCTTTAGACAGTTTGCCCTCATCTTAAAGTTAATAACATCTCAGGCTTTAGTTTGCCCTCATCTTAAAGTTAATAACATGCCAGGCTTTAGTTTACCCTCATCTTAAAGTTAATAACATGTCAGGCTTTAGTTTACCCTCATCTTAAAGTTAATAACATGTCAGGCTTTAGTTTACCCTCATCTTAAAGTTAATAACATGTCAGGCTTTAGTTTGCCCTCATCTTAAAGTTAATAACATGTCAGGCTTTAGCTTGCCCTCATCTTAAAGTTGACAATATGTCAGGCTGTTTGTGGAAGACATGCAGGAGATAGAGCTTTAGATTAGATTACTATCACTTCATAATTAATAGTAGACAATTCATTGTTTTGTTCAAATGAATATTGTCCACACTGCATGTGAGTGCAAATACTGCACTCACAGTATTTGCCAATTCGGCCATGCCTGGGGCTGAATTTGTGCTCAACGGGTAAAGCAGAAGGTCCCTGGTTCGATTCCCGATGTGTGTCGAGGTGCCCCTGAGCAAGACAACTCTGAACCCCCCCCCCCCCCCCCCACTGGAGGAGCATCAGCTGAATTTCTGAGAACTGTTGATCTCTTTAGTAGCCTATGAATGACACGTGATCACTGACACACAGCTAGCAGAGGAAAACCACACAAAAACAACCCCCCCTAACCTTCTGTGTGTGTGTGTGTGTGTGTGTGTGTGTGTGTGTGTGTGTGTGTGTGTGTGTGTGTGTGCGTGCGTGCGTGCGTGCGTGCGTGCGTGCGTGCGTGCGTGCGTGCGTGCGTGCGTGCGTGCGTGCGTATGGGTAGCCACACATGAACGTGCATTTGTGTTTAACGTTCATGTTTGTCCGTGCCTGCTGTGTCCTCAACTGACCTCCATACATCAGACAACGTTATGAAGGTCCATACAGTCCTCACCTGGACTGTATGGACATTAAAATACTAAATAAATGAATGCTCCGTATTCACTTAGTTGTCATGTGCATTGGTTTCTCTTCATGCACTCTTTTAATGTTCTGCAATGATTTTTGCCAAATGCAGGACAAAGGTCAAGTCTTTGCCTGTGTATATTATCACAGTAACTTACGTATTGTTACAGTATTTGTCTGGCTGTGTGTATCATCACAGTATCATCACAGTATCATCACAGTATCATCACAGTATCATCACAGTATTATCACAGTATTATCACAGTATTATCACAGTATCATCACAGTATCATCACAGTATCATCACAGTAGGCCTATTGCAGAAATGATCATCACACTTACATCACCCTCTGCACCTGGCAGCTGTCAGGCTGCTCATGCCAGGGTGTTGCATAGCCTACACTACACACACTGCTCTGGTGTCCTGTGTCTTTGCTTGTATCCTTATATATCTGTCATCTCTGCTGACCGGACAATTACTCTGATGTCTGTGTGAGGTACTTCTCTCTGTTGTTTATTATTTACGCGTCACATGCTTGTAGATCTGCTCTTTTGTGCATACGATACCATACGACAAAGTATAGAAAGTACAGGCTTAAGAGGACGAGGCTGCATCCTCTCATGACTAACACTGAGCAGCTCTCTGTCTGATGACTTCCTGGCTTAGTTCTGCATACAGGACCTATCTTTTACCTCTAGTCTGCTTATAGATAGAGATAGAGATAGATAGACAGATAGATAGAATATCTTTTCCCCTCTAGTCTGCTTACAGCTAGACCATACCCAGCTCATACGGGCTTACAAGACACTCACAAAGAAATACTGTAGGCCTACATAGAATTTACATACAGCAAGATCACAAAATTAAAATGAAAATAAATGAAAAATAAACATTGATCGATTGTCCAAACTGTGAGTTATGGATGGATACAAAGTACTTCAATGCAACTACCATACCTTCTCTAGGCCTATATTTTGCCAAGACAAAAACATCCTTGTTGAACAGCCTGTTTAACATATGACTCAAACTTCAATAACATATCTGGATTATTGTCTTACATTTTCACAAATAAAGAATGTCTTAATAAATCATGGTACAGTGGACAGTGAAAAACTAAATGAAATTCATCCTACAACTCCCAGGTGATAAAGAACACACTAACGCTGCTTACAGATCATCATGGTAGGTGTTTTTAATTTATTGGTGTCTTCTCTGCAACTGTAGAGCTTATTTCTTTTATCTTTGTATCTCTGCAACTGTAGAGCTTACTTACTTTTTATTTTTATTTTTATTGAATATTGTGTATCTGTAAAGCACTCTGTGCACGCGTACTGTGAAGATGTGCTGTATAAATAAAGTTCATTCATTCATTCATTCATTCATTCATGGATGGATAATGGATGTCAGTGGGACCAGTGTTCTTGACTTGTTATGTTAATGTTATCAAATGTTATTTCATCTAACATGTACAGTTTGTGGGTTCTAGCTCAATGTGGGCTCCTTAGCCTACACAGTACAAGGCCATTCCCACATGGTCATTTGGAACAGGTTGGGTTAGCGCCCCAGCCTGTGTCTTCCGTGAGGAATTCATGGGTTGCATTTGTAGTCCTACACCAGCCATTTGCAAACACAGATGTTTTGTTCAAATTGAACACCTGTGTTGGTCCTCAATATGGCCTGTTTAGGACTACAAATGCATGAATAGGCCCAAAAAGAAAAAAAGACCCACGGTGATGCCTTTAGGAGGGCCAGTCAAGCCACAAGCGGAGCCTGCAGCACCACCTTGCCCAAGTGGAGCTTGCAGTACTACCACCGGCCAACACTTGCGGCCCACCACCTGCAGCAGCTCAATGGAATGTTTGGATCGGGAGTCTGGTGCAACGCTCAGGGCCTGGACCTGGTGAAATGTAGGAGGGGCCCAGACAGGAGTCAACCCATAGAGCCTAGTTCTTCCACGTGCCAGAGTGGCGCAGCCCCCAATCCCGGCAGAGTAGTTATGGTGCAGCGCATTGAGTGACCCTGTCTTCCCCTAATAGGACTGATCGTGGGCAGCTACTGGGACGTAAGTCGGGTAGGAACAAGAACAAGAGTACTGTAGTCCAAAGAGCAAGCACAAAAAAAGAAGAATATAAACATAAAGTGTCGAAAAGCTATTGCAAAAAAAGAAGAATATACATAAAGTGACCACGAAACATTCAACGCTCATAAGTGACCCGTCACACACACACACACACACACACACACACACACACACACACACACACACACACACACACACACACACACACACACACACGCGCGCGCGCGCGCGCGCGCAAAAAAAGCTATATTCAAAGCACAACTTAACAGACAGTGCCAAACAAAAAAGTGCACATAACAGTCAATGCTAGTCAATGCAACACAAGTATCACACCGCCATATCAACACAGCAATAGTACTCAGTTCAACCAGTACTAATAGAGTTTAACATGGTCATTCTGACTACCAGGACTAATAGAGTTTAACATGGTCATTGTGACTACCAGGACTAATAGAGTTTAACATGGTCATTGTGACTACCAGGACTAATAGAGTTTAACATGGTCATTGTGACTAACATGACTAATAGAATTTAACATGGTCATTGTGACTACCAGGACTAATAGAGTTTAACATGGTCATTGTGACTACCAGGACTAATAGAGTTTAACATGGTCATTGTGACTAACAGGACTAATAGAGTTTAACATGGTCATTGTGACTACCAGGACTAATAGAGTTTAACATGGTCATTCTGACTACCAGGACTAATAGAGTTTAACATGGTCATTGTGACTACCAGGACTAATAGAGTTTAACATGGTCATTCTGACTACCAGGACTAATAGAGTTTAACATGGTCATTCTGACTACCAGGACTAATAGAGTTTAACATGGTCATTCTGACTACCAGGACTAATAGAGTTTAACATGGTCATTGTGACTACCAGGACTAATAGAGTTTAACATGGTCATTGTGACTACCAGGACTAATAGAGTTTAACATGGTCATTCTGACTACCAGGACTAATAGAGTTTAACATGGTCATTGTGACTACCAGGACTAATAGAGTTTAACATGGTCATTGTGACTACCAGGACTAATAGAGTTTAACATGGTCATTGTGACTACCAGGACTAATAGAGTTTAACATGGTCATTGTGACTAACAGGACTAATAGAGTTTAACATGGTCATTGTTACTACCAGGACTAATAGAGTTTAACATGGTCATTGTGACTACCAGGACTAATAGAGTTTAACATGGTCATTGTGACTAACAGGACTAATAGAGTTTAACATGGTCATTGTGACTACCAGGACTAATAGAGTTTAACATGGTCATTCTGACTACCAGGACTAATAGAGTTTAACATGGTCATTGTGACTACCAGGACTAATAGAGTTTAACATGGTCATTCTGACTACCAGGACTAATAGAGTTTAACATGGTCATTCTGACTACCAGGACTAATAGAGTTTAACATGGTCATTCTGACTACCAGGACTAATAGAGTTTAACATGGTCATTGTGACTACCAGGACTAATAGAGTTTAACATGGTCATTGTGACTACCAGGACTAATAGAGTTTAACATGGTCATTCTGACTACCAGGACTAATAGAGTTTAACATGGTCATTGTGACTACCAGGACTAATAGAGTTTAACATGGTCATTGTGACTACCAGGACTAATAGAGTTTAACATGGTCATTGTGACTACCAGGACTAATAGAGTTTAACATGGTCATTGTGACTAACAGGACTAATAGAGTTTAACATGGTCATTGTGACTACCAGGACTAATAGAGTTTAACATGGTCATTGTGACTACCAGGACTAATAGAGTTTAACATGGTCATTGTGACTACCAGGACTAATAGAGTTTAACATGGTCATTCTGACTACCAGGACTAATAGAGTTTAACATGGTCATTCTGACTACCAGGACTAATAGAGTTTAACATGGTCATTGTGACTACCAGGACTAATAGAGTTTAACATGGTCATTGTGACTACCAGGACTAATAGAGTTTAACATGGTCATTGTGACTACCAGTACTAATAGAGTTTAACATGGTCATTGTGACTACCAGGACTAATAGAGTTTAACATGGTCATTGTGACTACCAGTACTAATAGAGTTTAACATGGTCATTGTGACTACCAGGACTAATAGAGTTTAACATGGTCATTGTGACTACCAGTACTAATAGAGTTTAACATGGTCATTGTGACTACCAGGACTAATAGAGTTGGTCATTGTGACTACCAGTACTAATAGAGTTTAACATGGTCATTGTGACTACCAGGACTAATAGAGTTTAACATGGTCATTGTGACTACCAGTACTAATAGAGTTTAACATGGTCATTGTGACTACCAGTACTAATAGAGTTTAACATGGTCATTGTGACTACCAGGACTAATAGAGTTTAACATGGTCATTGTGACTACCAGTACTAATAGAGTTTAACATGGTCATTGTGACTACCAGGACTAATAGAGTTTAACATGGTCATTCTGACTACCAGGACTAATAGAGTTTAACATGGTCATTGTGACTACCAGGACTAATAGAGTTTAACATGGTCATTGTGACTACCAGGACTAATAGAGTTTAACATGGTCATTGTGACTACCAGGACTAATAGAGTTTAACATGGTCATTGTGACTAACAGGACTAATAGAGTTTAACATGGTCATTGTGACTAACAGGACTAATAGAGTTTAACATGGTCATTGTGACTACCAGGACTAATAGAGTTTAACATGGTCATTGTGACTACCAGGACTAATAGAGTTTAACATGGTCATTGTGACTACCAGGACTAATAGAGTTTAACATGGTCATTGTGACTACCAGTACTAATAGAGTTTAACATGGTCATTGTGACTACCAGGACTAATAGAGTTTAACATGGTCATTGTGACTACCAGGACTAATAGAGTTTAACATGGTCATTGTGACTACCAGTACTAATAGAGTTTAACATGGTCATTGTGACTACCAGGACTAATAGAGTTTAACATGGTCATTGTGACTACCAGGACTAATAGAGTTTAACATGGTCATTGTGACTGCCAGTACTAATAGAGTTTAACATGGTCATTGTGACTACCAGGACTAATAGAGTTTAACATGGTCATTGTGACTACCAGGACTAATAGAGTTTAACATGGTCATTGTGACTACCAGTACTAATAGAGTTTAACATGGTCATTGTGACTACCAGGACTAATAGAGTTTAACATGGTCATTGTGACTACCAGGACTAATAGAGTTTAACATGGTCATTGTGACTACCAGGACTAATAGAGTTTAACATGGTCATTGTGACTACCAGGACTAATAGAGTTTAACATGGTCATTGTGACTACCAGTACTAATAGAGTTTAACATCGTCATTGTGACTACCAGGACTAATAGAGTTTAACATGGTCATTGTGACTACCAGGACTAATAGAGTTTAATATGGTCATTGTGACTACCAGGGCAATTAAATGACAGAGTTTAACAGAGTATTTTAAATAGAAAAAAAGAGGTTCTGATCTGACCTCTCTGACCTCTGGCTGATGACATTCACATTCAACAGCTCACTGTGCTCTTGTGCCCTCTGCTGGATGAAGAGGTGTACAGTTTTCAATGTTGAAAAGTCTACTACACCATGCACTGTGTATACTCTATAAATTGTTGATACAGATTGGGTTGTATCAACCCATTCATCAAGCACTTTACGGCCACATTACGCCCATATTTTGATCTTATACCGGCATTTAGGACAATTTCCAAGTTAGGGGTCAGATTCAGCAATGTTTTTTTGTCTGGGATTTTGAAGGTAACAGAAATATGAGCCAGATTTAATCACTTTATTTACACTATATTTACAACCAGATTGATGAATCAGGCCCAATTATCCCTACTGTGATGACATGTGTACCATTGAGTAAATAGAGCCTGCCTGCTGGCTGGCTCAGGGGATAAATTGAATCTTGACCAGGGGTCATCATCAGCATGTCCATATATGGACAAACATGTCTGTGGCAATAAACAACTAAATACTATCCTAAAACAACTTACAAGTCTGGTGACGGCGAGGTAACTTGGTGGTCAGCAGTGAAACCGATGCATTCATCCTCACTGTGTATCAGACATGGTCTGTTACAGTACTAATAGGCCTACTGCATATAGGCTTCATCTGTCCAGTTACAGTAAGACACCTGAGGGTGGAATGCGACCTCATGGTGACATGCGACCTCGCCCTAAAGGGCGAGGTCGCGCCAATTCTTGACCATCTGGCCAACCACAGCGTTTCTCTGACGATTCTAGTTGTTGTCATTCTGGGGGGAGTTTGTTCATGTTTTTGTGAGGGTATCAACCCTAGGAGACACGGGGAGAACATGCAAACTCCACACAGAAAGGCCCTATCGCCAACCCAACCCAACCCAACCCAACCGGCTTTCATCTGCAGCGGCTTCCTCCGTGTGCTTCTGAAGCCGACGACGCTTCTGCGCCGTATTACGGCGGCGTTCATCTGCAGCGGCTTCCTCCGTGAGATTCTGACGCCGGCGTCGCTGGCGTTCCCTGCGAATACGGCGGCGGCGTTCGTCGGCAGTCTCCCCTGGAACATGGGAGCATGTGGGCATGGACATGGGTGGCTGGGGATACTGCTCCATGTTCAATGAACTTTAGCAACTTTCGCTTTGCCATGCAATCAACTTCAGAGCAATGATGTGTACTGAGTTACATCACTGTGACTCAGTCCATTGAGTTGGCCTAACAATGGCTACTGTCTATGACGGTAGTCCCATATGACATGATGGAATGGACTTTCTCCATATATAGTGTTCTCCACATCTCCATGTTTAGGCCAAACAGATTCGCTCCATTTCTCCATGTATAGGTCCAAATGCCCAACGTTGAGCTTGACTCAGTCCATTGAGTTGGCCTAACAATTGCTACTGTCTATGACGGTAGTCCCATATGACATGATGGAATGGACTTTCTCCATATATAGTGTTCTCCACATCTCCATGTTTAGGCCAAACAGATTCGCTCCATTTCTCCATGTATAGGTCCAAATGCCCAACGTTGAGCTTGACAACGAAACGTTCTTAACACAGACGCCCCCATATTTACATATATATATATAAAAAGTATGTCATGTGACATCACTTCCTGTACAGACAGTCAGACAGACAGCCATTGACTCCGGCCTAACAATGGCTACTTTCTATGACGGTAGTCCCATATGACATGATGGACTGGACTATCTCCATATATAGTGTTATCCACATTTTGTGTAGCCGCCCTGTACAGGAAGTGATGTCACAACTCGCTGACATCACACTGACATCACAGAGGTTACGGAAGGACACTCAAGCGACACGGTTCTTCAGAGTATATGCGACCTTCTGTCGCAATAAATACTAGGGCTGACCTCGATTAGTTGAAAAGTTAGTTTTTTTTCATGGTTCAACTGAGAGATTGGCCTAATTTGTTAGGAAAATGTCTAGAATGTATCCAGGTTTAGAGCCAATATGTCTAGAATGTATCCAGGTTTAGAGTCAATATGTCTAGAATGTATCCAGGTTTAGAGCCAATATGTCTAGAATGTATCCAGGTTTAGAGCCTTTAGAGTTTAGTAAATTTACCCTTTGACTTGAATGGGGAAAATTCAAATGGTAAAACGGAATTCATTTGCCAAGTGTGACTCGTGTGATGGCAACCACACTTGCAATTTCCCAGAATTGCATCTTTCTACCAACTATTTTTGTATCATTTAAACTAAGGGCTCATTTACGCTGCGTTTTTGCAACGAGAATTCCGCAAAATGAAAAGTCAAATATGCCTTCCGTTCATGACGACGGTATTTTCGGGGGTTAAAAACGGAAGATAGTAAATCCGGATTTCTTTGTGAAATTCTGTGAAACAATCCTCCTTGCGTCTCCATCTAAACGGGCGAGTTACAGGGAAACCGCAAAATGTGTGATGTAATGACTGACACTGCAAAGCCGACAGCCGCAAAGTGCAGTGAAGCCTGTGTGCTGCCATGGTGATTATGTATACAAATGCTGTGACAAGGAAGTAGAGCGGACAGCGGACATGATGTTACACACTGCCAGATAGGCTGTCACTGCCACCTAGCGGCCTCTATGGACATGGCATGCACACTACCTCTTGTCATGCCTCGGAGCGGCTTCATATGAACGCTGGATAAAATAGACAACGCAGCGGTGATGTCCCGGGACCTTGCCGTTTTCTCTACAGAGCGTTGCCGTCTAAACGAGGCCAAGGTGTCATGGTTTGGGTTTGTGGTGCCCCTCTTGGTGGCCATTTTGGACATTGTTTTGGCCTTGCTTTTGTGTTTTGTTTTCCCTGCCGCCTTATTATACCACACCCTTGTTAACCACTACACCTGAGTTTTATTTCTGCTTGATTGCCTTGATTTGTTTGTATTTAAAATTTTCAGTTGGTGCTGAGTTTTGGTGTGAATACAGTCATGTAGTTTGTCTCTGCAACTGAGCTTCCGCCCTTTTTGCATTTTGAGGGTTCCCGACCCTAACACTAAGCAGTGTTTGATAAATCTATAAATGCATTGTGTTTATTTCATTTGATAAAACTATATATAAATGCATTGTGTTTATTTCATTTGATAAAACTATAAATGCATTGTGTTTATTTCATTTGATAAAACTATAAATGCATTGGGGGTAAAATGCTATCTATGCTATTTTGATACATAAGACCACAATGGCCAGGACTTTTTTGTGTTATACTTTTAGCTTTAATGTCTTACTGTATCCCAGGCTGCCTACATTTCTGACCAATAAAGTCAATACAAATCAATACAATGATTTATTTATTGAGTATGAGTTGCCCCAATTGAAACAAGTCCACAATTTATTTTGGTCTTTATCCTTTTAGTTGACCTTTTACTGGTGAACTGTGCTGTACTGTACCTTTTCTTATGCAAACCTCTAGAAAGTCTTCAATCAATCTATCAATCAATCAATGTTTATCTACCAGACTCTTGTCAGCAAGTATCCTCCTCTTCTCCTGTTTCTCTAATAGAAGTGTTTGTTCCTGTGTGGATGGAAGAAGAGGAGGGAAGAAGAAGAAGGAGATCAAGCAATGAAAAAACAAAAAAACAAAGAACAAAATATACTGTACATATTTACACATGGTACCTGAGGGGGGTGCTCTCCATTCCGACATGTCTCCATTCCGACAGTGACTTCTTATTGTCGGAGTGGCAACACTTCCATAGAGGTTAGGGTTAGGTATAGGGTTAGATGTCAGAAAGGAGACATGTCGGAATGGAGAAGTGTAACCGGTACCTGAGATCGAAACATAAAAAGGTGCGTTGAGCATAGAGGCAGATGTATAAAATGCAGTAGCCTACATGATATAGGCTAGGCCTACATATACTGTACATGATATACAGTACCTATATAGAGGGGCGTCACAATGGGGGAGAAAGTGGGACTGAGTTACTAGGGCCCAAGGTGGAGGGGCCTTAATTATTATATAATTTAGGTATTGAAAAATAGCAGATATACAAGCTCACTTCTTCAAAAAACCTTAGAAGGATTTGAAATATTCAAAGATTTTCAAGATTTTTCGAAAATAGCAGATCTACAAGCTCGCAGCGTGGCACTCTGTGCCGCGCTGTGCTGTCGCGCACGTCCTGTTTACTGGTGCTATCCACCTCTTTCCGCTTGAGTTTGCTGGAGGCGACTGGAGATTAATTGGACCACACTTCCGGTTTAACAGCAGACATACAAGCTCACGTCGCGTCGCAGATGCAGCCTGTTGTGAGCTTGTAAATCACACTCGGCTGCGGCGCCGGAAGCTCGGTACAGCGTCTGCGCAATGCACTATGGGGCGTTGGAAACTCGTGGATAGATCCCGCAAGAGTGTGTTGCTGGAACAGCTAAAGAGCAATAATAACGTTGATTCTCTCCTTTGTTGTGTCGCTGAAAAAAGCCACTTTAGTTGCCTATGACAATTTTGTTAATATTATGAGGCTTGTGATGATCGGGTCCAATATTTATTTCAGTGACTATAGCTTCTGAACTATTATTTTGCTCTGTGTTCACGTTAACTCTCTCATTGTAAATGAATTGACTCCAAACGTGCTTCCGCCTCCTAAAAACAAGCCAAGCACCATTAACGGTGAGGTGGTTGAGCTCGTGGATAACTACAAATTCCTCGGAGTACACCTGAATAGTTCACTGGACTGGTCGGACAACGCGCAGGCGATTCACAGCAAGGGGAAAAGCAGGCTGTTCCTCCTGAGAAGACTGAGATCGTTTGGGGTGTGCAATAGGATGCTACAGATGTTCTATCAGTCTGTCATGGCAAGTGTCCTCTTTTTTGGCATAACATGCTGGGGTGGCAACAACAGAGCAGGTGACACGTTTAACCTAAACAGACTGGTGAAGAAAGCAGGCTCTGTCGTTGGGTCCTCTCTGCAGGGGGTGGAGGAAGTAACCAGGGTGCGTACTGCGAAGAAGCTAGATTCCATCTTGGAGAACTCCTCCCGCCCCCTCCATCTAGAGATCACCAGTTACTGGAGTAAGAGAGGAAACGACCGCTTTACCTACCCAGTACGGAGATGTGAGAGATTAGGAAAATCTTTTGTACCGGCTGCCCTTAAGCTGTACAACGAGACACATAACGGACGCTTGAAAAGGTCTCCCTTCCTAACTTAGACTTACGGAACCATTGCTGTATTGACTTTGACCTCTAAGGATCAATTGCTGTATTGACTTTGACCTCTAAGGACCTTCCAGGAAGAGTGCTCATGTGCGCCTTGCGGTGACACGCTTCCTAGTTTCTTCTTTTTTCGCACTGATTTTTGACACTGCACTATTAGGTTGTTAGTGTTGGTAGTTTCTGAGTATTTTTGCTTTGTTTAACAATGACAGTGATATACTTGTTTGCACTAACTAGCATTGACTGCTATGGTCTCTTTTGCAAGACACTTTATGTATATATACTTATATATTATTCGCCCCCTCTATTGATGCACCTTCTCCTTATTGGTACTGTACTGCTCTTGTCTTTGTTTTGTTTTTTTTCCTCTTATCTATCTTTCTTACGTCTCTGTAACTTTGTAAATAACTGTATACTGCTGTGCTACTACTGGACAACTAAATTTCCCCCTTGGGATAATAAAGGTATCTATCTATCTATCTATCTATCTATCTATCTAAAAAGGTATCCACCTACGTCATGCAGAAACACAGTATGGGTCTGTTCCGCCCTCTTGCTATCACCCTCTTGGTTTCAACCAACATAAATCCTGCCCACGAAGACGGACGTCCTGGATTAATCGGAGAGAGTCCGATCAAGGCCGCCTTACTAGCCTCTATCAGTATGAAAAACTGTATTTGATTTACAAACGGTCAAAGGCTAGGCATAAAACAATACATCTGTCCTCTGCTTAGGTGCAGTGGCAGATCCTACTTTCACATTTCCTGTGGGTTATTTGATCAAAGGAGCCTGTTTATTATTAAAAGATTGAATGTATCTGAATGCGTAACTATTTTAATAATAAATATAGCTGCAAGCAGCGATAAAGTGGCCAAGCCAGAAAAAGCAGGAAAGCAAAAAAGCAGCAAGGGAAAAGTGAGAAAAGAAATCAAAGAAAAACTAGAAGCAGTGCTCTTCCGAGAACTATAATATGCAATTTAAATAGTCTGAGGTGAGACTTGAACTAGTGACCAGACTGGAACCTGTAAAATAACCTCTCTAAAATATCTTGTGCAAATTACATTTACAGGAGGAAAAATACCTGAGATAGTGAGAGTACCACCTTTTTTAATGTAAACCTGACAATTTCTTTTATGTTCTTATTGCTTTGATAATACAATAAACGTACGTATAAAAAGCTACAGGGGAACAGGGGTGTGGGTGTGTGTAACGGTTTCCAAAGTGTATGCACGCATACACAGAACCTTGAAATGCATGGACACCACTGCTCAGTTCACACTGGTGTGTGTGTGTGTGTGTGTGTGTGTGTGTGTGTGTGTGTATAATGCATATTACCAGTAAGACTCCTTATTCCATAGATAAGCGACCGTCAGGTCGCATGTACACAAACTGGCAATTGTTGCCAATCAGGAGGGAATATGTGAAATCCATGTTGATGACATGACTTTAGAGATACTGTGTACCGCTTTACGTGTTTTTAGGGCAAAATCTGTAGGAGCAGTGTTGAAAAATGTGTTTTGTAAAAATCAGCCTGATGGTGGCGCTAGAAGAGGGGCCTGTGAGAAAACAGGCGGAGGTTGTGATTTGCCATCCAATTTGCGTGATTTTAGGCCAAAATCTGTGGGAGCAGTGTTGAAAAATGCAGGGAAATTAGTTTTCAGAATTGGTGTTGAACATATGAGAGAATCTCTTCTCCTGAGATTTGACTCAACAGTGCATAGTGCAAAAGCTCACAACGCCTTGCACTGTGAGCTTGTAGATCTGCTATTTTTACAATAATCTGGAAAGTCAAACGAGTCAAAATAAATGTAATGCCTCAACTCCTACAGTCCAAGTATCATGGGAAGTATCACCACCTTTCATTTGTCAACGGATCTGAGCTTCGTGTATCTATTCGGCATCTAGCTTAAGACAAGACCCAAATTCAGAGTGAATATTTTAACGCAAATAGGCCCATTTACTTATTGGGGTCCCTGGAACAAAATATTTTGAGATGGGGGTCTGCAGCCAAATACCTTTTTTTCATAACTCACTTCAGTGCAGGTCCAACTAACTACCTTGTCTGTCCCTGTGGCCTCCTTTATATAAGAGTGGACTGTACCACAGGACACAGCCCCAATTAGCAACAATACTTCCTTTAAATACCAAAATAACCCATTGCCTAAAATTAACCTATACACTAAAGATGCATTACTATTATTAAATTGTTTTTAGTGGTTTTTCAACACGTATCACAAAAAAGATGCGTTACTATTAAACAAATATAATTTGGGTGGACACTCATTAACAATTTAAATAAACAAATTACTCTGAAACCCTTGAAACCCCCTCTCCTTCACAGCACTTGGCATGTTCCTATTTTCATGACATAAAGAAATATTTCAAACTTGTTTATTTTAATCTGGATGATTACAGCACACAGCACGTGGAAATCTCAAAATGCAATATTCATTATTTTGGGGTGGTGTATTAAAGTTGCAATTTATAATTCATGTCCCACCTGGGAATCAAGCCTGGGAATCAAGCCTCAACGCTTGGACAGGGAATGTATTGTGCAAATTAACTTCAGTAGTACCACTTATCAACCAGTAGATGTCCTACCTGACCACATGATATAGGCCTACTGTTTCAAAATCTCTCAATGGTAGAGTAAGTATTGAGAGCACTGCAATAAGTATACTCCATATACACTTTGGTTAAAATGAAGTTGTATTCATTAAAACAAAGTTCTGCAATGCAGCCTTATCAACCAATCAATTCAAAGCTTACACTATTTGTCCAAAGATGAATGCTGAGCTGAGAAAGTGTGAGGAACAAAATCTTGAGGTCTGATTTTGAAAATATTTTTTTATTTTTACTTTTTCTGTCAGAAACACAAACTTCAAACTGTAGTTATAAAACGGTTTGTTCAACCTAAGTTTATGGGTTAGGTTTATACCTATACGTGGTATAACTTAACAGCATTGGATGAGACATTGTTCGTTTTAATACATTTACAGATTGTGTTTAGGCATGAAGTTAGACATGGTGTCATAATAGATCAGAGAAGTATAATATTTTTCTAAAGGCTTTATCAGAGTCCAAGGTGATACGCTATCACCTAAAATTGTGATAACAAGTGGAGGCCATCATAGTCACAGACTCATGGTGAAGTCTATCGGGAGAGTGTTTTCTGCTGGTGATTCAGTCCGAGTGTATCAAAGGGTGCGTTCGTAAATGCGCCCCGTTTGTGGCTAGGGTTAGGGGTTATGGTTAGGTTTAGGCATAGTTTTACTGAGGTTAAGGTTAGGGTTAGGGTTAGGCATAGTTTTACTGAGGTTAGGGTTAGGATTAGGGTTAGGTTTAGGCACTCACTACACTGAGCACACACCCTTTGATACACTCGGACTGAAACACCAGAGGAAAACACCATCCCGAAGTCTATCACCGCGCCTCTGAAACCAGGGGGCACTCGACCAATCAGTGAACGGGGTGATGGGGAGATGTCTGAAGGTAAAAACAGAGGAGAGATGTCGGGGTTCGCGGTGATGGCTCTTCACCGTGGTGAATGACGTAATGCTGTAGTTTTCTAACTTTAAAAGACTACAACGCGGTGATGGCTTATCACCGCAGACTGTACCATGATAGGGCCATGTTGGAAATTATATGAAAATACTTTGGGGCAGACATTATGTCCTGTCATACTGTATGTACCTTTGGACCATAAGAAAGTCACATACAAATGCATCACAATACAACTGTATCAATCATGCTTGTAAGCCACTCATCTGTGTTGTGCACAAAACAAAACAAATTCATTTTTTTTTTCTCTTTTTGCCTTTTTAATATGCATTTTCACTTCAAATGGCAGTGAAGCAAAAATAATTATATACTGTGTGTTTGTGTGTGTATAAAGCATACTATATATATTGGAAGCCTTATTCATGTAAGGATCTTTTTTACTAGAAAATGCATTTACAACACTATGACTCCTGTATGTGTTTTACTGTACATCAGCTGTTCCCAAAGCTTTCCATCTCAAGGACCCTAAACAGTCAGTGTCTGGCCCTCCTGTTGTGAAATTGCATAAACACGGGAATGAAAATAGATCTACAAGCTCACAAGGCATTGCAATGTCACACATTGTGAGATTGTAGATCTGCTATGTCCGCTATGTATCAAGTGTCCCAGAGCAAGACCTACCTGGGTGCTGTATTAATAGCCCTCACTGCTCCCAACAGTTAGGATGGGTTAAATGCAGGGAACAAATACATCACAGATCCTTCTAGAAAAATTTGAATATAGTGTAAAAGTAAACCTTCTTGAAACTTTCATATATTTCTTTAAACTTTCATATATTCTCTAGATACATTGGACATTCAGTGAATTATTTCAAACCTTTTTTTGTTACAGATTTTAGATTTTTTTTATGGCATACAGCTCATGAATATCAAAAGTCCATATTTCAAAATATTACAATATTACACGAGACCACTCAAAACAAGGATTTATTATAGAGAAATGTCAAGCTTCTGAAGTCAGAGTTGCTTGAAGTCCAGTGGGAAGTTCCCGAAGTCAGTTATGATTTGGGGTGCTAGGGCATCTGCAATGCTTTTTCACACAATATTCAATTTTTTTTAGAAGGATCTGTATAAATGAAATCAGAAAGTCCAACAGCAACATATTCTCACTCTCAGTAGTACCCAAGACGGAAATAGCAAGACATGCCATCTCCAGTTTACTTTCTGTATCTGCGTGAAGTTGGTGGCCACCTTTTTAGGAGACCAGAAGCAGGTTGAAGTCTATTATTTCCAATGGAAAAGTGTACATGAACAAACACAGATTCTTTAGCCACATGGTCACTGAACTATACTTTGGACGCAATCGTCACTGGCCACACAATATTTCCAAGATTTCCATAAATACACTTTTTTTTCAGAGAGACACATCAGGAGAAAAAGAAAATGCTAAATGATGCATTTATACAGCGTTTTATTCCAAAGCGCTTTACATAAATTGTGCATCAATACATTCACCCATTCACACACACATTCATACACAGATGGCAGAGGAAGGCATGCTCATCGGGAACAATTAGGGGTTCAGCGTTTTGCTCAAAGTCACTTCGACACCAACTCTGTGGGTGCCTGGGATCGAACTGGGAACCTCACGGTTCTCCATCCGGCCACTCTACCCCTGAGCCGCCCTTTATTATTGAACTTTATCATCGACCTTTCTCTGTCCCAGCAACACACTCTCGCTACAGATAATGTAGCGCCAGTAAACGTTAGTCTCGCGTAGCCAGACAACTATTCCACAATCTCCGAATGCTATATAGAGTCTGGAATGACAGCTCCCGAACGGCAACTATAGGAACTAGTCACTGCTGCACGGAACTGTAGTCCCATTGGAAACATAACAGAAACACACTAGCACAGACAGAGTCATTCGAGCTACATATTCTTGTTATGCGTGTATAGTTTAAGAAAACATTTGAAAACATCATGGAAGTAACACCAACAACACCAGAGAAAGACGGCCAAAAAATATTGAAAGAAGACAAAACGCTTCCAGTAGGACTTGTTATCGCTACTGGAGCAAGGGAGCGGGTGCGTCACATCCGTTTTATCCCATACTCATCATAAGACTTCCATTGCTCCAGACTGTATGACTGGGAGCATTTGCAAATCGCAGCAGTCAACAGTCTGGCCACGCGAGACTAAGTAAACGTAGGACGTGCGTGAGCTTTCCGTCAGATGGCTCTGGCTGCTGTCTGCGTTGTCTAGGCTTCAGACAGTCAGTCGTGGCTCTGGCTAGGAATGGGACAATACGCCATATTATCGTTTATCTTGATAACAAACACAAACAATGATCGTATCGTGGAGATTTAATGTATCGTGATATCGTCCTCCGTCATGCACTGGGATCAATTCACCTTTTATTTGCCGATCTGCATATCCAGTACCACTTAAACCCTCTAGAATTGGTAAAAGGCAATTGGTACTTATAATATATGTACTTGATACAGTCTTTTTTTCCACTTCCTTCAAATGTCTTTACTATTTTTTGGCAAACGTTCCGCCCCAGGATGATAATGAATGTTTGGGATATTTTGATTATCGTGATACTATCATTTTCATATCTTCCCATCACTAGCTCTGGCTGCTGTTGAATATCTTGGCCAGCAGTGACACGTTGGACTGACTCTTGGTCTGGTGACGGTGGCTCTTCTCCCGCTGGGAACTCTGGGAAACCGCGGGAGGTTTGTTGTTCTTCTTCCTGTTCTGGATCTCGTCCTCCGTCTGCCGCTGAGAAAACTGCCACTGTTTGTCCTGGACCTGGAGATTAACATATACATTAAATACATGATCTGTCCTGTACCTAGAGATTAACATATACCGGTACATTAAATACATGATCTGTCCTGTAACTAGAGATTAACATATACATTAAATACATGATCTGTCCTGTAACTAGAGATTAACATATACATTAAATACATGATCTGTCCTGTACCTAGAGATTAACATATACATTAAATACATGATCTGTCCTGTAACTAGAGATTAACATAATATTAAATACATGATCTGTCCTGGACCTAGAGATTAACATATACATTAAATACATTATCTGTCCTGGACCTAGAGATTAACATATACATTAAATACATGATCTGTCCTGGACCTAGAGATTAATATATACATTAAATACATGATCTGTCCTGTACCTAGAGATTAACATATACATTAAATACATGATCTGTCCTGTACCTAGAGATTAACATATACATTAAATACATTATCTGTATCTAAAGAAGATGAACATACTGTAGATTAACACAACAGAATCTGAATCAGATGTATTGTCACATCACAGGTCTACATAAGTGGATTAAAGGGATGTTTAACTTCTAGGGTCATTTCAATATCTACTCAGGTGTTTGTGTCCGAACCAGACACATTTTTTTAATGGCTTGATTTATATATTTCAAATTAATTTGATCAGGACACCTATATACAGTATATTAAAAAAAAAAATCCTTTCAACTTCCAACTGATATTGTCCTTCTAATGCATACATGGGCAACTGGTGGCCCGTGGTCAACATGCGGCCCCCACCTTCACTTAATGTGACCCGAAGGTTAATATCGGAATACTAATAATATTAATTTCAGCTGTTAAAATTCCAAACATGCAAACATGACCCACTTTAATTACTTCAGTCTTCAGCAGCTTAATGACTAGTACTAGTCTTTTTCATGTCCAATGTATAAGTTCATAAAGTTAACATAAGAACATTGAAATTAAAAATGTTTCTTTTCAGGATTCCAATTCAAGAATAGCGAAAAAAAATGTAGGACTCCAATTCAAAATAGCAAAAATAGCCGATCTACAAGCTCAAAACGCGTCGTAGTGTGACACGTTTTGAGCTTGTAGATCGGCTATTTTTGCTATTTTTGACTGTACATGCATTGTGGCCCTCTGGAGTGAATGTGGAAATATAGTGGCCCTCTCCATCATCAAAGTTGCCCACCCCTGTTCTAATGAATGTTAGACTCTTTGAAAACACAGGCCCCTGCTTCTGGTGACCAATGTTGTCCTAATGAATGTATACTAAGTATACATTCATTTTACCACATTGTAAGTGGTAAATGAAAGCAATAAACATATTGCATTGTGAGCTTGTATTTTGGCCATTTGTCAATGAATGTTGGCCCCAGAATAGGTACACATAGAGCTGAGATGGTGCAGTACGTGACTTAAAAATAAATAAACAAATAAGTGAATGAACGCATTGTCAAAGTAATCATCAATGTCTCTCTCTACCGCTCTTTAGTAAATAGAACATGCATTTTCAGGTCGGGATACCAATTTCCTCCAATGAGGAGAGAGAACCCACACAGGATAAACGAGTGACATTAGTAATGAGATACAGGTGAGACAAAATGGAAGTAGGACACTACAACATGGAAACTAAATAAATAGGTACTCTCTCTAACCCTGCCTGAAAATGTAGTTTCTGTTTATTAAAGAGCTATAGGGCAGGGGTCTTCAACGTTTTCAGGCCAAGGACCCCTTAGTTGAGAGAGAGATGAAGCAGGGACCCCCACAACCTTTTCATAGATTCCATACCGTTTCATTGTTTGACAGCACAATCATCAGTGTATTTTGGATTCATGTCAATTTGTGTTTTCAGATATTTAACCACTTGAGCCGTCGCTACTTAATAAACCTGACCTTTCACTCTGTACTTAGTCTGCTCTTTTCCCTCTCTGAACCAAACCTCTTTGCCGAAAATAGCATACAAGCTCACAGGCTTGTAGATCTGCTATTTTTGGCTAAAGTTCTCAGAATATGGACACTAAGATTCAAGTGGTTAATAGAAAAAAAAAGAGAAAAAAGATTTCTATCAAACAAAGATTTGGAGGACCCCCTGTAGTAACTCTGAGGACCCCCTAGGGGTCCCAGACCCCCTGTTGAAGACCCCTGAGCTAGAGAGATAAGAAGACCACCAGACCCATGTTACTGAACCATGTTTTTGTTTTAACAAACAAAATGAATCACATACAAGGCAGAGATTGCGTTAGACCGGGAATTGCCGGATTTGACCGATTTTTTATGGCCAAGACCGAAAAATAAAATTCCTCCCGGACATCCTGACCGATTGAAAAACCAATGGTCATTTATTATTATCGCTGTCTGCTCCTCTGCGCAGGCTGCCTGCCTCTCTCTCTCTCTCTCTCTCTCTCTCTCGCTCTTTCTCTCTCTCTCTCGCTCGCTCGCCCGCGCGCTCCCCCGTTCTCTCTCTCTTTCTCTCTCTCGCTCGCTCATTTCAGTGTCAGTTTTGCGATGCACGCACAGCATGTAAAGCCATGGGAATTAAGGAATGCACGCACGGTCAGCAATCAACCCATAAACAAACATTATACACTTGATTGAAGTTATGAGGAGAGGAGATGGAGTGGAGACAGTAGGAAGAACAAAGCCTTTTCAACTCTCATGCGCATGGACGCACTGTCACCACTCGACAGTGAGTATTGGATTAATTGCTGGCCAGATGATCCTATCAACCTTTTCATTATTCTGAAGTCAAGACATGGTATTGTTGGCATGAAACATGATGCAACAGAAAGACGTTGTTGTGAAAGCAGTGTGCGTGTGCCACATGCAGACAGCCTGCGCGAACAGCGCGATTAGTCCAATATAATTAATTCCCTTATGCAAGATTGAAGCGTTTTTTTCTTTTTAGCCTATACTTTTTCATTCAATTCGTTTTCAGTCCCAACTATGCAGTAGGCCCAATACTTTAACTGTTGCTATTGGCTGTTTGTGCACCTGCTTGTAATGTATGCATTAAAATGATTATGTCCGGTATATTCTTCAGATGTCCGGTAAATTTTAATCATGCCGGTCACGGTGACCGGCAGTTAAAAATCCTAGCGCAATCACTGATACAAGGGTCCCTGCTTCATTTCTCTCTCAACTAAGGGGTCCTTGGCCTGAAAAACGTTGAAGACCCCTGGACTAAAATGTTCAGTGGTGACATCAGTCTGAGTGTTTTTACCTTGTGTCCTTTCCTGTGTGCTCTGTCCATGTTGTGGCTCTTCTCCACAGAGCTGAGGTAGAAGTTGGTTTCTCTCTTGGCCTGAGACACTTCAGTCCTCAGTCTCTGCTGCAGCACCGTCTGCTCATAGGCAAGACGCTCACTGAGATGAGTCCAGTGGAACCTGTGGAGATACTGCACGCACGCGCGCGCGCACACGCACGCACACACGCGCGCACACACGCACGCACACACACACGCACACACACACACACCCGCACGCACTTCAAATACAACAGCTACTAACATAAGTGAACTGTGCCATGAAATATATTTCACCGGTTCTGGAACGATATGATGGGACGATATGAAAATTTCATATCTCGATTATTGTGACAAAAGTAAGTGATTTACGATATTATCACAATGATCAAAATCCATTATCCTGGGGCGGAACATTTGCCAAAAAATAGCAGATCTACAAGCTCACAACGCGTCACAACATGCTAGTAGATCAGGCTATTTTTGGTCAAAGATATTTGATAGAGATGTGCCTGAAGAGCCACCATCATCAGAAGGAACCTAGGGCTGTCATGATGTACTACATATCAATTGTATTTTCTATACTTGAACTGTTCTCCATTTTTGTCTAATAAAATAATCAATCAATCAATCAATCAATCTCATGGCCTGTCTGTCCTCAGGGAAGAAGAAGTACAGGAGCATCAAGGCCAAAACCAGCAGGATGCTTCCTGAGAGGAGAGTTAATAAACTGCAACCAGAACTCAGATTTTATACCTTTAATTGTTTCCCAAAAGAGCTAAAATAGTCAATCTACAAGCTCACAACGCATTTCAATGTGATGCGTCTTTTATGAACTTTTATTAAAAAATTATACGTTGTATATATTTCGTATGATATAACACAACTCTTCAGGGATGGTTCCAATGGAAAAGTAAAGAAAAAAGAAATAAAGAAAAAACTGTTGGAGAGAAGCAGATACGACTGACACCTTCACACACCAGACAGACATGCAGGTACCTTTATACACCGCAGATCAGACAGGTAGACAGACAGACAAACAGACAGACAGACAGACAGACAGACACAGGCAGCTTCACACACCACAGGTCAGACAGACGGGTAGCTTTTATACACCACAGATCAGAGTAGAGTTCTCAGCGGGCCTGGAAATGAAGGCCCGGCCCTAACTGGGCCCTAACTGGGCCGGCCAGAGGCCCTACCCAGCCCGACTAGTTAGAATGCATTTTAGGCCCTACCCAGCCCGACTAGTTAGAATGCATTTTAGGCCCTACCCGGCCCGACTAGTTAGAATACATTTTAGGCCCTACCCGGCCCGACTAGTTAGAATGCATTTTAGGCCCTACCCAGCCCAACTAGTTAGAATGCATTTTAGGCCCTACCCAGCCCAACTAGTTAGAATGCATTTTAGGCCCTACCCAGCCCGACTAGTTAGAATGCATTTTAGGCGCTACCCAGCCCAACTAGTTAGAATGCATTTTAGGCGCTACCCAGCCCGACTATATGGATGACTGGTGTCATTGCGACCGTAGGTCGCACTTACTACAGAAAGCTGCTCGAGGTGTCCGTCCGTCCGTCCGTCCGTCCGTCCGTCCGTCACACACGTCACACGTCACACTTTTGCCCTGCTCATATCTCCGCAACCGTTGCCCCGATCCATGCCAGATTTTGCACACACACTCCTTACCTGCCAAACTACAAGCTCCAAGGACCCCCGGAGCTCCAGGGACCCCCAGCTCCCTCGGGGACCCCCAAGTGTAAAAAATGAGCACATGTGCAAAAATTACCAAATGACCACCCCAACGGGGCTGCTCACGGGGCATTCCCGGGGACCACCCACTCCTGGTGCTCCAGAACGGATGCAAAAGTGGTGGCGCCCCCAGTGGAGGACCCCCTGCCACTGCAGCTCACATAAAATGCCGTAACTCGGGCTAGGAGCGACCGGGAGAGCCGGGGCCGGTACCTATTCGTCCGCCTTGGCGGCGCGGAGACCCCACCCCTCATTTCTCACATGGCCCTCTAGCGCCACCATGAGGCCGATTCAGATTTTGCCCGAAAATCACTACACAGTATGTCTACACTCATGTCATCAACATGGATCAGGAAGATTTTGGAAAAACACATTTTTGCTATATTTGTGGAGATAAGTGACCTACGGTCGCTTATCTCCCGATTAGGGAGTCTTACTGGTAGTATTGGTGTCAGTACCGACAGAAAAATCTAGTTATTAGCACATTTCTGGTAATAGTTGTTGCTGTAAGGCATTAGCTATTTCATATAATGATGTCGTCAAGGAATGACATCACAACATCGCCATCACATCCAATATGATTGTCCTTATAAATGTTTTTAGTGTACTACACTATGTTATTCAGCTAATTTTAGCAGGAAAGGTACATACCCTCTAGCAACATCTATCGTTAAGTTAGTTGAACGGATTCACAGTGGTGCTGGTGTGTGAAATGATTCACTGGACGATACATCTGAAAGGAGGACCTACCTCCTACCGAGCAGCTGTGGTAGTCGGACCCAATCTGTACTCATTTGGAGGAAGCAACAGCTACCGGAACAACAAGGACCAGATTAAAGTCCACATCTTCAACACATTGTCTTTGCGTTGGAGGAAGTTGCCCCCAGTGAAGAATGGAAGAGGACAAAGTCCCATTGAGGTTCCCTCCAGACAATATGGCCACACAGCTGTGCTGGTAGAAGAAATAGTCTACATTTGGGGAGGACGGAATCTTTACTGCAATGTGCTTTATGCCTTTGATGTTGACACCCACAGCTGGTTCAAACCCAATATTACTGGAACTATTCCAGAAGCAAGGCGCTTACACTCGGCCTGTGTCCTGGGGAAGGTCATTTATGTGTATGGAGGAATCACCATGACTGAATATACCAGTACTAATGACATGTACAAGTTGGACACCAGCATAATGGCCTGGTCTTTAATTAACACCTGGGGAACCCCACCACCTGCTTCAGCAGAACACTCTGCCACCATCATCGGAACAAAGATGTTTGTATGTGGGGGCCATGGGGGCTATTGGGGCCTCCACAAGTACAACAGCATCAGAGTGTTTGACACAGAGACCAACCACTGGCTGAGCAATGTGAGCACGCCTTCTGGACACCTTCCAGGACGTAATTATCATGCAGCCTTTGCCTACAACGGAGAGCTGTACACATTTTGTGGAATGTACGAGAACTGCTTGAATGATCTGTGGAAATTCAGTCCGGAGACCTTTTCCTGGAAGCAGGTTGAGCCCAAGGGGAAAGACCCCTGTAGGATGTCTGGGATGTGCTGTTGCATGGTGGGAGATCGTATCATCATCTTTGGAGGACTCACAGGCGGCAGACATCTTGATGACCTTTACATCTTAGATTTACGTCCTACTTTGAAGACGTTATGCAAGCTGTCAGTTATTCATTATGGTCTGGATGAGTCTGAACTCCCACATGACATCAGGTGGGAACTGGCAACCATGACTACCAACAGCAACAGAAAAAAATAAAGCCCACATCACACGCAAGCGCGAGCTCACGAGGAATCCGCAGGAAATGTATTCTGTCTTACCATTTGTCCCTTTCATGCCCATATATGGACATATGGATATCTCTATCTGTCAGAGACACACCTACCCATAATTCATTATTCACCAAATTATGCTCAGAATCAGAATCGCATTTATTATCACATCACAGTTTACACATGTAAATGAATAAGTCTCATTATTCATATTTTGTAATAATTTGTGTACACTGTTCTGATAGTGAATCTCTCACCATGGAGAAGGTTGATGACTGACAATATGCGCTTGAGCAAAAGTAATAGTAATTCCATAGAGCAGGGGCTTTCAAAGTGGGTGACGGGGCACCCTGGGGTGCCGTGATGCCAGTCCAGGGGTGCCGCGAGATCATTTGATCATATGTGACTGAGCAAGACACTGGGGCGGTGTCAGACCGCCATTCCGAAACACCGCCATTCCGAACATTGACTAGGGTTAGGGTTAGGGTTAGGGTTAGGGGTAGGGGTAGGGTTAGGGGTAGGGTTAGGGTTAGGGTTAGTTAGGGTTAGGGTAAGGGTTAGGGTTAGGGTTAGAAGTCAATGTTCGGAATGGCGGTGTTTCGGAATGGCGGGGTGTAACCCACTGGGGCAGTCATTTCGGAAGCCACTACTTTAGACCACAGCTGAAATTACTTTTTTTTCCCCACAAAAGCATGTCATAAATATCAGGCTACATTTCACGCCAGAGCAAACCCATTCAGGCCGGGAACACATTTTGCTGTTTGGGAGGGGCTTACAGTACATGTACAGTATGTAGCAACATATTTGTTTTGTAGGCTAATTTCTGATTTAGCCCTATTCTATAGGTTAGGTCTAAATGGGTTAACTCTGCATGTAAATAAGACTTTTTTTTAATTAATGTGAGAGATCGGGACATAATTCTGTTGGTCCTCCCAAATTTAGAACTTGAATATCTCAAAAGTAGTATTTCAGCATGGCATCATTCTATAAGCCATATCTTCAAAACTGTTGGGTCAATCTCCACAACCAATATATCATTTTGTAGCTATGATTCCCAGCTTTCAAATGAAAAAAAAAGAAAATGAAAAAAAAAAAAAAAAAAAAAAAAATCAATGACTAGCCGTCAGCCACGCTGGGACACATAATATTTGGAATTCATCAATACCACTACATCAATATCACTTCACTATGCTTGGTAAAACAGACGTGATTTGCAATGTACTGATGAGTACATTGCACCAAAAAATAGCCGATCTACAAGCACCAAAAAAAGTTCACCAAAAAATAGCCGATCTACAAGCTCACAACGCGTCACAACTTTTGGTGAACCTTCCCCCCAGAATAGTTCAAGTGGTTAAACGTCAAGTATAAAGTTATTTTCAGTCAGTTCTGATGGAAACGGAGATTTCTCTAATAGGATGTAAGATTCTAACAAGAATTGACACAGTCAATATAAAATCTGGTGGAATGGTGTGGTGAAAAGTCGGGGACTTTGAACAGTCTATCCATAATGATAATGAGTGGGGCGTGAACGGAGTAATATTATAAGTAATGTTGCATAGTTGTTTTTCATAGTTGGGTTTTATCTAGCCTACAAATAACTGTGCGATACATTGTTTGCTTAGATTCACTCAGCCTTTTATTGAAGTATTTTGGGTGATTTGTTCCTTTGTAATAAATTGCACATTTGAAGTTACTGGTGGTGTTTCCTATCATCGATGTTGCATAATATTAGAATTCACTGTCGGCTTTATGTGAAAGTAGCTAAACCTTTTCAATAAATTGATAAGTATTTACCATTTACAACATACGTGGCCCGTGCTCCACGGCTAATGTTTACTGTAATACACGGGTGGCGTTTCCCACCTTGTGAGGAAACGTGGGATAGAGAATGGCAAGAGCTGGTCAAAAACACTATAAAGTTGCAATAAGGATACAGTCTTTAATGCATGTTTTAGAATATTCTAGTTTATGTCTGCCAAATAGTATCTATATAGTTCTCACATAAATTTGTTAGGGTTAGGGGTGAAACAAAACATGTTGTGTGTACCCCTCTGCTTTTGTGTTCACAACACAGCTACATATAAAAAGTAAGACAGAGGGTCAATGAACACCTCTGTGACGTTGGCACCCCATATGTTGAAAACATATATAAAAATGGTGTCATTCTTTGGTGCTGAAATTTTAAAATTTGTGCTGGTATCACTTTTTAGTTATTCTACAAAACACCACTGTTGTGCTCCTATGTTCTGTAATAGATTCTATGAAATGTAATCTATTTGTTTTATATGTGCAGTCACGTGTCTGTCACTTTACCTAAGAATACAGTAAGACTGACTCAGCAACAGCTGTCGGGACCGTGGCTCCACGCGCGCTCCGACGTCATCAGTCCATACATGGAAGACTCTTCAGAATTGTATCTTTAGACATTGTTTAGGATACACCCTCTCAACTATTCTTGTCACACTGTCCGTGTATATAATGGGACCATGCCTGAGAAATGGGAGCGACAGATGGGGATGCGTGTCGCTCAGAGCTCTTGATAAGATTGTTCAATAAATGTTGTATTCATTATACTCCACCCTCTAAGAATTCAATTCAATTTATTATGTTATTATTTATATAAGTATGATGCTTAAAGAATTCTATTACAGTGGCGACTCTGGTGGGACCGGCATAATCTGTCTGTCAGCTTTTCTCTTTTTCTGTACAGGACACACTGGCTATTGATTCAGAGCAGCTGACGGACAGGGATCGCCGGTCGAACTTAACGGGGTGAGAGTATCGTGAATACAATATGATTTGGGAGGCCAGACGTGGTCATTATAATTGCATGTACCCGGGACAGGCCACGACATTTTTATGCGGCTGTCGTACTTGCATGAACAAAATTTAATAGAGAGATGCCTTGCATGTATAGAAGGTATCTACCGTATCTCGGAAGTATACTGTTTAAACGTACAGTACCCGTGTAATTCGGGGTGAAAGCTAATACGTAGCTCCACGTGATCGTGGGTTGTTTCTGTTAAAGTACAGTACCTGGAAACCAGGGTTAGGGTTGATTATCGATTGGGGAATCGCCTTTCGGCAATAATCATCTCGGTATAGGATATTGCATGACGAAATATTCTCTAAAACGCCGCATGTGGGCGAGTAATTATGAACGTAATCAGGCGATCATAAATGAACGTAACCAGACGTGAAATATGTAATTATGAAATGGTCGTATATATTTAACTGTGAAAGCCAGACTTGGTTGTTAAATAACTATTCCATGTAGTACAGTTGATACAGTACAACTAATGTTTTAAATTTAATGTGTTGTGAGCATCTTTCTGGTAGGCCATGTTTTGGGGTGCCTTTATGGGCATCTGTCTCCTGTGAAAGTTGCTTACAAAGGGGGGGGGTAGGTAATTTAATTTATGCATTTATGATAATCAACTAGAAGTGGGTAGTTGAAACCAGAACCAAAATAGGAATCGGGATCATCTTTTCTTTTCTCTCGCTGGGTTAAAATGGCCTGGGAGAAGGTCTTATGTCATTAAGACATTGGGTAGACTAAATATAGGTTTTGACCTTACATTTTTTGTGAAAAGCATAAGTCTCGAGCTGCTGGGGGTGTGAATGTGAGGCCGTGAATGTAAGGAAATGCATTTTCGGCCTATATCAAATAACTGATGCTATTGGAAAAAATACCAGGCGGACGGGAGAGTCCGTTACCTTGTATAACTAGTCAGTCGTGGTCGAGCGATCAATATATCTGAAATGAAGAAACTGTTCCGTTGATTGGTAATAAAGAATCCACGACCACCATGGTCAGCTGGGAAAAGAAAGATTTTAGGCTATAATTTAAGCCTATAAAACTACAAATTACACATTATTATTTGTCTAAAGTGGTAAAGCTACAACAATACCTAATTAATTGAGGTCTATGACCTGTCAAACTCTTGTGAGTCTGTCTGATACGGCAGCTGTCTGCTTCTGTTACGTTCTATTCTCGCCGTACAACAGTTACGCGCGGTGGGGGGGGTGACAGAGCGCCTATGTGAAATGACCAGAAATAGCGTTAGCAGAAATGAGGCTTCCGGCGCTGGTCTCTTAAGAATAAGAGTATCCCTAAAGCCGGCTATAATATACATTATGTAGGCCTACTGCACCTTTAGTTTGAAGGCTGGAGCCTGGCATATTTCTGCCGTCTCTCAGACCGGAAACGTTCTTTCTGCTCACTTCACTTCACGGACCCGTCAGAGCTACAAGCTGACAGCGCGGTGAAATGCGCTGCGCTGTGGGCTTGTAGGTCTGCTATTTTTAAATGAGATACAGGGTCACAGCAGGCAAGGGTTCCGTTGCTGGCTATTTTAGTAGCGTACCGCACCGGCCATACGAAGAAGCGGATAGGCCTACATTGAGGAGACGATTGTTCTTGTGCGTCAACGCTTGCATAATCATACAGCAAAGGAAACCTCGGCACAATTAAATAGACATTATTTGATTTAAATCTAAAGCCCAGGGACACGTTGGGGTCAGGGAAAACCCATGAGAGTAGACCATTGTAAACTTGTGAGTCTGTTCTAGCAGAACGGTAGATCAGCGGTTTTCAAGGCATGTTGGAGAATATTGATTATAATTTATAATGGTTAATGAAGGCTTAATTTTGTCTTAATATTTAAGTAGGACATAGAAGTCAGTTTGACTATTGAGACTGTATACTGTACTGTGAATGTTAGCTGCAGTGATTGGAAACTAGGCTATAGTTGTGACAGAGTATCTCATTGTTTGGTAAACAGTGATGTTTGAAGGTTAAATGGATGAATTTACATGTATGTGTTGACCAGATCATTCTGGGTTGACCTCTAAAGCTTGACTTAGATTATTTTACCAGGGTTAAATTAAGGTTGGGTAGCAGTCTATTCTTAATTATTAACACTACGGTAAAATCGGTTGGCATTGCTTTGTGCCAGGTATTAAGTGAGGTAATTTGTGGGTGAGAACCACATCATAGACATGGTAGTGGACGTCAGTCTAAATGGTTTAGTAGTTCATTAATAGACAGCTTGGGCTGTGATTGACATTATGCTATTTGCTGACTTGGATAGGACAGTATAGAATAGCTGGACATGGGGAACAGGTGCCGTGCTTTAGGAATGGTGGGGGCCTGTGGAAGACAACCCCTGCTGTGAGAATAACATTTCTGTGGTCCATCACAAATGTGTGTCAGTCTGGGTGGAATGGCTGTTTCAATATTTGGGCCTATTTGGCCTTTGTACGCTCATTTAAAAGGAGAATGTAACTTATTTCAGCCAGTGGACTGAAGAAGAGATTGTCCAAAATATATCTTTAGCTTTGCAGTTTAGCAGTTGTAAAAATAAAAGTGACCATATGAACTAATGAACATTGATTTAAAATAGGCTGTAGTCAGCTTGTTGTCAGGCTATTCTCTTCATAGGCCAAGCAAGGACTAAGGGTAAGGGTAGGAAATAAACAGTAGTGCAAAATATATATGGTTGGCTGAAAACTTTATTGATAAAATGTTTCTCTAATTCAGTGAAACTCAAGCAAAGTGATGGTGTAATCTGGTTACACAAGTATGTCACATACAAGAAGTTAAATGTTTCAGTTGAATCTATCGCATAACATTTCCCACTTAATTACTATCATTGAAGTTATAATTAAATACCAGAAGAATGAAGATAATTGTAACATTGGGGTAAGGATAGTGATAGTGTATGGTTGTATTGTTTGATCATATTGGTATAGGCCAACCCTCAAAAGCATAGACAAACTAAGATTCATTACATGGTAGTGGTGAACAAAATGGGGAATCCTTCCAGTTGCTCACTGCGTCTCCATTTAGTGTCTCACTTGTCGCATGGTGCGATTACTGGGAGGAAAACTGCACGTACATTCGCACTTCCAGAACGACATGTGTTGACATGAAGCAACACAATGACTAAGAAGGAATCTAATTCCAGAGACATTTTGAGATTGGCATGACCTACTGTGAGGGGCACACAGAGGTCACCAGGGCACACGGAGGTCGCCAGGTGGCAACTGGCAACAAGTACAGAGACTCTGATGACGAACATTCCTGGAGTCACATGGGAAGAATGAACTCTCTTGATGAACTAATGATTTTGTCTTTCCGTTGACTATTTTTTTTTTTTTTTCCTTGAGTGGGTGCATTTCCTCTCCGGGTGGAGCGCGGTGTGGCGGTGGGACATTGATGGATCCGTAGTGAGCTGACTGTGAGTAGAAAGGCTGTTTCTCTAGGTATAAGTGGCTTCCATATGATAAAAAATGCAACATTACTATCTAGATAAATATAGTCCTATGCCAGGGTGATACAAACCAGTATATAGATAAACCATTTACTTATAACTCAATCAAAATTGTTTACAGAACATGTAGAGTTTTGTAAAGTGTTTGAAACCATGATATTTTGGATTTGAAATATAGACCTAACTAAAAGAGGGTGAATGGGAATGAAGTATTCTGTGAAATTTGAACCCTATTTAAAATACTTTATAGTAGTAGTATGCTTAGTTAATATGCCCATAACTATGTATACTGGGATGGTTCTTAACCTTGCCAGTCATAGGACAGTCTGTGAAGAGAATTGTCTCACTGAAAATTGTTATGCCCAGGACAGGAAGTGTTCAGCCGTGGGGTAGTCCTTTGGACTTAAGAGAAGGTCCCAGGGATGTCTAACAATAGAAGCCTAATTTTTACACTTACATAGGATAAGTGTCACATTGTCATTAATATTGGACCCAGATCATGTAAAATAGTGCAGTGGCATGGAAATTAAGAACACAACAGTGGCATCAGACTGACTGTTGCCAATATAATTAAGGATAATTATAACTGATTTAAAATGATTTAAAATCGTATTTGAATGAATCCCTGTCGTAGGCCAATATCAAATGTTGTTCTCTTCCGACTAAATAGAGTAGTCATCTTAAATCTATTGAGATTAGAGTAGGAATAATGCATTTTTATATGAATAGAGGGGTCTAATGTCTTAGACATAAATAATAAATAATTATAATATAACTCTTATTTTGAATGTATTGACATACAGTACTGATTCTATAATAGTTGGACTCAAGTAAAAAGGTACTTTAGGTAAGCCTACTAGTATGTACTGTAGGTATTATCTGACTCTGGGGTAAACATACAGAAGGACAACAACAGAAAATAGTATTTATTATTTTCAGGCTAGATCACGCCTGGTGGCCACTTACGACTTGGTCTGCAGTGGGTTGGAAAGTCTGACATGGAACGTTGGGGGAGACAGGCGGAGATCAGTTCAGCGGTTCAAGCTTGTAATCACCCAAGGGTAACGAAAATAGCTGAATGACAGGAACAGTGTGGTCTTCAGGTGACATTAATTTATAAGGTTAAATATCGGTTGTATAGCCTTCAGAGTTTGGAAGTAGATCGTAAATGCAGTTGAGTTTGGAGGTACTAAATTTACTATAAGGTTCGGCCTTCCCTGTTATTTCTCATAGGATAACTATAGGAGTAATGTTGAAACTGGTTAGAGTAGGACTATACATTGCCAAGGCGGATTAGTCTTAGTGTGTTGAGCTGAAATAACCAATATAGGATTGTACCAATTTCCTACATAAAACACAGTAAGAGTCCTTTGCCTAGGAAGATAATATATGATTTATGTGTTCCTGTGCATTTCTAGGGGTATTATTTAAGTTGCTCAACCAGTGGGCTATTTAGGTGTAATCAAAGATTTTTGATTGTTTTTTCTATTTTACTTAATAAAAACACCACAGATGGTTACTAATAGGAAAAGATCTGTGTTAGGGGTTAACCGGTTATTATCAAATTGGTTACAGGCTGCTATGCAGCATATGCCATGCCGACCTTAATGTAAAATAGAAAATGCCTTTATAAGACTATTCCGTACGTACCGGTGTTCTTTTTGAGAATCCTCCTTGTAATATAAACACTATCCATGAAGTCCCTAGGAATTTAATGGGTGGAACTCGCGATATGGGTCCAGTCAGCATTGACTCGGGTGGGTCAATGCGGTTGCATTTAGTTTCTGATGAAATGTAGTTTCTGATAGAATGCTACTACACCAGTCTTGTGTCACGAGTGACGTGGCTGTTCCCATGGGGGGGTGTTGCGGTGTTTATATATTTTTGTATCTCCCTGCTCGTGTGATGTTCTTCTGGGCTACGCTGACAAGTGGTGTCACAAATACGACCATTGGGAGCGTGCACGTTGTGAGCGCTGAGCAAGAGTGCAACGCGTCACAAATACGACCATTGGGAGCTTGTACGTTGGGAGCTTGTACTGTAGGTCATACTCGGGTGGAACCTGGGTTTAGGAGTGTATTTAAAGAATGCATTTTATTTGGTGCCAAAATGCTTCGGTTTGGAGAGTGTGAGCTTCATGTTGAAGTCTGGGAACTGGGGTTATATTACCAGTGCTTCGAGTGGGTCAGTGCGGTTGCATTCAATAACAGGTGACGTGGCAGTCAGCTGATCATTGCCTGCTCTACCAGTGCTTCTCAAAAATAAGGGGGGAGGTGATGAGAAAATTATAAGAAGATAGGATATGAAGAATTCGTAGAAGAAGAATGGTAATATGGATTATAAAAGAAGAAGAATTTGTATAGAAATTATTAGTTTTTTATGAGCATTAGGCTATCAATTATAAGAGAACTAGAAGAGGTTACAATTATAGAATGACTCTAGTACATTTTCAGGTTTGTTGAACTCCTGCTGGGTTAATGACCAGCTGATAGAACTCCTGCTGGGTTAATGACCAGCTGATAGACATGGGAGATACACCCTTGGAGTCACTGTATGTTTGGGAATAACAGGAGCCTGAACCACTGAATTGAAATACAAGGAGTGACTGTGGCCACTGAAGGGAATTCAAAGAGTGTAAGTCTAATATGATTGAGTGATAGCCTACCCGGGTAGAATGAATGGGACAGTGTTTTTTGAGAATCACTGGTTTGTTGGAGAATAATGTTGAATGCATTATACGGAGTATGTTTTCAAAATTAGATGTTGAATGCATTATACGGAGTATGTTTTCAAAATTAGGATGTTTTCACCTTTGAAGGTGAAAGAAAAGTCACGCTAACTATACTTTTGATTTCTCTCTATAGGGATCCTGAGTCCCATTTTGGACGGAAATGAAATATATTGTATGTCTTCTATATGTCATGGGATTGTCTAATGAAAGATTGTTTTCTCCCACGAATCACTTAGCTATGGGGAAGGTGTCAATGTGTTTTAATTCAAAATTGGTTTTTCCCAGGAAAGGATTTTCCAATTTTTAGGTGCTGAAATACTATGGGGGTCTTAAGAGAGGAGAGAAAACACAAGTGGTGAAGGTTTTAACAGATTTATTCTTTCTTCCCAACATACTGTATGTGTGGTTAACACAAACTAACTAACTAACTAAACCCATAACAACATGTCTATGCTATGGAATGTCGTTGGGAAGATGAAATGTAATTACAGGAGATGTCAAAATGTTTCCAAAAACATTGAGTCAATATGGTAAAGGAACACTCCTAACAATGGAAAAAATGGAAGGAAAGATATGTCAAATATGTCTAAACCCTATGGTAAGAAAATACTTCCACACATTAAGGTATGTAAAAATATAAGATATCATTCATTATTGCACTATTTATGACCATTTTGTACTACAAATTGAATATTGTTTAAGTGATAAATGCTCCCCATTGCCATGTTGGAAAATACAGAATATTGATGGCTGTATAGATTATAAAAATCATTCTAGGTTAGGATGTGATAACCCTTGGTGCTGAGTTTTCTATTTCCAGTTTTATGAAATCCAATAAATTAAACCATACATGAAAGATGAGACGGAGCCATAAAAATGAGATGTATGGAAACCAAAAGATGTCTGGGAAATCACCATGGAATTGCCGCCTTGCATCCCAACCAGATGAGATGATAGAACTGTGCAAGGGACATACCCTAACTGCCTTGCATCCCATCCACTATGAAGGACGCTGTCAATCCAACTGCTATGAGGACGTTGTGATCGGAAAAGGGGCATGGAAGCCCTGTGTCGTGACATTGCCCAAATAAGGGAAGAAGAGACATTACGAACCAACCTAAGAAGGGACTCATTCATTCAAGTGGAAAAGAGTGCAGGAGAAACACATACACAAACAAAATGCTGGCTTTACGAAGTGATCGCTCAAACCTGAGGGTCGTAGGATGGAATTTTACCAAGATAAATGCTTAATTGGATTTTCGCCCCTACCAGATTTAAATGTGTTTCAAAACTGATGTTTGATCCTCTTGTAGATTACATTAACTGTTAATGACCATATATGATGATATATGATCAAAGGGAGGAATTGTAATAGATTCTATGAAATGTAATCTATTTGTTTTATATGTGCAGTCACGTGTCTGTCACTTTACCTAAGAATACAGTAAGACTGACTCAGCAACAGCTGTCGGGACCGTGGCTCCACGCGCGCTCCGACGTCATCAGTCCATACATGGAAGACTCTTCAGAATTGTATCTTTAGACATTGTTTAGGATACACCCTCTCAACTATTCTTGTCACACTGTCCGTGTATATAATGGGACCATGCCTGAGAAATGGGAGCGACAGATGGGGATGCGTGTCGCTCAGAGCTCTTGATAAGATTGTTCAATAAATGTTGTATTCATTATACTCCACCCTCTAAGAATTCAATTCAATTTATTATGTTATTATTTATATAAGTATGATGCTTAAAGAATTCTATTACAGTTCTACCATTATCTCTATCGCCCTCTGCTGGCCATACCACTATAATGCTGCTAAATCTGCTAATTCATAACCATATAAATATTTATATATATAAATATATAATTATAAAAACACCATTGCACAAATTACAGCACATCCAGCACTAAAGCACGAGACCCTTTTTCCACGATTTGGAGCCAAAACATTGGGGGCAAGGCTCAGCAAAACTATAACTTGAATATCTCAAATTCTACCAGCACAAATTATAAAATTTACGGCACAATTCAGCACAAATTCAGCACTAAATAATGACACCATTTTCATCATATGGGGTGCCAACTTCACGCAAGTTCAATGAACTCCTCAAATGAATGCCATATCCCTCAGAATATGTGAAAGTAGCTAAACCTTTACAATACATTGATAAGTATTTACCTTAGATTAATTTATTAATTTCCCATTTGCAACATAATACGTGGCTAATGTTTACTGTAATACACGGGTGGCCTTTGCCACCTTGTGAGGAAATGTGGGATAGAACGCCACTGTTCTCCTCCTATGTTCTACCATTATCTCTATCGCCCTCTGCTGGCCATACCACTGTAGCTGCTAAATCTGCTACTTTATAACCACATAAATATTTAAATATATAAAAATACAAGACTTCGGATTACATCGTTGTACGAGCCTGACTACAAGAATAACTTTACATGCAGCAGTTACTCGGATAGGTCGGAGACAATCATATTCTGAAGTTTTGAAGTTTTGGATTTTATATAGCCTACAAATAACTGTGCGATACATTGTTTGCTTAGATTCACTCAGCCTTCAAAATAAAAGTGCAGTAAATAATGTATCATTTAAAAGACATTGATTTTTTTTCACACACAGTAACTGTGTGAATTACTGCTCGAAACTGGACATCAACACCTAAAATAGCTAACTGTAGCTATGCTAAGTGCTTTGTGTAACATGGGTCTCAGTGTTTGTGTAACTTCGTGAAGGATCATCTGACTCTGATAATAAACCACAATCTACAGGCTCAACCACCTCGCATTGTGAGCTTGTAGATTTTCATAGATTGGCAAAAATAGAGTTGGATCACGTTTTATTCCAGTAACCCAGTTGTTTATACGATAGCTACATTAGCCTGCAGCTAGCGCTAGCTAGCGTTAGCCGTTAGCCACTAATAAACAGTCATCCAGAATAGTCTAATAAGTCAACTTTCCGACGGCAAAGGAACGATTACATTCCATGTGTCCTTCTGATAGATTTTTCCCCCTGGCTGTCATTCCTGTCAATGTTTTATTGTCCAAAAAAAAACGCTCTGGACGTGGATACTGTTCTATTCAATGCTAAGCTAACTCAACAACAAAGGAAAGGACCGCAGCATTTGAGGAAGTCACAGACGCCTCCAGGCAGGAAGCAAGCGGATCATTTTTCCCTCCAAAGCCAGAGAAGAAGAAAACGGGATAATAAATAAATAATAGATTAAATCATTATAACAACATTACGTGGTTAATAATTGTTCATTTGGAACATACGTGGCATTACATTAACGGAATAAATACCGGAATAAATATCGCTAAGTAATGGAGTCTCGATATTACCGCATTTGGCTACAAAGGGCTAATACAGGCTGGCTAGGACTAGCATGTTAGCCATATTCTGGGAGGACCAACAAAAATATGTCACGATCTCTCACATTAATTTAAAAAAAGTCCTATTTACATGCAGAGTTAAGCTCTGGCGTTTATGTGAAATGTAGCCTAGATATTTTGAGATGCTTTTGTGGCTTTATCACATTTTAGTGAATTGGGTCGCCGTTTTATTCCATGAGTAATTGTGTATAACATGCCTGCGTTAGCCTGCAGCTAACGTTAGCGTTAGCCGTTAGCCACACATCCAGAATAGTCTAATAAGTCAATTTTCCAACGGCGAGTGAACGATTGCATTCCGTGTCCTTCATGGATTTTTTTCCCCCTGCCTGTCAATGTTTTATTGTCCAAAAAGAAAACGTTCTGAACGTTAAAACTAGATAGTTGTACGATCATGACAATGTTGTCAATGCTAAGTCAATGCTAAGCAGGGACAACAAACATTTGAGTACTTTTGCCAACACTGCTAATTTCCCCCATAGCCTGGTTCTCGCCCCATTGTCTGGAAGGGCACTCCTGGGGTACTGTCCTGCGATTGGCCCTTAGCTCTACCATGTGACATGAATAGCCTATCCAGAAGAGGTAATCAATGGTCGTCAAAGAAAGTGAGGTGATTACTGATCTGGTTTCCACCAGATAAAAACCTAAAACAAATTGCAATAGTACTTACTATACACTACACTGTAGTGTTTAGATGAATTCTAGCTTGATCTAACCAAGATCACTACATAATCACATACATGCACAGATATGCACTTTCAATCTATACTATAATTTTCCGAATGTCTGAGTGAGTGTCTGTCACAGCGTTTCTCCTCAATGGCTGGAGCAATTGATCTGAAATCGCATCACCATTAGCATATGAACACACCTGACATACTGTGAAGCCCATTTGTCACTTTCACAAATCATATGCTGTATATTAGCATTTTTATGGTGTATCTATCTATTCTGCATCTAGCATGAGGCATATCTATTCTGCATCTAGCTTGAGGCAACATGTTTAACCAGCTCTCTCTGTGTGTGTGTGTGTGTGTGTGTGTGTGTGTGTGTGTGTGTGTGTGTGTGTGTGTGTGTGTGTGTGTGTGTGTGTGTGTGGCGGGGGGGGTTTACAGATGTTGTCCAAAAATCATGCAGGTCGGTACACAGTATCTCTGTAGCCATTAAACGGGTATTTCTTACATTGATGCTCCTACATATTATCATGCCAGCACCAGTTAAAGTTACTTTCCATCCCTCATGTGCACACATCCCATAACCCACACACTGCACATCATTTCGGAGCTCATATCTTTGAACGGGTAAGGGCTAGTACAGTATAATCCACAACAGTCCTATGGATAAATGAGCAAATAAAACATGCAGACCACCATCATCACCAGCAAGTGAATGAGACAACATAGTCTACTCTGACTTGAGCCAAAACAGTAACAATCAAACACTACCTTAAAAATAGCAGCTTAAATATGTGGAGATGTTGTGCAGAATATACAATCACTAAACAATAGCAGCAGTGCTCAAGCAAATGTGCAATAAGAGTCAAGCATGTGTACATAGAAATGGAATAGGAAATAGAAAGGAAAAAAGAAGCAGTAGGGCTATTATGAATGGGTGAAGAATGAACATGATTACATACAAAAATGAGTGCATGCAATCAGAACTTTGTTTAGTTAGCTAAAGTATTGAAAACAATTAAGCGTTCTGTCTGATAATACATCTACTGTACAAACAGGCTAGATCTATAGGCTATATGAGATTGGCATTACAGGAAATTCTTGTTTCAACAGCAATTCAGAGTTTTTAACTACATCTATGATCCTGTGAACATTTTGAGAACTAGGACTGAATTTCTGAAACAATAATATTGTGATGCCTACATATTGTTATACATGTCCTTTAAGCCCCAATGAGCACCAGGCAAGATGCATAACACTTAACCACTTTAACTCTGGTGTCCTGGTTTGGGGGATTTGAGGGGAGCATCATTGCTATAATGGAAGTAAATCTAGACTTTTTGACTTGCTAGCTTTTAGATTATTTTTGCATGACATAATCATATGACTAATTTCCATACTTTAGATAACTAGACACATTGTTGCAACACACCAAACCATTCTTCATATTGATTTGGGAGCCCACACATGACATTCATAAAGTGCTATCATGTGTCACTAGTTTGTGCTTGAAAAGTTACCTATGCTTTAATAATGATGTTGGATAAGAAAGAAGAAAGCCAGGAAGATGTTCTGTTGCTTGCTCACCCACATGGTGCACCTGATCCCCAAGTTATCATACATCACTTTCTTCCTTGAGGGTAACGTTACTATCTCAAATGTAGCGCTGTGTATGTTTTGTTGTTTTTCTCTCTCTCCCTGTCTGTGCCGAAAAAGCTGATCTACAAGCCCATATCGGATCACTGATTTGACACGTTATGAGCTTGTAGATCAGCTGCAAAACCTGTAATATGATTGGGTGGAACCCCTCGAGCCAATCAGATTTCAGCTAAATTTTGGACTATTCCAAGGTAACGGGGGTATCACCAGTCTCCCCCCGTGTCAAACACTCAAGCTCATTAAGTGGACTGACCCATCATCCCAGTTCATTCTCAGGTCAGACAGCCAGGCACCGGGCAGCGCGCATCCTTTGATATTGGCTGCGTGACACCCGACAAGTAGAAGCATACACACTTGCACAGGCAGTGCGCACTCGCAGCTGAGAGCTGTAGCAGCTAATTAGATCGTGTGTCTCACTCGGCCGTCCTAATTCATACCTAGGCTTTTTGAAAATAGACGATCTACAAGCTCACAACGTGTCGCATCTGTACTTTTGCTACTTTAAGTACATTTTGATGACAATACTTTCATACTTTTACTCAAGTACATTTAGAATTCTGGACTTTTACTTATAACTGAGTACATCTACAGTGCAGTATTGATACTCTTACGATACTTTTACTTAAGTAAAACATTTGAGTACTTTTTCCAACACTGCTAATTTCCCCCATAGCCTGGAGTCCTGCCCCCATTGTCTGGGAGGGCGCTCCTGGGGTACTGTCCTGCGATTGGCCCTTAGCTCTACCATGTGACATGAATAGCCTATCCAGAAGAGGTACTCAATGGTCGTCAAAGAAAGTGAGGTGATTACTGATCTGGTTTCCACCAGATAAAAATGAACAGTGTAATTCAGGGGTGCCGTGGATGAAAAAGTTATTTACAGAGGTGCCCTGATACGAGTCAAAAGAGTTTGAAAACCCCTGCCATATAGGCTGTTCAGGCTTTGTAAACATGTAACTAAATGTAACTTTCAATCAGAATTTGCTTCATTTACAGTACAGCCAGTCTTACTTTTTTTAATGGAAGGATGACTATTTATCATTTTCTAGTAGATGAGTAAATCTCTGTGTTGAGCAGCAGAGGGCTGTCGATATCAGAGATTACATGATATCATGAGATATCATGATTACAAAAATGTAATCATTATAACTAGAAAGATGCAATTGGAAATTGCGAGTGTGGTTGCTGACGGTTGCTGACTATATTCTACAGTAAGCTAACTGTCATGTGACGCTCCACCAATTGATTCCCTATTGATTCCCACTCCCATTGATTCCCTACTGATTCCCACTCCCATTGATTCCCTATTGATTCCCACTCCCATTGATTCCTACTGATTCCCACTCCCATTGATTCCCTATTGATTCCCACTACCATTGATTCCCTATTGATTCCCACTACCATTGATTCCCTATTGATTCCCACTACCATTGATTCCCTATTGATTCCCACTCCCATTGATTCCCACTACCATTGATTCCCTATTGATTCCCACTCCCATTGATTCCCTATTGATTCCCACTCCCATTGATTCCCTACTGATTCCCACTCCCATTGATTCCCTATTGATTCCCACTCCCATTGATTCCCTACTGATTCCCACTCCCATTGATTCCCTATTGATTCCCACTACCATTGATTCCCTATTGATTCCCACTCCCATTGATTCCCACAACCATTGATTCCCTATTGATTCCCACTCCCATTGATTCCCACTACCATTGATTCCCTATTGATTCCCACTCCCATTGATTACCATTTCCAATGGCAGCGGAAACGTTAACCCTAGTAATAAATAAAGTTTCCCCAGAAAAGTTACTCTAGAAGTCTATAGTAGAAGTTTCCCCAGGACTATAATGTGTTGCCCTGTTGGGCAACCACACTAATAATACAAAAAATATCTTTTCATTTTTTCATTGAGCCCGAGGCCAGACCCGGCCCGACTAATTAGCATACATTTTAGGCCCTACCCTATACCCTACATGTCGGGTCGGGTTCAGGAAGAATTTGAGAACTCTAGATCAGACAGACAGACAGACAGGCAGACAGACGGGTAACTTTATACACCACAGACAGACAGACGGTTAACTTTATACACAACAGATCAGACAGACAGACAGACAGACAGACAGACAGACAGACAGACAGACAGACGGGTAGTGGGTACCTTTATGCACCACAGATCAGAGTGAAAGCGGGAGTGCTTCTTGGCACCCATGGGTGTGTTGTTGAGAGAAGCTGACACTCGTTTGGCCACCCGTTTGTCCCGGAACTCCACCCATCCCTCTGTGAAGCCACGCCCCTTCAGCCCCGCCTTCTTCTTTCTCCTCCGAACCACATGACCTGTGTGTGTGGGGGGGGGGGGGGGGGTTATTGGTTAAAAAGAGACAGATTTCAATTCACCAGATCACAGCGATTTGCGGTAAAAAAAAAGTAGTATTATATATATATATATATATATATATATATATATATATATATATATGTCATAGTATATTAGAGAAACAGCACATTCGAGACGCGGAGCACTCGTGGTGCGGCACGGGGCGGAGCAAGCGGTCGCCACAACAACGTACTCCAGGCGGTGCGCCGCTCTATTGTCCACGACACTGCGAGCGGCTACCGAAGCCCCCCTGTATCCACGAAGCCCAAACGAGTTACGAGGCCCCCCTGGGTCCACGAAGCCCCAAGCGGCGCGAAGGCCAGCGGACCTTGGTCCTGCTCTTCGCCCCCGAGCGCCGCAGGCGCGAGTGGCCGCGAAGAGCGGGCCAGGGCCGCGCGGCCGGCGGAGCGCCGCGCGAGTTACGAAGCCGTGGTGAATGCAATCGTTATATTTATGCCCAGGCCGTAAGGCCTGGGCAAGCGCACGTTAAACGCCCTGTCCAAGTGACTACAATGGAGCTAATGGCTAGGCTAGGCTAGGCTAGGCTAGGCTAGGCTAGTAAATAAAGAGTAAACACTTCCGGTCTGCGGCGAGTTCAAAGCGTGACGTAACTCTCTTATATACACTCTGGTGAATGGCAGAGCAGTGGCTGACGTCGCCATCTGGTGGTGATTAGTGTGTGGTGAACGTCAAAACGAGTGCTCCTTGACAACTTTTACTGGTTTCTTGAACATACTGTAACATATATATATATATATATATATATAGTGCAAACTTTGAATATATGTATTTTTTTTACTCAAATTTTGCTTCTGCGAGGTCCCTGGAACTTAATATTTTCAGATGGGGTCCATCGCCAAATACATATCATTGTGGGGGTCCTACATGAAAAGGTTTGAGCACCACTGACATAGATACATAGGTTTTTCAAAAAACCTTAGAAGCATTTGAAATATTCAAAGACTTGCACAAATGTAAAATAGCAGATCTACAAGCTCACAGCGTGGCAAATCTGCTATTTTTCAATAGTTAAAGCACAAAATAATGCGTAATAATACGTCCTATCTCTATTACCTTCAGGTTGGAGGAAAATGCGTCCTATCTCTATTACCTTCAGGTTGGAGGAAGATGCGTCCTATCTCTATTACCTTCAGGTTGGAGGAAAATGCGTCCTATCTCTATTACCTTCAGGTTGGAGGAAAATGCGTCCTATCTCTATTACCTTCAGGTTGGAGGAAGATGCGTCCTATCTCTCCAAAGGACGCCAGCAGGTTGCGTACGTGTCGGGGGCGGAGCCTGGGTGGGATGTAACCCAGATACACGATGCCTGGAACGCACTTCCTGTTTGGACAGGAAGCAGCAGCATCGCCGTTCTGCTGCTGCTGCTGCTGCTGCTCTGTGGACACAGCGGCGTCCTGCAACTCCACTCCATGACACTGGGGGGCGCTGTCTGCTTCTTCACCATCACCCTCCTCCTCCTCATTCAGCCCTTCATCATCATCATCATCTAGGGGTGCAAGAATTCATTAAATTAATCGATAGATAGATCTTGTTTTAAATATATAATCAATTTTGGTAAAAAAAAAATCTACTTCGCTTTTTCCCCCCACTTTTTACAAATTTTAGTAGTCAAAATAGCAGATCTACAAGCTCACAACGGGTTGCATTGTGTTGTGTTGTGAGGTTGTACATCTGTTATATTCACTATGTTGGTGCAACATCAACAACAAAGTATAACATAGGCAGAATTATTGAATGCTTTAACTATTGAAAAATAGCAGATATACAATCTCAAAGCGCGGCACCGAGTGCCACGCTTTGAGATTGTATATCTGCTATTTTTGAAAAAGTCGTGAGAATGTGTGCAAATATTTGAATATTATGTATTTTTTAAAGTGAACGTTTTAACGTTTTTGCTTCTAGGGGTCCCTGGAATTAAATATTTTGAGATGGGGGTCCGTGGCCAAATACATATAATTTTGGGGGTCCTTCACATGAAAAAAGTTTGAGAACCACTGACATAGTAGTCTCGCAAGAACAGACTAATTGAGCTCCAGTTAATCACACTAATTGATTTATTCCAATCATAAAAAAAAAACGTATTACAATGTAATTACGTCAATTTGTTGGTGAGACAATAAGATAGATGCAGCCCTACCATCTTCATCATCATGGTCTTCAGAAACCTCTTCCTCGTTTAACTCCTCCTCTTCCTCTCTGCACTCATCTTTCATTTGTTCCATTTGTCTGAAAAACAAACAAACAAAAGTTACTAAATGGTACGTAGTTGAATGTCCCACAAGCCTCTACACATCACTAAATATCTTTGCCATACATAGCTAACATACATCTTAAAGGATTTTTATTTTTATGTTATATTATTTTTGTTGAAAAGTTAAAGCTCTTTGTTAAATATTGTGCAATATCATTGCTATAGTGAGTGTGTTTGCTCAGTAACAGAGATCTCCTTGTCTCTCCAGCTCTTTATAAACAGAACATAAATGTTCCGGTCGGGATACCAATTTCATCCAATCAGGAATGAGAACCTACATATATGTATGTCACGTTTCTTTTTTAGTTTCAGTGAAATTGAGAACAGGAGCGCTCGTTGTGCGGCACGGGCGGAACAAGTGGTCGCTTTGATCCACAACAACAACGACAACGTAGCAACGGAGGTTAGGGTTAGGGTTAGGCATAGTTTTACAGAGGTTAGGCATAGTAAGCTAATGGCTAAACACAGCCGAGCTGGGCTAGTAGATAAACAACGAAAGAGGTGCCGCAAACGAGTGACGTCAGCGACTGCACAAGTGAATGGCTGTTGTCGCCATCTCATGGTGAATACGCAGAATTACACAGGTGCGCTGATAAGAGACTATCAAGGTGAATTGATCCAGGTGGTGTTAGGGGTGTGTGGTGAACGACAAAATGAGCGCTCTTACCCCAATCTCACTGAGTTACCCAAACTGACTGTAACATGTATATCAGTTTCAATGTTGAGATGTTCCATTTCTTTAACTTCTTTATTATGTATGAATTCTCTCTGCTGATTGGATGAAATTGGTATCCCGAACAGAAAATGTTATTTTCTGTTTACCAAAGAGCAGGAGAGACATGGAGACCCCTGTTACTGAACAAACACTCTATAGTAAGGCTGGTCGATATTAGGAAAACCTTCAATAATCGATAACGTTGTTGAATACCTCGATATCGATATTACTCATGATATTAGCAAAAACAATTGCATCATATCGTTTTTAATGTTTGTTTCTGCTTTCGGTCCACTGCCTGCCTAACCCAGATAACATAGATAGCATATCCATGCATGCACACTGCACAGTACACATAGAATAAAGACATTAAATGTCTTATTTCCATTTTCCAACAATGGTTTTATTGAAATAACCACACCTGGTTACAGATGGACTGCTTTTTTGCATGTGCTACGTGCATGTATAGTGTACCTGTTAATTCATTTGACCTCATTTCAAGCCGTCTTCATTAGGGATGTCCCGATACCACTTTTTTGCTGACCGAGTACAAGTACGAGTACTTCATTTTGAGTACGTGCCGATACCGAGTACCGATACGAGTACAATTAATAATACAAAATGTCTTTAAATTACGTTTTGTTTTGTTTTTAATTCTTTTTATCAGATGTTCCTCACTTTCTGGCTGTATATAACACATTAAATTGCATTGCTTTCCCAGAACATGGCACAACTGAACTGCCACACATTTCACTTTTTTTTTCAGGTTTAGCCCATGGAAATTCCTGTACTGTGCATGATCTTCTAGATCTGCTATGCTCAAACATTTTGTATTTTTACTTTTGATACTTTAAGAGAGAGAGAGAAAGGCGAAGTGGCGGAACACACAGGGTACTCGTGCGCTTTGTGAGCAGTATCGGACGAGTACCGATACCGCAAAATAGGCCGGTATCGGGGCGAGTACCGATACCACGAGTACCGATACCGCATCCCTAGTCTTCATCGATATGTATACCTAGCATGTTGATACCTTGATATCAATATATTTTTCGATATACTGCCCAGCTTTACACTATAGCAATGATTACTATCACAATATAGGGCTATATCACTGTTACTGAACAAACACTCTATAGCTATGATTACTGTCACAATATAGAGCTATTTAACACTGTTACTGAACAAACACTCTATAGCTATGATTACTGTCACAATATAGAGCTATTTAACACTGTTACTGAACAAACACTCTATAGCTATGATTACTGTCACAATATAGAGATATTTAACACTGTTACTGAACAAACACTCTATAGCAATGATTAGCCGCAAATTGCAACACTAGATTTGTTTATACTCGGATGAATCTAGGGTTGCAATACCTCCCATAGGGATCCAGTTTTTTGCTATCTGATTGTATTAAACGACTTCAAACTCACCAATATTGTGGCTCTATGGAAAGCTTGGAATTTACTCTTGCTATCTGCAAAGTGTTTGTTTCTGAAAAATCCACCGTGGAATTGTTATGATTTTATTTTCTGTCAATAAAATCCGAGCAGCCATGTTTTTTTTTCTAAGTCTTGAACTTAGGAAGCGCTCGTCTTCTATAACACCACGTCCCGCTGCCTCCTGCATTAGGCTATGTGACAGAACCAGCGGGTACACAGGACTGCTGAGTGACTTCCCACGAGCGCTTCCAAACTCCAGCACTTAGAAAAAATAATCACCCGAACTGAATTTCTTGACAGAAAATAAAATCATAACAATTCCACGGTGGATTTTTCAGAAACAAACACTTTGCAGATAGCAAGAGTAAATTCCAAGCTTTCCATAGAGCCACAATATTGGTGAGTTTGAAGTCGTTTAATACAATCAGATAGCAAAAAACATGCATTGGATCCCTATGGGAGGTATTGCAACCCTAGATTAATCCGAGTATAAAAAAATCTAGTGTTGCAATTTGCGGCTATAGCAATGATTACTGTCACAATATAGAGCTATTTAACACTGTTACTGAACAAACACTCTATAGCAATGATTACTGTCACAATATAGAGCTATTTAACACTGTTACTGAACAAACACTATAGCAATGATTACTGTCGCAATATAGAGCTATTTAACACTGTTACTGAACAAACACTCTATAGCAATGATTACTGTCACAATATAGAGCTATTTAACACTGTTACTGAACAAACACTCTATAGCAATGATTACTGTCACAATATAGAGCCAGGCATTGACACTAAGGCTTGCCCACCTGCCCCCGGCAGGTAAATAAAACGTCAGGGCAGGTGAAGTTGGCTTTCAGGTTGCCCGACAGGGCAAGTGCTCATTTGAGAGGGAACACAAATGTCTATAAACACAACACAAGATATCTGTCTAAACACCTGAACGTGGCCAGTGCGCTGTGTCTTCTGGTCTGTGGAATGTAAAATAAGAGCACTATTTACCTATAATGTGCTGTTTTTACTGTTGCTACATTTAAAAATATAAAATAACAAGTCTGAAACCATAGACATATTCAATCATAGCTAAAGTATTTGGTATTAGGATTTGGAGGTATTGAGGTATGACATTTTTATTGCACAGCCCCAGAAAGTTAAGAAAGTGTTAAATTGAGCAGTAATTAAAATCGTACCTATCATTTTATAATGGACGATTTACTTTTCGGGCAAGTGGGCATTACCTTCGGGCAAGTAGAACATGACCTGTACTTGCCCGATGGGCAAGTGCCTCTGAGACCTTAGTGTCAACCCCTGTAGAGCTATTTAACACTGTTACTGAACACTCTATAGCAACGATTACTGTCACAATATAGAGCTATTTAACACTGTTACTGAACAAACACTCTATAGCTATGATTACTGTCACAATATAGAGATATTTAACACTGTTACTGAACAAACACTCTATAGCAATGATTACTGTCACAATATAGAGCTATTTAACACTGTTACTGAACAAACACTCTATAGCAATGATTACTGTCACAATATAGAGCTATTTAACACTGTTACTGAACAAACACATAGCAGTGCCAGTGGGTGTGGTACACTTGTTTAGGCCTTGTCTTAACAAAACAATAACAAATACAGCTATTTTGAGAAATGCGTTTTGTAAAGTAGAGATAATGTGCTGTAGCATACATGGTTAATTAAACATGAACTATAGAGACAGCACACGCACACGCACGCACACACACACACACACACACACACACACACACACACACACACACACACACACACACACACACACCACACGATGGAGTTGTAAACAAACTTCTACACGTTGAAACAATATGGACAAAGTGTTTCTACCGCCCGTGTATCCTTCATGTCAACAACATTCCACATGTCACGCACAGAAACTGGGAATAAAACATAAAATAAACACACACAGTTCATGTTTAAATAGTTTTACCTTCCTCTGATGTTTCCAACGTGGTGAAAAGAAAATTTAACTCCTGTCCGTCGCATGTTGTTGACGTAGCCGGATGCGGCAAGTTACGCAAGCGAAAGAATTCATTCTACTTCCGGCCTTCAAAATAAAATGTCTCATACTAAAATAGAAGGAGAAAACAAAATGATTCATTCAAACAGCAAAAGTTGGATAAGACATGAACAATACAATGTCCAGGTGTATTTAGTATCTTTAAATAGTTTTTTGTTTATTATTTTAAGCCCATTCATTATATTTTGCACGATTGTCATAACGTCATTCATTATTTTGGAAAATGTAATTTTTTTGACAAAGAGATATGGAGTCAATTGAAAAAGAACGCACTAAGTAGCCGACAGTGCATAGGTCTAGACTCTAGAGATTCTACATAAGTGGCTAAACTGAAGTGATATTGATGAATTCCTAATATGCAAATCTGGATACGGTTATCTGTAAACTCGCATAGAGTCTTTCTTTCCACTAGGTTATAGAGCGTCGCAGCGGAAGTGGATTCCTGGGGTCACTTAATATTCCCCATTCATTTTCGCCATAGACTTTTACAAATATATTTATAACAATTATGTTAAGCCTCGAACCAAGCCATCCAGGATTGAGGTGAATCATGATCATATAACCTTTGATCCTATGTGAAAACATATTTTAATATGACATTATTTGATATACTACATTTAATAACTACCCTTTGTTTAGCGATTTTCAAAATGTTCTTTTCATAGAAAAAAAGTTTATATGATCATGATTCACCTCCATCCTGGATGGCTTGGTTCGAGGCTTAACATAATTGTTATAAATATTTTTGTAAAAGTCTATGGCGAAAATGAATGGGGAATATTAAGTGAACCCAGGAATCCACTTCCGCTGCGATGCTCTATTCGTGTATGTTATTTTATTTTGTAGTACACAAGCGGAAGTTGTCTCTTCAAAGAGTTGTGCAGAACGCGCACTTAGTTGACAGTTGTTGATGTTTTGACACAACGAGGACGCAACGCTGCGGTAAGAACCTTTTGATTGATTGGATGGATGAACTAATGAATGAATGCTTGAACGAATGAATGAATGAATGAATGAAGTGTTCGTGTGTGTTTTGAGTTAAACCCCTACTTCATGTCTTGTGCTGCCCCGGCACATTTTGCTGACATAAATATTTAAAGGATGCGGTTTATACTTTATACAATGGTGTGTCATGTGCTGGTTTCCAAACAGAGGTCCGGGGACCCCCGGCGGTCCTATAGTTATAATGCTATTACATGAACGTACATCACTGTTGTTGTCTCCACCAGCCGAAGGCATGGGGTTGAGTATGTTTTCCCCTTTGTCCGTCCGTGTCCGTCCGTCCGTCCGTGCGTGCGTGCGTGCGTGCGTGCGTCTGTGTGTCCTCTCAGTCGCCGTTGGCCCGGTCGCTGCCAAAGTGAGCACACACATTCCCTCGATGCCAATCTAGAACCTCTGCCCTAAATCTTTCAAATGGGCCTTTTCTAGCGCCACCTAGTGGCCGATGTTTGCAAAACACATTTCTGTGCACTACTCTTACAGATTTCGTCCAAAAATCCTACAAATCGGTAGGCAGTATCTCGACAGTCATGTGATCGCCACGGATCTGTCCGATTTTGCATATTCCATCCTGATTGGCTAAGATTGGCTTCCAAAGTTTGTAGGATTGAGCCGTTTTGAACAAAATGCCTCAAATCCCAAACGCAAAGTGCAATTATCATGAAATCGCGCACACACGTTCCCACCAGGCCGAGGAAGACATGCCACTTAACATTTTTGAAATCAGCCTCATGGTGGCGCTATAACAGGCCGATTTGTGGTTTTACCTATAACTCCACCAATCAGTTTCAAACTTTGTAAGCGCACTCCCTAGAGGCCAAGGAAAAACCCTTTCCCTGCATTTTTCACATCAGCCTTTTATAGCGCCACCTTTGGGCCGACTTATGTAAAACACATTTTTGGATATTACTCCTTCAGATTTTCTCAAAAAATAACACAAATCGGTACACAGTATCTCTATAGTCATGTGATCAAGTCTGATCCGTCTGATATTTCATATTCCATCCTGATTGGCTAATATTAGCTTCCAAAGTTTGCAGGATTGCTCCGTTTTTGAACAAAATGCCTCAAATCATCAACGCAGCTTGCGATTACCTTGAAATTTGCCACACATATTCCCACTATGTCAAGGAACAAATGCTACCCTTTTCACATTGGCCTGTTATAGCGCCACCAGCAGGTAGACTTTAGCAAAACACATTTTTGGAACACAATGCTTCAAATAATGCATGCAGCCTCCGATTGCCATGAAAGGTCTAAGGTGAAGAACATATGCCACCCTTTTTACATTGGCCTATTATTTATACAGTAGCACCACCAGGACGCACAGCCTGGTGGAGACCTGTGCTCGGAAGAGCACTGCTTCTAGTTGTTATGTAGTTTTAACGGTGTAACATACATGTATAATGCTGATAATAAACTGCTACTACTACGATTACTACTACTACTACTACTAGGCCTACTAATAATAATAGGCTAATAGCAATAATAACAATACACAGGATTTATATAGTGCTTTTAGGTACTCAAAGTCGCTTAATTAACAGGACAAAACATATTTTAAAAGAAAGTAGGTAAAAGGTTTAAAAAATATACAAGAAAGCAAAACAAATATTTATTGGGCTATTATTTAGTTTTAAAGGTGTGACATGCATATATGTAAAACATTTGTATTCTGGGTTCAACCGTCTGTTACATTTTGCATCATCTGCTGGAGCCGCTGTTGTACACAGATAAGACAGAGAGACCTTATCTGACTCTGTCTCTTTCACTCCCTCACACAGAGTGTGTGTGTGTGTGTGTGTGTGTGTGTGTGTGTGTGTGTGTGTGTGTGTGTGTGTGTGTGGTTGTGCTGTGGCGCGTTGTCAGCTTGTAGATCGTCTATTTTTTTGGTGCTACGTTTAATCAAGCATAATTCAAAGTAGGCTACTCCAGGCGCTTATGATTGTTGATTATTATTATTATATTATATCATTGGTGATTATTTGATTGGTTCAGACTAGCTATGCGGACAGTATTTTGTGGGACATCACATCGCTTGTCGTGGGCAGTGCGAATGAGCTGTGTGTCCCCTATCACGCGTAAACTAACAGCCCATCCGCACTGCGGACGACGCGAGCGAGCGAACATACAATAATACAATTTGTTTCAATGAGATGTAACGCTGTCTCTATTTGAGCACGGTTTTGCGGCCATGTCCCGCCCCCAAACACTTGCTACGTAGCAACGCAATGGCTGACGTTCCATATGACAGCTCATCCGCACTGCCCGCAACACGAGTGATGCGACATGAGCATCGCGACGTGAGTGGCGCGAGTGGTGAAATCTCATTAACATACATTTGTTTCAAATGAGACCGTCCTGACCTACCGCGTCGTCCACCCTCATTTTCACTCGCAGAGTCTCTATTTGAGCGAGATTTCGCGGCCATGTGCCGCCCCCAAACACTTTTTTCTAATTATTCATCTATGGTTCAGGCTACTGTCGCAACGCAATGTCCGCTGCTCCATACGAGGACAGTTTTTCGTGGGACATCGCCATCAGAATGCTCGTGTCGCGAGCAGTGCGGATGAGCTGTAAGGACAATTTTTCATGCCCTCCCCTGCATAGATCGGACCCAGTCAGGGGCGGACTGGCCATCTGGCATACAGGGCATTTGCCCGGTGGGCTGGTAGGCTAGGGGGCTGGGGGGGCTGGTGTAAAAAAAAAAGAAGAAAGAAAATAGCCAAAGTTCTGACACATTTTGGCACTAATCATGTTCATACTCCGCTGTTTGGTGGTGAGAACTGTATGTTGTGGTATTTAACACTTGTGTATTTATATGTGCCGCCCTCGACCGGTAGAGTATCTTCGCGCGCGTTGGTTGTGGGGGCTGGTCTGGCCAAGATGCCAGGGCTGAATTTTAGTCCCAGTCCGTCCCTGGACCCAGTGCTGTGTTCTACCTGTAACCAGTGTTGTTTATGACAGCATTTTTTTATTTAGTTTTAGTCATAGTCTTTTGAATAAAATGACATTTTAGTCATAATTTAGTCACCCGAAAAGTTTTAGTTTTAATTTTAGTCGACTAAATATCATCAGATTTTAGGCGACTAAATCAACAGTTGATTGTACTGAAATGTATTTTGGCAGGCCTTGATGGTATCGTAATGACTGATTTTACACTTGGTTGCGTGCTTGTAGCCGATCTACAAGCTCACAACGCGTCGCAGCGTGACACGTTGTGAGCTTGTAGATCGGCTATTTTCAGCATGCAACACCGGAGAGCAACTAAACATAAAATGACTCTCTTCTCCACCAGTCCCTCCCCAACATTTTAGTCTAGTTTTTATTTTGTTGACGAAATTGCCAATATATTTAGTCTTAGTTTTAGTCATCACAGCTTAGTTTTTATTTAGTTTTCGTCAGTGAAAAAAAACACAGTCGACAAAAATCTTTTGTCATGGTTTTAGTCGTCAAAATCAACGCACGTATACGGCGTCTGCTGTCGAAAATAAAATTATGAATAGCGTCTGCCCTCGTGAACCTTTCAAAGTAGCGTATTTGATAGGCATTATGCACTGGCGTCTGCCCTGGCCACACGAATAGCCACGGATCATAGATTGTAGTATGGCCTCAAAAAAAGTCTGGAACACACCACTGATCGGACCCCTCCTCACCCACTGACAACAGGCTATAAGACCTAACAAAATGCCTCTATGGAAAACTGTTTAGTTATGTTGATAAATAGACCATTCATGAAGAAATTTTGTATTTATGTTTATTATATAATCATTAGTATTGCTTATTTATTTTAATTATTATTATTAAGGAACTCTAGAAATCTCAGTTGGAAGTTTTACCCCCGTGACTCGATGCTGGATAAGCGGTTGAAGATGGATGGATGGATGGATGGATGGATGGATTATTTGTTATGAGTAGGCAGGCTACCTTATTTACCATTTATTGTGTAGCAATAAAACACTGGCTTATAGTTTAATTATTGGAAACTAAAGAGCCTAAATGCAACAATAGGCTTGTCATTCATTCAGGATGGAAAATACATTTTGGGGAGAAGTGGAACTTAAAAGTCAGTTTAGCATGGGGGGAGAGGATTACTAGATATCTGGCTGGGCTACAGATAATTCATTCAGTTGACACACACTGCAGAACACAAGCCTGTGCTGATTGCCTATGTCAAATCAGGGTCAACAAGTCTTGTTAACCTATGTTACACAACCTAGGCAAAAACAACATGCAGGCAAAAACTGACAGGCTTAACAACTTTGCTAAATCACTTCTAGGCTCATTTTCCTTCTTACATTGATCCAAAAAGACTGTCATTAGTCAAAGTGAATGTTACATGTTTTTGACTCAATAAAGTATATATATATATACCTGTATATATATATATATATATATATATATATATATATATATATATAAAAGACTGTCCATGGGGTCTATTAGGCAGAAATGCCCCTGTTGTCCAGTTTCGCAGCAGAACCCAGCAGCTCTCATAGCATAGAGTGGAGCCTATAAGCCTATCACTTTTACACTATTTCTTGTGATCAAAAGTGATTTCATTTTTTTATGAATGTGGTACTAGTTGTCATTACAATCACATCCACATCATTGTTTTCCCACACAAGCCATCACACTCTGCTAAATAGATGCTTTTATGTGTTTTGCCAAGTCCCGGAAAAGATGCCCTGTGATTGGCCAGTGAAGTCACTTTGATTGGCACTTATGCCGAATGATCACCCCAAAACATTATTTATGAGATTGTGGTGGCTTGTGTGGGTCCTCCAAATCTGTTAGTGCATAGAACATTGTTTTCTCCTTTTTTATACTAAACACTTGAACCTTAGTGTCCATATTCTGAGAACTTTAGACAAAAATAGCAGATCTACAAGCTCACAACGCCTCGCACCGCGAGGCGGAAAAAAAAATGTACATGGATCATGCCTGTTGCTAAGGTATGGCAACATGACTGGTCGCGCGCGTGCAAGACACCAGTCATGTAACTCATGTTGCCATACCTTAGCTTTTTCTGAACTGACGCCACTGTTGGACATGTACTGAGAATAGAGCGGGACCACATCACAAAGGTGGCCTTAAGATGGACCCCACCAGGCAAAAGAAAACCTGGGAGGCCCAAAACCACCTGGCGCAGAACTGTGACACAGGAGCTGGAGCAGATGAACCTGTCATGGGGAGAGGCGCAACATGCTGCTAGGGCAGGTTCCCAAACCTTTTTGTCTCAGGGCACCCCATGAATATTTGTTTTTTAATCCGAGGCACCCCTACATTATAATTTTCACTCCCAGCACCTTATATTTATAGCATATCGTCGTTGTCGGGTGGAAACCTTATATGTCCAAAACCGTTCGTTTTGTATTTATCATCTATAAAATGTACTAAACTAGTGAAAACAGCAGATCTACAAGCACGCTTGTAGATCGGCTGTTTTCACAAGTTTTGTGCGACAGTCTTGTATTGTGAAGCAGGGCTTTGCTTTACCAAAAGACGTACACATTTGAAACTTGGAAATACGAGGTTTCTGGCTTTCTGCCCGACAGTGACGATATTTTAGTGATTATGTTGCGAGGAAAAAAACGTCGAGATAATTTTTAAACTTGAAGTACAACGTTATTTTCAGTCAGTTCTAACCTTTCAGTCAGTTCTAAGCCATTTAGGTTAGAACTGACTGAAAATAACGTTGTACTTCAAGTTTAAAATGATACTAAATATTTTTGTCCAAATAAATTCCAAATATCATCAAATGATCTCGCGGCACCCCTGGACTGCCATCGCGGCATCCCAGAGTGCCCCGTCACCCACTTTGAAAACCCCTCTGCTAGGGATCGAATGCAATGGAGATCGCTCATTGAAGCCTTATTTCCCATTGAGGACGAAGAGGAGTAAGTAAGTAAGTACACAACCTAGGATAGCTGGCAAATATGCGCAGTGTAGTGTTGAAGACGCATGATCACACATCCATCGCAACCACTTCTCTGGATCTAATGCAAGCAGGATCTAATCCTAACCCAAGGGTTCCCACGGTCATGAAATTCCTGGAAATATTTTGAAATTAGAAATATATTTTTCCAGTACTGGAAAAGTTTTGGAATTGATCAAGGGTCCTGGAAGGTACTGGAAAAAAATAGCTATTTATTGTCTTTTGGTTTATTGTATTTGGTTATTATTTTGTTAATACCTCTGAAATGACGAATTAAACATTGGCCAAATTGTCAAATATTAGAGGCAGAAATTGTGAAAATAGCCAATCTATGTGAGGCGTTAGGGTCAGTTGAGGGGTCATGCAACTCATTGAAGGAGAGTGAACCCGTCATAAAAAATCTGCTCTTTCACCACAAAGGGGTGAGAGGGCTGTGTAAACATATCCTTATCTGAGGAATGCTGCTCTTTTTGGGAGGTTAAGTGACATAAATGGTTGCTACCACTGCTGGGGGGGGGGGGTCCCTTCCCCCCCACATCCCACAAACGTATGTTGATGGAGCTATTTGGGACGAACCAAGTAGGAACAATGGTTTAACCAGGGGAGGGTCTCCATACTGTAGTAGGTTTTAAAGGTTCCTGCTTTGCTAAGAAGGGGAATTAGGTTCAAGAATATACCAAGAAGCCTGCCGACCTGCGAGTGAGGTCTGAACCAAAGCATCTCTGGAACTGTAACGTATGTTAGTGTGGCATTATCCGTGCTGTAGTGTTGTGTATACGGTATGAAACCAATTGCATTTCTATGTGCACCATTGTGTTTTCTCCCATCTCTATAATGTTAGAAATAATACCTAATGGCTTTTAATGTTTGATTTGCAGGGACCATGTTTGGTACGGTGGCGTTGTCAACGTGTTATTTCTTCCACTGTAGGTCTTGGAGATCGGTGATGTTGGGTGCAGTGGTGATGGGCATGGGCGTGGTGGGGGGCGTGAGAATCAGGGACCTGTTGGCACCGCTGCCTGGCAGCACTGTGGACAAGCTGTGTCTCAAAGGATTCATATCCAGGTAAGGCATCTACACACACACACACACATACTGTACAGGGGTAGGGGTGGGCGATATGATGATAATTATCGTTTAGACGATACAATGTGTCCACGATATGCCTTTTCAGCTATATCGTATATATCGTGATACAATTGAGGGAGCCTTGTAAAACATCCTGTTTAATCGTTAATACAGAGATTCATTGCAGAATTCAATTTAAACCTGCATTTTGGTCTAAATCAGTAGTTCTCAAACTTTAAAATGTCAAGGTCTCCCCTTAACTCTGACAGTATACAAATGAAACCAAATGGACCCGTAAGGGTCCATTTGGTTTCATTTGTATATGGTCAGAGTTACATACTTGTAAAGTTCAATTTAGACCTCCCAAAAGGAGCCCAGAGAGTCTAGTTTTTGTCAAGTAACTTAAAAAATAACCATCAAAACCAACATGAAAAAGAATCGTGATAAAATCGCGTATCGTGATACAGCTTGGGAAAATATTGTGATATTGTATTTTTCCATGTCGTCCACCCCTACAGGTAAGGCATCTATACATAAGCACGCACATACAGGGGCATCACGAGTGGGACTGAGTTACTGGGGCCCAAGGTGGAGGGGCCTTAATGGTTTTATACTTTAACTATTGAAAAATAGCAGATCTACAAGCTCACAGCGCCGCACTTGGCACTCAAGTCGTGAGAATGTGTGCAAATCTTTGAATATATGTATTTTCAAAAAAACCTTTGAAGGACTTCAAAGACATTTTCAAGATTTTTCAAAAATAGCAGATCTACAAGTTCGCAGCGCGGCACTCGGTGCTGTGAGCTTGTATATCTGCTATTTTTCAATAGTTAAAGTACACAGGGCCCAGAATTTGGCATGACACCTCTGCGCTCATACATGCGCACGCATGCACATACGCGCGCGCACACACACATTAGGGCATTAACGAAAAAGTTGACAAGTCGACTCAGTCGACTTCATTACACAAGTCGACTCACACCAGAGAAAGTCGAAGTTGAAAAAATAAATAAAAATAATACTTATTCTATTGTGAAAATAGCAGATCTACATGCTCTGTGGGACAGCTGTACTATACATACTTGATACAGTCTTTTTTTCTTTTTTTTTTTACAAATCTCTTTATTATTTTTTTTGGCAGGAGTAATAGAAAAAGGCATCATAATAGTTAACATCACAGATGTAAACTGCACTTATTTTATATATCCAACATCCAAAGTTAGTGTTTATAGATTTAAATCAAATAAAGACAGTCTTTTTTTCACTCTCCATCAAATGTCTTTGCCAAAAAATCTCACAACGCATCGCGTTGCGACGCGTTGTGAGCTTTGTAGATCGGCTATTTTTTTTGGCAAATGTACCACCCCGGTAATCGATTTGGATTATCGGGATGACATCGTAAATCGCGATTTCTTTGGTCACAATAATGGTGATATGAAATGTTCACGTGGTCCCATCCCTACTCAGACGCAGCATGGAGGCCAAGCAGAGCGTGAAACAGATGTCGTTGGACGAAGCTCTGAGCAGAGAAGACATCGGCGCCGCCTTCATCTGCACAGAGAACACCAGGCACGAGGAGAACGTCAGGTAAACGTTTCAGCCTGCCGTTGTTCTGGAGCGGTGCCTATAGTGGCGTCAGTTCAGCAAAAGCTAGGGTATGGCAAAGATGGGAGTCCTCATGGAAAAGAGGCATTACATTTTGTATAACACGTTCTATTGTGAGCGAGGCGTTGTGAGCATGTAGATCGGCTATTTTCACAATGTCTGAAAAAAAACGACTTTTGTCAGTTTTTTTACACTAGGTTTCTACGGTTTCTTGGGCTGGATATGGCAGCCTGGAACAGTTGTTCAAGTGCAGCTAAACTTGGCATGTTAGTAAACGTGCCACAATTAACAATAATGCATTGCACCTGGGAATATACCATCTTGTCAAGATGGGGAGAATACAAGTGTGGAGAATATAATTATAATACCTTGTTAAAGTGACCATTTTGTAAAATTTTGTATTTGTAGTTATTTTAATGTAATTTAACAACATAACCAGCTTAGACAGATAGACAAAAAGACATTCATGGATTTATATTAAAAAGTAACTTTTATTTTCCCCCCTGGACCCAGGGTATGGCAGCTGCATACCCCTGCCATACCCAATTGACGCCCCTGGGTGCCTACCTACTGCCAGGGACGTCACAAGGGGGGGAAAAGTGGGACTGAGTTACTAGGGCGCAAGGTGGAGGGGCCTTAATTATTTTATACTTTAGAGCTATTGAAAAATAGCAGATATACACGCTGCGAGCGTGTAGATCTGCTATTTTTGAAAAGTCGTGAAAATGTGTGCAGATCTTTGAATGTATGTATTTTTTTAAGCGAACATTTGTAATTCAAATTTTGCTTTTGGGGGGGTCCCTGGAACTAAATATTTTGAGATGGGGGGTCCGTGGCCAAATACATATCATATTGAAGGTCCTTCACCACTGACATAGAAACATTAGAAGGATTTGAAATATTCAAAGTCTTGCACACATTTTCAAGATTTTTCAAAAATAGCAGATCTACAAGCTCGCAGCGCCGCACTCGGTGCCATGCTGTGAACTTGTATATCTGCTATTTTTCAATAGTTAAAGCACAAAATAATGCGTAATAATAACTTTCCCAGTCTAAATGGAGAACATTCATGGGGGGCCCGCAGTGAATCCTTGTACCAAGGGCCCAGAATTTGGTGCGACACCCCTGCAACGCCAGTGGTGGAAAAAAGTACTTGTGTGCTTTACAAAAGTATCAATACTGCAATGTAGTGTGTGTGTGTGTGTGTGTGTGTGTGTGTGTGTGTGTGTGTGTGTGTGTGTGTGTGTGTGTGTGTGTGTGTGTGTGTGTGTGTGTGTGTGTGTGTGTGTGTGTGTGTGTGTGTGTGTGTGTGTGTGTGTGTGTGTGAGAGAGAGAGAGAGAGAGAGAGAGTGAGGGTCGATTCAGACAGAGGCTGACATTCACACAACATCAAGATCTCCAGAGTCTGGACGAATAACATCTCACTTTTTCACTGAAGATTCAGTGAAAAAGTGAGATGTTGTTCGTTTCCCTTGTTGTTCGATTCCCTTGGTCCCCCGACGCATATGCACCAGAGCCGAAGGAGGCGTCTACCTTTCTATGTCTATGCTCAGTTTGGCCTTGTGCCCCTCAAACCAATGGCATGACATGTCAGTGGCCTTAATGCCCAAGCTGACTGTACCACTTTCTCCTCTGTCTCTTTCTTTTTGTTGAGATCCTGAAATCTTAACTCCCCCGATTCCCCATCTTTAAACCAATCCGCAGGGCTGAGCATGGATCAGATTGTAAATACCATAATTTATCTATTTGATTGCAGATTAGGTTATCATCCCTAACCCTTAAATTCAAGAAATTATTTAAATGGACTAAAATCTTGTTTTATTTGATGGCCTTCCGGCTTCCTGCCCTGGTATTTGGCCTTTGTGCCCTCACAAAATGGACAACACCAAAGGCCAAGTGGCCTTGACCCTAAAATGACAAAATTCCAGGCCTGGTCTTTACAATTAAACTTGGTTTGGTTTGTTTACTGTTGACTGAGAAAACAATGTTTCACATTAAGTTAATCATCTGGGGACCCCCGTGGGGGTCCCGACCCACAGGTTGAGAACCACTGCAGTAGATGGATGTAATTGTCTCTCTTCTCTCTGCAGGAGCTTCTTGCAGGCAGGGAAGCATGTGTGTGTGGAATACCCCATGACCATGAACTACAAGGCTGCCGTGGAGCTGTGGGATTTGGCCCAGGAGAAAGGTGTGAGGGGCGTCACAAGGGGGGTGGGGGAAGTGGACTGAGTTACTAGGGCCCAAGGTGGAGGGACCCTAATTATTTTATACTTTAGCTATTGAAAAATAGCAGATCTACAAGCTCACAGCGCGGCACCGAGTGCCGCGCTGCGAGCTTGTAGATCTGCTATTTTTGAAAAGTTGTGAAAATGTGTGCAAATCTTTTTTGCTTCTGTTCTGGGGGTCCCTGGAACTAAATATTTTGAGATGGGGGTCCGTGGCCAAATATATATCATTTTGGGTCCTTCACGTGAAAAGACTTTAATACATTTAAAAAAAAATACCAGATCTACAAGCTCGCAGTGCGGCACTCGTTGTATATCTGCTATTTTTCAATAGTTAAAGCACAAAATAATCCGTAATAATGCGTTCCCAGTCTTAATGGGTTAAACCCCCTCCCCCTATGAAGGAGAAGAATTCATGGGGGGCCCGCAGTGAATCCTTCTACCCAGGGCCCAGAATTTGGTGTGACACCCCTGGGTGTGTGGAATAGCACCCTATTTTTCATCGACTTGCGATCCCTCAGTTTAGGATTTTAACGATTCCGTTTCCTTAACCCATTTAGCCCAGGAACGCCTTATTACTTGTCTTTAACCATTATTTTATGCTTTAACTATACAAAAATAGCAGATATACAAGCTCACAGTGCAGAGTGTAGATCTGCTATTTTTGAAAAATCATGAAAATGTATTTGAATATTTTTGACCCGATTCTATAAATGCTTTCTAATGTATTTTAGGGAAAAAAAACATCTTTCTATGTCAGTGGTGCTCAAACGTTTTCATGTCAAGGACCCCCAAAATGATATTTGGCCATGGGCCCCCATCTCAAAAAATGTAGTTCTTTAAAAAATACATATATTCAAAGATTAGCAAAATCTTTCACGACTGTGCCATGCAGTGAGCTTGTACATCTGCTATTTTTCGATAGCTAAAGTATAAAATAAATAAAACCCTATTTTGGCCTTCATTATAATGTTTGATAAATTCAAAAACTCAGAGTGTTGCATACGGTACATGTTATAATAGTTCTCAAAGTGAGGTCCAGGGACCCTATGGGTTACTTGAGTTAGCAAGGTACCGGTACTGCTCTGTATCAGCTACACTCTGAGAAATGATTCTGCGGCCGAGTATATGGCACTATTAGAAAAAGTTATATTTACTCAATAAAATCACTGAATATCATGTATGTGATTGTTTGAGTAGGTCACACCAAACGAAATGAGTAAAAATCCAACTGTTCGTTTTGAGTTAGATGTACTTATATTATTTGAGTTAATTTCATGAGAATAAATTAGTATTTGACCAACTGATTTTATTCATGAATTATACTCAATTTGTTTTGGTAATTTTCCTTCATAATATTTGAGTATGGAGTACTTATATGGATCAATTTAAAAAGACCCTTAATTATTATTCATTACAACTAAATAATCTTTCATCTCTCACAACAACCTAAACAATTGAGTAGATATGACTAAGATTCAAAATTGTACACAAGTGTTCATGGGAAAAAAAGGGTTCATGGGAAAATTCTACTGGAACATTCTGTCAACAAACAGCAGCAGCAGCAGCACACATCTTTTTCAACAAGAGACCTGTAGAGTGTTTGCAAATATTGGTAAGTAGATTTACTGTATCTTTGTGCATATAGGCTACACAAATGTATTGGGTATAACTTGTGTTCTTTACAAAGGTTTGCAGCTAGTTAAGGTCACAGTGAGGGTAATGTGCAAGCCCTCTAGTCATGACTTTTTGCATTTATTACAAGCTATGCACAGCTGCATACAATGGTGTGTACAATGAAGATAAAATGCACAGGTAGGCCTACATATTATCTACATGTATCTATTATGGTGTTCAATGAGGATTACATGTGTAAAAAACTTGGAAAAAGTATTAAGTAAATAAGCAACATGATTATACAGTATTCCTTGATTTTGGTTTGGCCAAGTAATTATTGGAATCATAAATTGACTAAGCCTCACATGGTGTCAGTTATTTGAATTATTATCTTTTTTTTTTCTTCAGAAGGAGAGTTGGCCTGCCTTGTTAGATGTTTACAGAAATGGTTACAGAAATTAGACCTGAATGTGACAGACATCTTGTCATTGTAGTTAACCACTTGTATACCCTAGCATCCCTATCCTGGGGGAAAATACCAGATCTATAATCTCACGTCTTCTTTTTTACTCTCTTCCCCTCATCTCTGTCTTCCAGGTTAGTGCAACGTTCAGGATGATCACCACACTGAATCTTGAGCCAAAATGTATGGCAATGTTGGACTTCTATACCCCCAAACTACTGTCCATGTTCCAGTCCAAGAAGGGCAGTTTGGGCACAAATGAGTATTCTACTTCAGGTATGAAACTTTCATTTACTCTAACTGCTTTAATTATATTTCACCTGGCTAATGACAATAATTACTACATTAATTTATGCTAAACTCATCTTTATCCCCTGCAACTCTCTCTCCTGATTATTCATTTCTAAATGTATGTCTTAATAGCTACTAAGGACAGTCTCCCAGCTTCCGTTGCTAAAACTGGGTTGTGGAAACAATTGTATTGCCAAAGTTTATGTTAGTTTATGAAAGTGCAGTCATAATTTTTCTTTATTGTTCAAATAATTATGTTTCTATTCTGCAGAGAGGAATCCCCAATCAACGAACACGAGAGGTCATCATCCGATGTCTCGTCGACCATCTGGAAGAAGATAGTGTCAAGATCAAGGACTTTCAAGTTAGTAAAATAAATGTTTTGACGTTTTAATGTCATCGTGGATGAGACCATCACATGCAAAGGAACAGCATAGTGATGTCCAGAGAAGGTTGTGACATTGGCTGAATGGCTGTTGCATCCGTTGCATGTCTGGTCCAACTGATTCAAGATTATGCCCAGGGCTGCATGTGTGGAGACAGCTAGGATTGCTCAATGTGTGTCTGTGTGTCTTGTAACATTTAGCCTGAAAGTGAGCTCTAAACAATTATCTTCACAATGTGTGCAGGAAGGAAGCTGCTGGTGCACCTGTCAGAGTAGAAGAGAAGTTGACAGAGGAGGTGATGATGAAGATGAAGATCTACCTGCTGCAGAACCAAGAGGACTCAATGAATGAACCTACTGATGTAGGTATTGTGATTAAGGGCATCACTGCCCTCAACAATCTTGGGCATCTGCTGCTATCTGGACTGTTCTATGCCTTTAATCTGAGATACCCCAAGAACCTCAGATATGGTCTTGAGATGTTCCAAAAAGTACTAGTTGAGTTGGATCCCGGACACCTTTCAGCCAAAGTTCAGAGACTGAAAAAATGTCTGCTTGCCGACTACTGTTCAGCAAGATGCTCTCAGAACGTGGGTATAACCTACTGAAAGTGGATTTATTGTCAAAACAGCATTTTTGCAATGGTATTTGTTGCTGGTAGTTTAGCATATAGACATTACATGTGTGCATTAAATGCTTATTTATTATTTCATATTCCAAGTTGTGATTTCCTTTCATGCCAAATGGCCTCTGACTGTCTTCTTTAATGTAATTTGTGGTTATGACTTACTGTTTATTTGATGGGCTCATTGTTCTTATGGTGCATAATGTTTGACAAGACTGCTTACTTACAGTATGCACAGTTCAATTAGAGGTACTTATATACAGTATTGTGAACACACACTGCTCTTTAGTAAACAGAACATTTTAAAAGTGTCAGGGATACCCCTTTCCTGATCATTATCTTTAAACATATTGTTTTTGCAGGCATTGTTGCATGTCATTTACATACTAAAGTATGTTGAATGTTCATACTTGATGTGGTGTTACACTGGTCAAAATTAGTTGATTAAAAACATAATTATCTGCATAATTATTTCATGTGTATTCATTTGACATCATGTACTCCTGGAGTAAAAGGTAAAGTAAATGAAAGGGGTAAAATGGTACTATATGAATTAAATCAATAAAAGTAAATGAATAGAGTAAATGTGACATATTTGTTTTGTTAAATCATACTCTAATATTCAATTAGATCTACTTAATATTTCAATTTATTTACTTGTAGTCTTTTGTGGCATTGACTGAATAATTTAATTATATCTACTCAATTTCTTTAGGTCATTGTACTCAATTTTAGTTGTTAATAAGTACGTAAAGGTTTTGGTTACTTTTACTCAAATTAATTGAGTATCATCTACCTGATTTCATAACAGTAATATTTACTCAATATTTTTGAGTGTAAAAATGTTTCACCAATAAAATTGAGTAGAGCCTAGTTTTTGTTCTAAGAGTGTATTATAGGAAGTCGCTCCATTTGGAGGAGGCGTTGTTATCTTTACCCATGATTGTTGTCTGCTGTGTTTGACATAATGCCAACAGTATTATATGTAACAATGTTCTGCCCTACATTCACTTTGTAACTGGCTGTTTTCCTAATTATCTGACTGCACTGATATTGTTTATGCAGGGGTTGACGCTAACGCCTGCCCGCTTGCAAGTAAAACAAAAGGTCGGGCAGGTGAAGTTTGCTACCGGCTTGCCCGACCGGGCAGGTGCGCATTTTGAGAAACATAACGAGATATCTGTCGTCTTTAGATTCTTTAACAGGACTAGACTCCGTCTCCCTCTCTCACTCCCCAAGTCCCTCCCTCCCCACACACACGCACAAGCTCTGTTGAAAATAGCTGATCTACCAGCTCACGTTATGCAGCTGAAGACATGATGAGCAGCACCCAGGCCAGCTGCAACTAGTTATAAATCAGCGGGTTTCATTCGCGCTAAACAACGTGAATCCGTTTGCAGAATCAATCTCCTTCTTTCCAGAGAAGGTCTGCCGCGGCTATCGCGGAATGCCGCCTGTCTCTTTCTGCTTACAGCGACCCACGCAACAAAGCTAGTCGTCGCACATGATCGCTCCTACACGCGACGCGTTATTTTCAGATCGTTATTCACGTTGTGACACAAGTAGTCTATAAATCATTCAAAGATAATCACTGTTTATAAAAAGTAAACACTAGCGCAAACAACAATCTCTGCTCCACTTCCATCTACATTCTACAACATCCTCTTCAGTTTCTCCACGGGCAAGATAATGTTGTCAATCTGTGGGCCGAGACCCCCAGAGAGTTCCCCAAATGATTTTGGGAGGGTCCCCACTCCCCAGATGACTGTGAAGTCATAATTTAAGGACTTATGCTAAGACCTTTTTAATACCTCAAGAAAGAAAAGAAAAAAGACCATTACCTCATAAAAAGTAATCAACAAACTATACTATAAAAATAATCATTAGCCAAATAATATAATAATGAGGGAAAATAGCCGATCTACAAGCTCACAACACTTAAAAACATTTTATTGGGGAACCATCCTAATTTTCTGGGACCCATTTGAATGACCATACGTGTGTCCCGGAACCCATTTACATTGAAAAACTAGCAACATCACATCAAGTAGAAGGTAACAAATAAGTTCAAATTTTACGATTATGAGGGCAAGCGGCCATGACCTTTGGGCAAGTAGAACATGACCTGTACTTGCCCGACGGGCAAGTTCCTCTGAGACCTTAGTGTCAACCCCTGTTTATGTCCTTTGTACGAGGCATTCTTGTACTTCTGCTTATGTGGACATAAATAAACATTTCAAGTGTGTGTGTGTGTGTGTGTGTGTGTGTGTGTGTGTGTGTGTGTGTGTGTGTGTGTGTGTGTGTGTGTGTGTGTGTGTGTGTGTGTGTGTGTGTGTGTGTGTGTGTGTGTGTGTGTGTGTGTGTGTGTGCGTGTGTGTGTGTGTGTGCGCGCGTGTGTGCGTGCGCGCGTGTGTGCGTGCGCGTATGCAGGGTTAGTGCTTCATGTGGAGAACATAGGGATGTTAACAGCAGAATACCAGCAGCTGAAGACAGAGCTGGAAGGAAAACAACTGCTGGAGGGAACACTGCATTTCACCGGTGAGACCCCTGTGTGTGTGTGTGTGTGTGTGTGTGTGTGTGTGTGTGTGTGTGTGTGTGTGTGTGTGTGTGTGTGTGTGTGTGTGTGTGTGTTTGTTTGTTGTGGGTGGACTCCAAGGCCATTCTTTCCCCCCACCCATACAGTACCATTCGGCCATGACAGTGCCATCAGTTACACATCTCTATTCAGAAACATTGCCATTCAGAAGATTGACTTCCATTATTCTAAATGGAGGTGTCACCTAAACCTAACCCTAACCTCAGTGGGGGTATTTCTGAATGGGGATGTTTCTGAATGGGGATGTTTCTGAATGGAGATGTTTCTGAGTGGGGATGTTTCTGAATGGAGATGTTTCTGAATGGGGATGTTTCTGAATGGAGATGTTTCTGAGTGGGGGTGTTTCTGAATGGAGGTCTGCCCCCGGTGCCATCACGCTGCTCCAGACATTTGGCCCAATTTTAGATCATGTCCTCACATCATCTCTAATATGAGGTCTGATCTGCCGGTGAACACGTACTGTGTCCAAAGCCCTAAGTTAGAGATCTGCGCGGGACTGATTTTTAAATCCCATTACCGCCCCCTCCCGCTTGATTTCTGACCACTCCTGCCCGCCGCCGCCGCAATGATTTAATTTTTGATCGGCCGCACGGCCCCGCAGACAATTCTTGTCCGCCCGCTCCCGCCCGCAACAAAAAAATCAAACCTCGGTTCGAAGTGGAGCGGTGAATCTGAGCGTGCGTGCGTGCGTGCGTGCGTGCGTGTGTGTGTGAGTGAGTGGTGAGTGTGCCTGGCCTGCACAAAACAGCGCCCCTCCTTTAACTAGTGTGTTGTGTGTGGCCACTCAAGGTATTGCCAGGCTACGGACACGGCCAGCCAGCCAGCCACCCAGCCAGCCACCCAGCCAGCCAGCCAGCCACCCACATACCCACGGACATACCTGTCTATTGGGAGCGCTTTCACCGCTCCAAAAATGATGCGCGTCCAACAGCCTCCCTCCCTCCCTCCCAAGAAGACACATTAAGATCCAAAACCATTACCAAACAGAATAAGTGTGCGCGATGTGAGGAGCATTTGTGAGGGGTTGCACACAGAGGGAAAGTGTTTATATTGCGATGGGAGGGACATATATAAATAGTTATCTATCTATAAATGCGAGAAGTCTCTGCGTGTGTGTGTGTTTGTAATCCGCGTATCTCGAGAACCGTTCGTCCCACCGGCTTCAGATTCGGCACGCGCGTTCCCTGCCGCGGCACGGAGTGCAGTGCCGGGTCTCGACCCGACCCGACGCGCGGTTTTCCCGAACCGGCGCGAAACGTTCGGAATCTCCTTATGCGGGGTTGATTGTTGACATCAGGCTGTTTCTGAGGAAATCGGCGAAAGCTCTGACTCATTGTGACATCACTTCATAAAAGGCTCTGACATCACGTACGCCACATGAGTCAACAAAAAATCTCTGTGAGTGTGTATGTATGTAGGTAATCCGCGTATCTCGAGAACCGTTCGTCCCACGGGCACGCGCGTTCTCCATATATGGGCATAAAATGAATGCCCCCATATGAGAACCGTTCGTCCCACGGGCACGCGCGTTCTCCATATATGGGCATAAAATGAATGCCCCCATATATGGGCATAAAATGGATAAAGGGACACAGACAGACAGATTCAGAGATCTCCATATATGGGCGTGAAATGGACGCAAATAGACAGATATCTCCATATATGGGCATATATGGGCATAAAATGGACCCAGAACTATATGGACGCAAATGGCATATATGGGCATAAAATGTACGCAGAATCACAAAGATCTCCATATACGGGCATAAAGGGACACAGACAGACACACAGACAGACGGATACAGAGATCTCCATAAATGGGCATAAAATGGACGCAAATGGCATATATGGGCATAACATTTACGCAGAATCACAAAGATCTCCATATACGGGCATAAAGGGACACAGACAGACAGATTCAGAGATCTCCATATATGGGCGTGAAATGGACGCAAATAGACAGATATCTCCATATATGGGCATATATGGGCATAAAATGGACCCAGAACTATATCTGCAGTGATCTCCATATATGGACATAAAATGGACGCTGACAGACAGACAGATAACAGATATCTCCATATATGGGCATAAATGGACACAGGCAAACAGATGGTCAAAACGGGTCCTATGACAACAGGTATAATGGGGTTTGCATTAAAGGGCGGGGCATTCATTCCCTATTTACATTGTTCCGAGTTGGCCAGGTCGCCGACTAGACGCTGGGCCGCCCGATGGGCGTGAAATGGACGCAAATAGACAGATATCTCCATATATGGGCATATATGGGCATAAAATGGACCCAGAACTATATGGACGCAAATGGCATATATGGGCATAAAATGTACGCAGAATCACAAAGATCTCCATATACGGGCATAAAGGGACACAGACAGACACACAGACAGACGGATACAGAGATCTCCATAAATGGGCATAAAATGGACGCAAATGGCATATATGGGCATAACATTTACGCAGAATCACAAAGATCTCCATATACGGGCATAAAGGGACACAGACAGACAGATTCAGAGATCTCCATATATGGGCGTGAAATGGACGCAAATAGACAGATATCTCCATATATGGGCATATATGGGCATAAAATGGACCCAGAACTATATCTGCAGTGATCTCCATATATGGACATAAAATGGACGCTGACAGACAGACAGATAACAGATATCTCCATATATGGGCATAAATGGACACAGGCAAACAGATGGTCAAAACGGGTCCTATGACAACAGGTATAATGGGGTTTGCATTAAAGGGCGGGGCATTCATTCCCTATTTACATTGTTCCGAGTTGGCCAGGTCGCCGACTAGACGCTGGGCCGCCCGAAGGGCGGCCCAGCTTCTAGTATATTAAATAGTGGGTGACAATGCCGGCGCGACAATGCCAGTGGCCATGTTGTAGTGACTATTCCTTTAAACTAGGGCATTCACCAAATATTCGAATATGCGAATATCAAAGTCACTATTCAACGTTGTTCACCAAAGTCGAATATTTGCTTATTTTTTTTTTATTATTTTCTCTTTAAAAACATATAGTTTATAAAGCTTGGCTAGATAGGAAGTCATAAGAATGAGTTGTCAATGCCCCTGGTGGATGAATTTGTTAATGCTCTATACCAGGGGTTCTCAAACCTTTTTAGGCCCTGACCCCCAAAATAAACATATTTGAACTGGGGACCCCCACCCTGACAAGCACTTAAATTACATTTAATGTGACTCGTTGCGAGGCGTTGTGAGCATGCTATTTTCACAATGTTCGCCTCTTGCTGCTTACTTAATATTTGACAGTTTGGCCAGTGTGGCCAGTCCTGTCAAATATTCGACTATTCGAATACTTTGAGGTCGAATCATTTGAAGACTAAAAATCACTATTCGTGAGTGCCGTACGTTAAACTGATCCTAATCACACGAGTACATGTATCTAGTTTTACTTTTCCCATCCTTCCATACAGTATGGAAGCATCAAAATATTTGTAACCATTTTAGTAGAACTGTAATACTGTTAGTTGATCTTTTGACATGTCACTCACACTGCTTGCTCTCCACCGCCCTTCTCCTCCCTGCTAGACAGGAAGTGACACATTGCAACATCGGCTAGCGCGTGGCTGGAAAGCACCAACACACTCACACAGAGAGAGTTGGCTCCGCGCCCAGACAGGAAACATACCGTCTCCGTCGGATGAAAAACCTGTATGTCCAAAACCCTTCGTTTTGCATTTATCATTAAAACAATTATTTAAGCTAGTGAAAACAGCCGATCTACAAGCAAACAACGCCTCGCACCGCGAGGCGTTGTGTGCTTGTAGATCTGCTGCTTTCACTACTTTTGTGCGACCGCCTTGTATGGTGAAGCAGTGCTTTACCTTACGGAAGAACGTACAAATTTGAAACTCAGAGATACAAGGTTTCCGCTCGACAACGACGATAAGTAACCATAATAACACCACAATCATACCCTGATAATTGAATGCAAATGAATGAGTCTACAAATGAAAATTATAATGAAAATGAAAACGTGCTAATTACAATTATAAGACATTTATAAGACAATGATCAAAATTATAAGGCTTGATTAATTATGATTAGTATGTGATTATATAACCCCTGATTATTCCCCATAACTGCTGTGTGACCAAGTTACTTCTGCATGTGTTGTTTTTCATTTCAACCAAAATTCCCCCATGTGTGGTAATCTGTCTTTCACTTAAACATTAAACAACCCACAAATAATGTTTTGCACCCAGCATTTAAGCAGTGCAAAGAAGACCATCTCCAACTTGATCTAAAGTTAAGGGAAAACAGGGTTGAAAGGCTGATTTGAAAGCCACGTCTTTCGACTGTGTGTGTGTGTGTGTGTGTGTGTGTGTGTGTGTGTGTGTGTGTGTGTGTGTGTGTGTGTGTGTGTGTGTGTGTGTGTGTGTGTGTGTGTGTGTGTGTGTGTGTGTGTGTGTGTGTGTGCATTATTTCATGACAATGTTTCTCTTATACATGTTTATCCCACGATTGCAGGGAGCCAATCACAAGCTTTCGCTGCCTTAACCCAGTTGCTTTTTTTTTATACACTTGGACGGAACGACCTGCAAAAAACACTCTCCTGTGTGTGTGTGTGTGTGTGTGTGTGTGTGTGTGTGTGTGTGTGTGTGTGTGTGTGTGTGTGTGTGTGTGTGTGCGCGCGCGTGCGTGCGTGTGTTCGCGCGCGTGCGTGCGTGCCAGGTGGGGCCGTAAACTCCGACTTTGGCTTCATGGCGTTCAGTGGCATCTCTCGTCTCCACTGGTTGGTGGACCTGTTCGGAGAGCTGTCAGTGAACAGCGCCACCCTGGAGGAGCGTCCGGCAGACCGCTACACCAAGATGACCGCTCTGCTGCAGACCCTGGACAACAGGTGGGGCTCGCAGGGGGGACGTCCATATGTCCGTATGTGTTGGCTGCGAGCTTGTAGATCTGCTGTATCTGCTTGTATATCTGAGCGGATGCCATTGTTGTTGGTCATAATGCATTTGGGTCCCCATCCAGGAATCAATGGGGGTACATTTATTATAATCAAAGTATTGTCTTGGGAATGCAACAAAAAACTAAAAATATTATTGAACTCAAGTCTCTGTGGCGAGAATAATCAATACTTGTTGTGTTGGCCTCCCCATAAACCTAGTCTCGCCTACCAGGCGTTCTGGGGGTAAGCCTGGTGTCCGTTCATTACAGGCCATTTGGTTTCTGCCTAAAGTGCAGAAACCACTAGAAGAAGTGGCGTCGCTTTGATTTGGTTCCCTCCGTGTGTTTCCCCGATCACTTTTAAAATGCTCGAGTAGCCTTGCATATCGTATTGCCAGTTGTTACAAGTTGGACTAAAAGATGCATATACCAAACACATTTTTCAAAAGCAAAACTACTCCGCATCAAGGAGTTTATTAGGTAGGCCCTAAAAGTATGTCCTTGAGCGCAGGGGAATCATTTTGGGTTAAAACTGAATCCGGTTTGATAGTTCCGGCAAATTGTAGTCCTTTGAGTACTACAACATGACGTGTTGTGGTTTCCGCTCCAGACCAGTTACAACCCCGAAAAGTGAAGTGATCCCAGACTACCATAAAGCAGCAATTAAAGGACAACTTTGTTTAATATTTTATATTGTAATAAGAGAAAAGAAAAAGTGAGTGTTAAAATGTTTTCATTTGCTTCATTCTATTGTTTTATTGCGTTTACCGTGCTAAAATGTGGGGCATGCGTACACATGGGGGCATGCGTACAAGTAGCTAAATATGTCTTTTTAGACACAATAAGCCAGCAGTTTCTTTATTGCTATTTACAGTAAGACTTCTATCCCCCATAAGTCACATCCAACCATGAAAGGTTGCGTTGTATCTTGGGAATGGGCTTATTGTGTCTAAAATGACATATTTAGCCACTTGTACGCATGCCCCCAACCACTGAAATAAGAATCTCTAAAACAATAGAAAGAAAGAAATGAAATCAATTTAACACTCTTCTTTTATATTCTTTAATTACGATCTAAAATATGAACCCTTGTTGTAAAAAACTAAAGTTGTCCTTTAACGCTCACTTGTCTTGTCGGTCCACCCATCCAGGAAGCTGACGTGGATAGAGGAGCGAGGGCCGGGCCTCCCCAGAGCCAAGCACATCGACTTCCGCATGGACTCTGGCACGGTGAGCAGCATGCCAGCCGCCCCCAGGGGCGCCGTGGGCCTCTTCATGCAGGACCTGGTGCTCTTCTCTGGGAAGCTGCTGGGCCTGGTGTCCCCCGAAGAGCTGCAGAAGGAACGCTGTAGCGTTCTGCACTGCCTGCGCCTGGCTGAGAGCATCCAGCGCCTCTGTCAGCAATAGAACCAGGGGTGTCACAAAGGGGGAGAAGGGGGGGGGGGGAGTGGGACTGAGTTACTAGGGCCCAAGGTGGAGGGGGTGGAGTATGCTATACTTTAGCTATTGAAAAATAGTACATATACAAGCTCACAGCCGCGCTGCGAGCTTGTAGATCTGCTATTTTTGTAACTCAAATTTTTGGGGGGTCCCTGGTACTAAATATTTTGAGATGGGGGTCTGTGGCCAAATACATATCATTTTTGGGGTCCTTCACATGAAGAAGTTTGAGAACCACTGACATAGAAACATAGGTTTTTCAAAAAAACGTAAGACTTTGTCACTCAAATAATTGTGATTGATGATTTAATTGTGTTTTTTGTCGTTGATAATTACATTTCTGTTTGGCTTTTAGGCATTGAAGTTGCACATGGTAGATATGACACATAAATATACAAAGAAATTACTGACATATTTGACAACTTTGACACACATAAAAAAGAACATTAATAGTGGAACTAGGCGATCTGCAAGCTCACAATGCGGCACGATGCGACGCGTTGTGAGCTTGTAGATCTGCTATTTCCACTATTTTTTCAATTGTTTGAAAATACATGAACATTTTTCAACAGGGACACGATTATGACGATTATGCAAAATAATTGCAATTACCTCAAATAATTGCGATTAGACGATTATGTAATAATTGTGACAGCCCTACCAACTACATTTTATCCAACGCATTATTACACATTATTACTTTAACCATTATTTTATGCTTTAACAATAAAAAAAAAACAGCAGATATACAAGCTCACAGCGAGGCACCGAGTGCTGCGCTGCGAGCTCGTAGATCTGCTATTTTTGAAACATGGTGAAAATGTGTGCAAATTTTTTGAATATTTTGACCCGATTCTATGTCTTCTAAATCCTTCTTCTAAAGCAGTAGTTCTCAAACCTTTTCATGTCAAGGACCCCCAAAGTTACATGTATTCGGCCGCGGACCCCCCAGAAGCATAAAGTAGGGACCCCCCCATAGTGTAAAATTATGTTTCAGATTAAACTTTATTATAGATGCATTATATTCATATATAGCTTTGTAGATTTGTTTGACAGCACTATGAATGTGTAGTGTTAAAGGGATATTCCACTTTAAAAAAAACTTTTGGTAATTTTATCGTCTAATCAGGCTTTTATGAACACCCTGAACAGTTTTTAATTTGCTTGATTCAATATTTAGATATTTGATGTAAATGTTATCAGGCCCCCAGGCCCAGGGCCTCTCCCCATACACACCCATTGTAACTTCAAACTCTATTTTAACCATGATAGATTCATTAGAAACACCCATTATTTTTTCTGGTGACTCATTTTACCCTCCTAATACGTGAGCAGGCCTTAACTTTTTTCATTTATTTTTAATAAATATTTGTTTTGTATTTCGTTTTTTCCATTTCCCCAAATAATTATTAAAAATAAATGAAAAAAAGTTATCGAAAAAACACGGCCTGCTCACGTATTAGGAGGGTAATATGAGTCACCAGAAAAAATAATGGGTGTTTTTAATGAATCTATCATGGTTAAAATGGAGTTTGAAGTTACAATGGGTGTGTGTGGGGAGAAAAGCCCAAAAAGTGTTTCCCTGTTGAAAGTGGAATATCCCTTTAAGTTTGATTTATGTTTATGCATATTTTCAGGCAGCTAACCACTTAAACTTTTTTTTTTTTACTTTCTTTCTTTTAATTGCCAATCTCCAAGCTCAATGTGAGCTTGTACATCGTCTATTTTTGGATAAAGATCTCCTCAGAATAGAGTTTAGCAGAGTGACTCAATGCCTCAGCCTGATGGCTTCAAGAGTCTAGTGTCTCCCTCAGTCCATAAATCCCTTTGGTTCAAACGGTGAAGATAATGGACTTTCAGGCGGGAGACCCAGGTTTGAATCCCGGGCATTATACTAGGGCAGTGGTCTTCAACGTTTTCAGGCCAAGGACCACTTAGTTGAGAGAGAGATGAAGCAGGACCCTCACAACCTGTTGTTCATAGATTCCATATTGTTTCATTGTTTGACAGCACAATCATCCGTGTATTTTGGATTCATGTCAATTTGTGTTTTCAGATATTTAACCACTTGAAGCGTCAATACTTAATAAACTTGACCTTTCACTCCGTACTTGGCCTACTCTTTTTCCCTTCTACACCAAACCTCTTATTGTGAAACCATAGACAGATTCAATAGCTTCATAGCTATGTAGGTATTTGGTATTTGGAGGTATTGAGGTATGACATTTTTTATCACACATCCCCAGAAAATAAAGAAATAAGTGTTAAATTGATCGGTTATTAAAATCTTTCCTATCATTTTATAATGGACTATTTACTTTTCGGGCAAGTGGGCATGACCTTTGGGCAAGTAGAACATGACCTGTACTTAAGTGCCTCTGGGGCTGCCGACACACATGTTGGTTTTATCAAACCTGGGGGGAGGCAGGGGGTAAGGTTCCGTTCAATGAATTCACTATGGAAGTCACATGTTTTGATAAGTATAGCTGAAGGAGCCATTCTGCCTGAGTACCTCGATGGGCGGGTTTACCCTGGGGGGAGGGGTGCTGCGGTGTGAGCAGGTAGTGTTAAGGCTCACAGGTGAAGCAGGCAGGTTGATGAAGGAATTGGTATGGGCACCCTGGGGAGATGTTACAGTTTTTACCGTTCTCTATGATATTAAAGCATAATATAAACTTGCTGTGACTACATGTAATAAATGGGAACCTCGCCCAACAGCAGTTTAACGTTTGGACATTGTTTTTATTTTATATTGAACGCGTCAAAGACAGTTTCCCGTGCCCACACAGTGGCGAAATGTTTGGCTAGGATCGCCACTACACAAGTAAAAACGAAATCTCTTTCGGACAAAAAATCGCTAGCACCGTGGATTCGTTTTTGGTTTTTGTCGGGTCCTGCTTTTTTCTGAACAAGCGGAGCCTGGAGGAAGAACTTGGATCGCGTACCTGCCTGGAGTGGACAACTTTGTTTCGGCTTTCCATATACATCGGGTGCAGTCTCGCAGCAGCGCAACATTCCCCATTCGTCTCGGAGAGCGGTGTCGTCGCCCCCCCCCCCCCTCCTCCTCCTCCTCCTCCTCCTCCTCCGAAAGAACCGAGCGCTCCAGTCGCCAAGGCGCACACAGCGAGCGACACAAGCCTGAGCGTCTACTGCTGCTACTGGTAACTGGTTAGTCAGTGCACAGCACACACACCATACACACGTTCATTGTTTGGAACGGCATCCCGCCGTATAACGACTCTGATCGCGGTCCGCTTTGAGGAACGAAATCCATTGACTGATGACTGTCCGGAATTCATTCATGCGCTCTCGTTATTGCGCAAACGTGCGTTCCGACAGCGACAACACATCCAAATCACACATCGCGCAGTGCATCTGGTCATGATGGGCCGCCGACGCACACAAGAGTGGAAGTGAATGAAATGTTCCAAGGTCTTATTTTTGGTTGGAAATGAATACACTGCCTAATGGCTTTATTGTTGGTCGTAAATGAATCCACTGTTATGATCTTATTGTTGGTTGGGAATGAATACACTGTCTAAGGTCTTATTGTTGGTCGAAATCAATACGCTGTTTAAGGTCCTATTTTTGGTTGCAAATGAATTTTATTTTTGGGTAAAAACGAATACGTTTATATACGTTTTATTGTTGGTTTTCTTGGGGGACATTTTTGAAACTGACAATGAGTGGTACCAAGCAAACTGGGGTTGCAGAAATGCAAAATGTCTCTAATATGGAAAAAAGAGTCAGAACTCCAACCTTTAAAGGAATCAAGCTGGCAATGGAACGGCTTCAGGTGGAAAGGAATGGAAATTTCACACAGGCAAACAAATTAAAGACACAAATCACTACTCTCATGGATTCAAAGGAAAATGGTTCTGGTGTGCAACAAAGGTTGAAAATGTTTAAACTGTTATGTCAAAGGGCCACTGAACTCCACAATACGCTGCTCACTGAATTTCCAATGCCTGAGGATGAGCAAAATAAGCAAAATGCATGGTTTCAATCAAAGGTAACAAGCTGTGAGATGTTCATTGAGGACATATCAAAATGGTTACAGGAAAATGGAATTGTTGATGATGGTGGTGAAATTCAAAATATACAATTTGAGTGTCAAGATGAGATTAATCCTGAAGACAGTGTGTCTCAGGTGTCTAAAGGGACCAACCGGTCAAAGGCGTTTTCTGGAGTGTCAGCTGCCTGTTTGGAGGCAAAGGCAGAGAAAGCTGCCCTAATGGAAAAGGCTGCTGCTCTACAAAGGAGGCATGAGTTGGAGGCACAAGAAGAGAGCCTCAGGTTGGAGGGAGTGAAACTGAGAAAATTAAAGGAGCAAGTGGAGCTTGAGGCACAAATATCGGCCGCTGCTGCAAAACTTTCTGTGTTGGAAGGCAGTGATATTGGAAGAAAGACCCCTTCAAATGCAATGAATTCCTATGTCACCAAAGGACTTCAAAGACAAGGTCTTTCACTTGACCCCAAAGCACAGGGATTCATTCCAAAGGCAGGCACCCTCTGTTTAAATCAAGGCTCAATAGCACCACCTACAGTATCCACTCCTGCGGCAAGGCCAAAAGTGAACACGCATATGCGGGTCCCAGTACCACAGCTTGGAAACCCATATACCAAGGATGCCACCACCAGACCATATCGACAGCCAAACACTGGAACATTGCAAACAGTTAATCTAAGGAGCAGCACTCAGACTGTCAATACACTCTCAGCAGCTGCACATAGTGCACAAGAACAAAACACAAACAGAGACCATTCTGCACAGAACACATCATCGCATGCTTCAATGCAGAATTCAATTGATCAGGACACTATTTGTGGAATCATGCAAAAACAGAATACAATCACTTCAATGCTTATACAACAGCAAATGTCAGCCACCTTACCACAAAGAGAGATGCCAATATTCGATGGTGACCCAGTGCAGTGCATTTCCTTTATTAGAACTTTTGAACACTGCGTTGAAACCAAAGCAAGTACCTATCAAGACTGTTTGTATTATCTAGAACAATACACCAGAGGACCGCCCAGAGAATTGGTGAGAAGCTGCCTGCATATGACACCACAACAGGGGTACGAAAAGGCAAAGGCGCTTCTGAAAGAGCACTTCGGTAACGAATATACTATAGCTACAGCTTACATGGACAAGGCATTTGGATGGGCCCCTATTAAAACTGATGATGTCAAAGCATTACAGGAATTTGCTTTGTTTCTAAGAGGGTGCTGCAATGCCATGATGGAAATACATTACATGGAGGAGATGGACACCCCATCACACATGAGACAAATTATGTTGAAATGGCCATATAAGCTACGAGACAAATGGAGGTCTACAGCTTGTGAAATACAGGAACAGCGAGGCTACAGGGCTATGTTTGCAGATATGGTGAGCTTTCTCGAAAGACAGGTCAAAATCCTGTCTCACCCCCTCTTCGGTGATATTTCAGATGCAAGACCACCAACCACCTCACTACAGCCAGCAACTAGGTGCAGCCTGCCACCCAGGAATAACATCAGGGAAAGCAGTTTTGCAACAACTATCGAAGCTGTTAACCATATCGTAACTTCTGAGCCCACAACAAACCAATTCATGACACCAAGGGAGTTGGGCTGTCTTTATTGTGGAGAATCGCACCCATTACTCAGGTGTTCAGAGCTGAATAGGATTTCTCAAAAGGAGAAAATTGAATTCCTGAAAGCAAAAGGAATCTGTTTTGGATGTTTAAAGCCTGGCCATATGAGTAAAGAATGTAGAAGCCGTCTGATCTGTGATGAATGCCATCTAAACCATCCCACAATCCTACATGCTCATAATCAAGACCAACCAGCAGAAACACTAGTCAGTAGTGCATGTGTCTCACTTCAGACACATGGTCATACTGGGGCCGGAGACCAGAACTGCACCCTTGCTATCGTGCCAGTACAGCTCAAATCCAAGAAGGGAGATAAGATTCTGCTTACTTACGCTTTCTTGGACCCTGGAAGCACAGCATCATTTTGTACAAATCGCCTCATGAGGAAGCTGAATGTACAGGGTACGAGCACCACCATTCTGCTGCGCACAATAGGCCAAGAAAATGTTGTCAATAGTCAAATCCTCACAGGGCTGGAGGTGTCCAGATTGGGCAGTAATGAATTCGTTGATCTCCCAGAAATGTTTACGCATGACACAATTCCAGTGTCAAGAAGCAACATTCCTACACAGCAGGATATCAGCAAATGGGAATATTTGAGGAATGTCAAAATTCCAGTACTAAATGCTAAGGTTGAAATGTTAATTGGGTCCAATGCGCCCAAACTCATGGAACCATGGGAAATAATCAATAGCCAAGGTGATGGACCGTATGCCATGAGGACCCTACTGGGGTGGATCATCAATGGCCCTGTGACGGGCAATAGCGGTTGCAAAAGAAGCTGTTCGACCGTATATGCTAATAGGATATCCATCACCAAGTTGGAGGAGTTGTTTGTGTCCCAGTATAACAAAGGCTTTAACGAGACGGATCTGGAGGAGAAGCAGGAAATGTCAAGAGAAGACCTGTGTTTTGTGGAAATCTTGAATAAGTCAGCTTGCACATTGGAAGATCATCATTGTATGGACTTACCTCTTAAAGTGGATGACAACACCGTGCCAAACATGTGCATGGTTAAACGGCGATCCCCACGTCGTAAAAGGATTAAGTCAAACCAGGAGGAAGCATGTACCAGAAAGTCCCCTGCTGCTCCCAGAAGGATGCAAGGATGCAGCAAAGCAGACTTGGACGTGAAATTGTATCAGACTGAGAGTGATCCTGATAAAGTGCTCAATGCAATGTCACAACATGCCCGCTCAGATGTTTGTGAAGGAAATACTTTTGCTGTACAGGAGTCAGCAGATGCCAAGGATGCACAGAAGTGCACGGTGGATGTCTTTTCGGACTGGGGAGGATTGTTCGAGGGCTTCCTGCCCTTGTGGGCCAACGGGAAGTGGGAGCCTACAGCGCAGGCTTTCAAGATAAAGAACAACGGCACCACACCGACAGAGGACTGCAAAGTCCTGCTTAAGCCGGACACGTCTAGGGAGAAGACGAACTCTCTTGGACAGAAGCCGCCTTAGAAAACAACGTGGAGATGCCGTCTGGATGCCCCCTCCCCTGTCAGGACTTTGTAATCACGCGCACACACACACACGGAAGTACAGGCTGCGGGTGGCTGCGTGCATGTCACGCCAGAGCCACTCGAAAATCAATCTCTTCACCGACAATTGTCCCGACAAAGACGGGACAATTGGAGCGGCCTATATCCAAACTTTTCCTGTTTCAAGAAGCAACGTGACATGAACTATGACTCCTTTTTTGTTTCATTTGGTAATTGTTCACTGTACGTTCTCAATTTGGGGCCGGTGTGAAGGAGCCATTCTGCCTGAGTACCTCGATGGGCGGGTTTACCCTGGGGGGAGGGGTGCTGCGGTGTGAGCAGGTAGTGTTAAGGCTCACAGGTGAAGCAGGCAGGTTGATGAAGGAATTGGTATGGGCACCCTGGGGAGATGTTACAGTTTTTACCGTTCTCTATGATATTAAAGCATAATATAAACTTGCTGTGACTACATGTAATAAATGGGAACCTCACCCAACAGCAGTTTAACGTTTGGACATTGTTTTTATTTTATATTGAACGCGTCAAAGACAGTTTCCCGTGCCCACACAGTGGCGAAATGTTTGGCTAGGATCGCCACTACAATAGCTTCCCTTAAGCTTTCTAAGGGAAAAGGTTTTCATAAGGTTTTCATTAGTTAAGTTGTAGGCCAGACCCGTACTTACTCTTTCTGCGTGACATAGATGGATACCTTTTTAGAAAGAGGCGGAAGCAAGTTTGGAGTCTATTCATTTAGAATGAGAGAACACAGCTTTTGAACTATTGTTTTGCTCTATGGTCACTGAACTAAATATTAGACCCGATCTTTACGAGCCACATAATATTAACACAATTGTGGCTTTTTTCAGCTACACAAAAAAGGAGAAAATCAACGTTATTATCGCGCTTTATCTGTCCCAGCAACACACTCGCGGGATCTATAGCACCAGTAAACGGGACGTTCGTGAGACTTGCAGTCAGAGCCGGCGCCCACTTAGGAGGCTATTTGTAGGCTTTGTGTACCATGTCAAACGCTAGTGGATCCATATAATGAGGTTGTGCTATCTTCATAATTAAAACTCTTTGCCTTTGGTCTGCAGTGACACCGTCCACTTCACGCAAAGCATTGTGGGATGTGTATTCTTATTTGGATACGTTTTGATAAGGTTCTGATGAGGTAAGGTTCTGATAAGGTTTTGATAAGTTATATCACTTAACTGTCTGAACGCACCCTGAGACCTATACCAATTGATTTGGTATAGTTAAAAGTAATATAGTAATATAAATTGTAATGTAACTAGTTATTTGTGATGCCAAGTAATATTTAAAAAAGTAATAGGTAACTAGTAATTTATTACTGTTACTGAGTAACTTGCCCATTAGTCTTTATCAAATAGCCTACTAATAGTTTTACATACTGTATCTCAATACACTCCCAATATAGAGATCTGTTACTACCTCATAACTACCACACACACACACACACACACACACACACACACACACACACACACACACACACACACACACACACACACACACACACACACACACACAGGAACCTTCATGTTATTTTTCAGTAAAACACTTTATTGTCACATCTAGGGCTTTCACGATTATGACATTTCACATGATGATTATTGTCAAATAAATGCGATTAACAATTTATTTTTGTTGCACACAATCACGCCAGCCCATTCTCACCCCCGTTGCTTCACGCAGGTGGTGTGATTAGTCACGCCACGTCAATCACAAGCACCTGTCAATTGTGTGCCCGGTACGTTTTGTGCTTCCCAAGGGAAGTTATGATATATTCAGTCCAGCAGTCATTCCGTGCCCCTCGCCCGGTCGTGTAAGTCGTCCGTGTTGGCTCGTGCTAAGTGGAGATATTTTACAAAGTACACGTTTTCAGCCAGAACTTTCAAATGGATATGACACTACAGGACAATATCGTTCTCCCAGGCTGAGGAATACATTATTGGGTGAGTACACAAGTAATGTGCAGCACTTTAGTGCCGCGCAGATTCGCTGCTAACCGCCGCGGATAGGGACCGTTCTATGGCTCTATTTGAGGGATTACACAGTGTCAATCGACCGAAAATAAGAGACATTCTAGGGCTACGCAGTTGAAGCCCCACCCCGCGTTTTCCCCATTCATTTCTTCCATAGACATTTCATAAAGTATTTTTTTAAACGTGTTTAAGCCTTGGACAAAGCCATCTTGGCTGGAGAGGAATCATGACAATATTCAATTTTTTTTAATGCAAAGATAAATTAGAAAGCTGAAGAAAAGGGCAGGGTACAAGACTGTGTACATCATTATTTTTTAAATTGCGGAAACTACACTCCCAGAATGCATTGCGAATGACACTTGTTTCCTGAAATATAGCCCTTAAATCACGCTCAGTTTAGTTATCCAGGCCAGCATATGGCCTGAAATGTAGTGATTGTCATCTCTGTGGACGCTCTTATCGTCATCCTTAACATAGTGCATCATATTTGTAAAAGAAAGATACTCGCTCACGGAGTTCTGCTGAAGTGCAATAATCAGTATGCCCAGTATGCAGTAGCTACTTCCGCAGTAACCACAAGATATGTGAAAGAAGAAGAAGCTAGACCAATCACAGACGCCGATTTCACGGGATGTACATGTTTAGCAGTATGGGAAATGCAGTTCTTCTCCGTGCGATCTTGATTAAAACGTGTTTTTACTAAAACTACATACTCGGGGGTTCTACAGGAGCATATAGAACCATTTTACAACCACCAGCCTAGTGGTAAGTGTACATTGAATTGCTACGACTTTGTGGCTGATAATGAAAACCCCTATGGTAAAAGTAAATGGCCAGCTTGCTTCCGACACCTCACTGCGATGCTCCATAAAGAGTAAATTCCAAGCTTCCCTTAGAGCCGCAATGTTGGTGAGTTTGACGTCGTTTAATACAATCAGATAGCAAAACAACGTTTTGATGCATTGGCTGCCTATGGGAGGTATTGCAACCCTAGATTAATCCGATTATAAAACAATCTAGTGTTGCAATTTGCGGCTACTCTTGACCTATTTTCGAGAGAACCCGAGCGGATACCTCACAGGTCTGAGGCCCCCATCCTGAGCAAGCAATTTGCGACAATGGTAACGAAAAACCCCCTCTTAAGGAGGAGGAAACGTCAGGCAGATCCTGACTGGGGTGAACAGCCGTGCTGCCTCGACCGAGTCGGGGGGACAGTAAGGAACAAAGAGAGAGCAAGAGATAGACACAGAGAGATCCAGGCAGGTCCACAGGCGTGCTTCATGGAGGCCTGGTCCGGAGTCACACTCTTGGTCTGCAGCTGAGTAGTTGAGTTTTGGTAGCAATCCCAGCAGCTGAGTTGTCGAGTTTTGTTCGTCCCACCGGCTTCAGATTTGACATGCGCGCTCCACGGCGCGGAGTGCAGTGCCGGGCCTCGACCCGACCCCATGCGCGGTTTTCCGAAACCGGCGCAAAACGTTCGGAATCTCCTTATGCGGAGCTGATTGTTGACATCAGGCTCTTCCGGAGGAAATCGTCGCAAGCGCTGACTCATTGTGACATCACTTCATAAAAGGCTCTGACATCACGTACGCCACATGAGTCAACAAAAAATCTGTAATCCGCGTATCTCGAAACCGTTCTTCCCACCGGCACACGCGTTCTCCATATATGGGCATAAAATGAATGCCCGTATGCGGAACTGATGTCTGACATCAGAGTTTTCCGCAACCGGTACTGTGTGTGCAGAGATCTCCATATATGGGCATAAGGGGACAAAGGCAAACAGATGGTCAAAACTGGTCCTATGACAACAGGTATATTGGGGTTTGCATTAAAGGGTGTGGGCATTCATTCCCTATTTCAAATTCGGCACGCGCGTTCCCCACCGCAGCAGGTAGTGCAGTGCTCGGCCTCGACCCGACCCGATACACGATTTTCTGGAACCAGCATGAAAGGTTCGGATTCTGATGTCTGACATCAGGATTTTCCGGAACTGGCACTGTGTCTGCATAGATCTCCATATATGGGCATAAAATGAATGCAGACAGACAGATACAGATATCTACATATATGGGCATAAATGGACACAGGCAAACAGATGGTCAAAGATCTCCATATATGGGCATAAAGTGGACACAGACAGACAGATACAGATATCTCCATATATGGGCATAAATGGACAGATGGTCCAAACGGGTCCTATCTGAAGGTACACTATCTGCGACATAAAATGGACGCAGATAGACAGATATCTCCATATATGGGCATAAAATGGACCCAGAACTATATCTGCAGTGATCTCCATATATGGACATAAAATGGACGCCGACAGACAGACATCTACAGATATCTCCATATATGGGCATAAATGGACACAGGCAAACAGATGGTCAAAACGGGTCCTATGACAACAGGTATAATGGGGTTTGCATTAAAGGGCGGGGCATTCATTCCCTATTTACATCGTTCCCGAGTTGGCCAGGTCGCCGACTAGACACTGAGCCGCCCGCTTCTAGTATTGTAAATAATCAATGTGTACTTCTTGTCCTGTGACGCACAACTGCCTCTCGATGCTGAACCCCTATCTGCTACCGATGAGCAAGTTGATGGCATGGTTTCCTCCCCCAACTGTGTGTGAATGGGTGCACAATCTATGTAAAGCGCCTTGAATAAAGGTGCTATATATATTTACCATACAACTTAACACACAAGGCCTTGTAAATAAATAAAATACAATGTTGCTCTCTACGAACTGCGAGAGATGGCCAACCCAATTTTTCATATAACTACACCAGGATGGGTGTAAAAACCATCAGCATTAATACATTGTAGAGCACTGTGGTTAAAGGAGTAGTTCACCCCCCCAATGAAAAATTTCTCTATTAATTAGTCACGCCATGGCGACTAGAGTTCAATAATATTTTTAGTTTTTTGTCACATTCCTAAGACAAAAATTTGATAACAATAAATTTACCCCCATTCGTTCCGGATGGGGACCCGTTCGGAATCAATGGGGGTAAATTTACTCTAATCAAATTTTTGTCTTAGGAATGTGACAAAAAACTAAAAATATTATTGAACTCTACTCTCCATGGCATGAGTAATCAATAGAAACAAAGGCATTTGGGGGGTGAACTACTCCTTTAAGTCCTTACTCATATCAAATTCCATATCTTAATAAAGTCCTTATTCTATTCTTTCATTGCAGACCAGTGTGAGGAGTCCAGCCTGAAGGTGAAGATGAGTTGGAGTCTTTCTGTTAAACAGGAACCTGAAAACCACCTGGACATCAGTATGTTTTATGTTATCTCTTCTCTTCTCTTCTCTTCTCTTCTCTTCTCTTCTCTTCTCTTCTCTTCTCTTCTGTCTCTCACTGTCTCTCTTAGAGAGAATGTTTGGAGGAAATGGCTTTTTTTAATGAATGAGAATAGACTCATGATTTGGAACTACCAAAGCTATAAAACAGAGAAAACACTGCATACAACAACTTAAAGTACAGACCTTTAATGGTTTTTCTCTCATTTTATCTTGTTACTTTTTCCTAGACTTTGTTTCCCTCCCTGTGTGTAAAGAGGAGCTTTTCCCTGAACATCAGGAGAGGAGTCCCAGTCTGGAGGAACCACAACCTCCACAGATTAAAGAGGAACAGGAGGAGCTTCTACAAGAGGAAGCTGATGGATCAACGTTGACATTACTAGCAGTGAAAAGTGAAGGTGATGATGAAAACAGAGAGACAGAGGCTGTAGCCAGCACCTCAACTGAACACATGGCTGATGTAGAGGATTGTGGAACATCACAACCAACTAGTGGTGACCAGCTTCTCTCTCCACACTGTTCTCAACCTGACGTCACTGAAGCCCGTGGGGAGACCAGGGAAGGTCAGTCAGTTGTAAACACATTGGATTCACGCAAGACACAAACTGTTGAAGAACAAACATTGTCTGTAAGCCACAAGCCGTCCCAGGACCTGCAGTCGTCAAAACAAACTCACTCCACGCAGAGCCAGACAGGGAAGAAAGGTGTTAGTTGTTCAGATTGTGGCAAAATGTTTAAGCACGAGGTACATCTGAAGAGGCACACAGTTGTTCATACAGGGGAAAAACACTTTACTTGTACAGTTTGTGGTAAAGGCTATAGTCGAAGTGATAAGCTAAAAGATCACATGAGGACTCATACAGGGGAAAAACACTTTACTTGTACAGTTTGTGGTAAAGGCTATGGTCAAAGTGTTCAATTAAAAACACACATGAGGACACATACAGGGGAAAAGCCCTTTACTTGTACAGTTTGTGGTAAAGGCAATAGTCGAAGTGATACGCTAAAAGATCACATGAGGACGCATACAGGGGAAAAACCCTTTATTTGTACAGTTTGTGGTAAAGGCTACGGTCAAAGTGTTCATTTAAAAATACACATGAGGACTCATACAGGGGAAAAACCCTTTACTTGTACAGTTTGTGGTAAAGGCTGTAGTCGAAGTGACAAGTTAAAAACACACATGAGAACTCATACAGGAGAAAAACCTTTTATTTGTAAAGATTGTGGTAAAGGCTTTGGCCTAAGTGGTAATCTTAAAACACACATGAGGACTCATACAGGGGGGAAACCTTTTACTTGTACAGTTTCTGGTAAAGGCTTTGGCCAAAGTGGTAATCTTAAAACACACATGAGAACTCACACAGGGGAAAGCCCTTTACTTGTCTAGCTTGTGGTAAAGGCTGTGACCAAATGTGAGCTCTAAACGTGCATATGTGGTCTCATACAGGGGGAGAAAAGCCCTCTGCTTTACAGTTTGTGGTAAAGGCTTTGTTTAAAAGGCCAATCTAAAACACAATGTCTCAATGTCTTATACAAGTAATAAAATAACTTCTAATTCATATTTTTGAAAGAATTAAAAAGGGTTTGGGCAGACAGACAAACCTTTTAGCTGCATTTTGTAGCAAATGTTTGGTCAACAATATGAGGAATCATACGGCGCTACTATAGACCTATTTATTTACCCAGCGCGATGCGTTTTTGCTAGCTTGTAGATCTGCTATTTTTTGCTTTTGGGCCCTGCTTTAGGCGGTTGTAGGCATACACATATTCGCCTAGGGGTTAACTTCAATGGAACGGGGATTCCAAAAAATGCATGCATCTCGGATTCTAGTCTATCACCGGGTAACGCTTTTTCTCAGCAGGCCGTAACTATGTGGCGGATGGTTGCGGAAAACATTTTTTTTTTCTTCTTTTCTGGGTGGAAGAAGACATGTTGTTTGATGTTACAGCAGCGTGAATTTACACAACGTGGACATGCTTGTGGCTTCCATTGGTCTTCAAATTAAGGCACAATTTCAATCAATGCTGGCAAGGTTTACGGACTTGAATTAATAAATACCGTATTGGCCCGAATTTAGGACGATATTTTATTCTAATAAACATATCCTCAAAATAGAGAGTCGTCCTATAATTGGGCCTTAGACTTTTCACCGGGGAGATACGTTATGTATCTTTCAGGACCTTTCCCTGCTCTGTCACAGCCCAAGCGAGCTTTTATGGTGATTACCGTACACTGTCTACAAACTGCGCAGCGAAATTTGGACGCCGCTCATTTCACGTTCCGTTTGGCAAAGTCGGATGACTTTGGCATTAAACTTACCGGGGTGCGTGCGTGTGCGTAGTCTTCGCGAACATCGGCGTGGATGACGGCCACACATGAGATCTTTAGCGTGGAAGTTTAATCCAAACAGTAAATGAAGCCCAATGAAGCTAATGCTGGCTGCCTAGTATCCTGTGGTTCCTGTTTACAATGGAGAGTCGCATCTGAATGACGAAAACGAGCCGCTGAGCTTGATGGGAAATGTAGTGTTTTTTATTCCCCAGCAGTATGCTGTGTGGACTGTATTCTATTCTGATACACATTATGAGGAGCTAATTTTCAGTATGAATTGGTTAATGCAATACAATACAGCAGAATGTTATCTCTGTATGAGCTTTTCTATGATGATTTTCCAATAAAAACGTTTTTCTTTATAAATAACCTAATATATAATAGATAATATTTATATATTTTTTTCCAAAAATGATAATTGAAAAATAGGGGTCGTCTTATAATCGGAGTCGTACTATATTCGGGATAATACGCTACCTAGAATCAAGAATGGGTTAATTAACTCCAGGTCTTATTGCTTTAATTAAGACGTGGAGGTGTGGCCAATGAATGCCATGTTGCTGTTATGGGTGTTGTGTTCTGCACACTGCACAAAGGTGCACAGTAATCCGGCCCTGAATTAGTCATGGCTGTGTGTTGGGTGTTACTTTAATCAAACCAATCAGAGTATCGGCAGCCGTTCCCTTTAAGATCAGTGGAAGACCGTGCAATGTATGATGAGATACTTCAATGGTTTCCAGTGGAAATAAGCTTAGGCTTTCAATGGATCTCCTTTTAGTAGACCTTGTACCAGTGAACTGTACCGTCATGAAACTGTACCTTTTCCTATGCAAACTTCTAATAAAGTCTTCAATCAATCAATGTTCCATGTGTTAAATGGTGAGACCAAAAGAGTAAGAAACATCACATTGAAAGGAGAAATGTCCAAATGCATGCATTGTCATAATCACATATGGTTGCAATCCCAAAGTTTGCATTGTAAGCTGTAGCCTTTGTTTGCATTTGAATAAAACCACATTTGATACACATGCTGTAAGTAGGCTCTGTCCCACATGTTACTGATTCTAATCTAGAAAATCACAAACTATTAATTAGTGCTGCCCGCGGAGTGTTACACAAACTCACAGCCGCACTTTGGCACTCAAATCATTGTATTTATATGGACCAACATCTCAACGGTAAACACAATTGACACAAGGAATTGAAACTCACGTCTGCTGATTGTAGGAAAATCTGAATCATACAGATTTGTTGAGAATTAAGAGGTTGGGAGCTAGGGGTGGGCGATATGGAAAATACAATATCAGATATTTTCCCAAGCTGTATCACGATACACGATTTGATCAAGATTCACATTGGTTTTTATGGTTATTTTTCAAGTTACTTGACAAAAACTAGACTCTCTGGGTTCCTTTTGGGAGGTCTAAATTGAACTTTACAATGTAATCTATGTAATGTATTATTTCTGACTGTTTTGTACATTTGTTTTATTATTTCTGATTGGTTTGCTGTACATATGTTTGGTTTCTGATTTCTGACTGTTATATGGTCATTTCCATAGTATTATCATCCAATGTTTCAATGCATTGCATTGAGTACTTAGTATATTCATCTAATGTTTCAATGCATTGCATTGAGTACAAAGGACCCCAGTGGAAGCAAGCCATAGTGCTTTTGTTGTGTTAAAAATCCTCTTTCCACCTTGTAGTGAACTGTACATTTTTTCCCCCTTCTATTCTGTGAAATGCTAATAAAGCATATTTAAAAGCTTTCCCTGCTACAGGTATTTTATTTGTGTTTTATATCATAACTGAAATGTTCAATCAAATGTGTGGTTCATCTCTAACTGTGGAAGTTGTGTACTTAGGCCTACCAGTAATAACTTCTGCAAACAATACATGCCTACTCCATAATAAGTACAGTGTCAGTCTCCCTTCTCTTCGTTTTAATCAATGGTTCCTGGGATCAGTAGCCTATGTCAGTCCAAGTCCAGTTGCAACTGAGCTGAACCCAACTCTGTTTCACTAACAAAAAGGCTTAGCGTGGTCCGGGCCGCCGGCCTGGTGGTCCCAGCACCCTATAGGCTGCAATGACACACTGACAGCGTGTCGCAGGTTCGAATCCCCGTCATGATGCCCTTTGGGGTGTGTCCACACATCACGTGACAGATGCATTTAAAGTTGATGTTATGTTTTACGGGTGTTCTTTTTGTATGTAAAGTGTTTTTTTTATGTCATTTTATTGTTTTAATGGACCTCTGAGTCTGCACAAACAAAGTTGACTGAGTAATTAGTAATAAATGTTTGTGTAGTAAAGAATACAATATCTGCCTCTGAGATGTCAGTGGAGTGTGAAGTATTTTAGTACAGTAATCATATTGCCGTCGTTACAGCAATTGTTTTGGTAGATGTAGTAACTGTGAGGAACTCTGTTGATAGTCCATGGGCCATACGAGATGTCGGTATGCGAAGGGTGGCAAAGGTTACCATTCATTTTTGAAAAGCTCTATATCTGTAGATTATATTTTGGTATGATAACCCTTTCTGAGACACAGCTAAATTGGTGTTATCAGCCGCCAGAGTTGGTGTCCCATTAACTTAATATACAGGGGGGGAAAAAGCAGGACCAGGGGTCAAACGATATATTTTTTTCCCTGAAAAACGGGCAAAACAAATACTTGCAATGGATTCAGAATCATGAAAAAAAAAAGAAAAAAAAAATGTTTGACTCCTCGTATGCTACTTAAAGCAGATTAATGTTTTGCTTTATTTCTCCTGCACTCTGTCCAGGTGCCAACTTGCTCCTTGTGCACTCATGTCCATGTATGGCCTACTTGTGCTCCAGCAGAGCCCGCCTTGTTATTTATATCAGCTGACACTTGTTGATGATGATGTCACCAAGAATGATGGTCCGTCATTGGCTGTTGATGGTGACGTCATCAGGAATGCTGGTCCTAATCTACACCAATAGGAATCCCACTTCCCCGGGTTGGCCCTCTATGCCTCCACACGGCCCTGTGTAGAAAAAAGGTTCTGCCCACATGAAAACGCAAAACGCTATAAATCCCTGTCTGCGCGTCACCGAAGCGGGTGGCCGCGTCCCCCTGCTCTCATATAGCTGCGCTGCAATCATTGCAGCGCAGCTATCTATAGGCTATACATCGTCCAAGTTTCACAATTTTCACACTTTAACATGCACAATTCCTATTTAATCATTCATTTAATAAACATTCGCAAACTATTTCTAGAGCAGGAGAGGGGAGAGTAATCGAAGCAGTAACCAAGTACCGTTAGGTCATGCTTCCATTTTGCGCTATTCTATTCCTCCATTCCATTCAACTCATTCCATTGCAATGAACGCATTCACGACATGTTAACATTAGAGAGCTGTCTTGTTTAGGGATGGAGCCCTAACGAATGATTGTTTTAATGTTATTTCTTACTCTTGTCAATTGTCATCTTCATAGATGGTGGTCAGCCACAAACTCACATGTGCAAAAGATACCAGTTATGTTCTGTTATTTGTTGTCATATCTTTCCACCGGCTCAATAAGCAGGATCGATAAGGTGCTCATTATCAATAACGAGCTACAGCCCTGTAGTCTTGTTAACAGAGCATATCTGACGTGACGCGCCTGCCTCTTCTCTTGGTAACATTTTGGATATTAATAAGCAGCCATGAATTATAAGCCAGCGATTGTTATAATTCAAAGGTCTCAATAATAAGTCATGATCTTCTCTCCTATGTTTTTATTGTGTGGGCAGCTATAGGAGGAGGCTACCAAAATGAACCATACCGATGTTGCGTATTATAGCTTTTTAATTGCCTTGGCTTGAACTAAAACAATATTTGACAGACATGCCTAGCCTAGACATTTTATGATGATTTGGAATGATAGGCCTATAGGCTATTATTGCAATCGATCGATCGCAATGGAATGGAGGGGGAAATGGGCACGCATAGCGCATCATAAGGGAAGCCCGACCTGTTTAACGTGTACGTGCTGTGTGGATCGAGGCAGAGGCCTGTCCACACGGTAAAAGAAATACGCCCGGGTAACAAAAATGCACTGCAGCCAGAGTTTTGGAAACTATTTGTCTAGTCCTCTTTTTTCATGCATTTGCACGTGGACACCCACGGGTAATCGTGGCTCTACCTCCCCGGTCAAATGAAATCCGTTCCGGTGTAAATTAAATCTGTATGGACGGCCCCTGAAATTAGCCATTCCCACCACTACTTTAGGACCACTGGAACCCCCTTTTGATGGCCTGTAGCCACAATATTCTTCTGTTCTTTAATGAAATGTGTGAGAACCCCTCGGAATATTAAACGTTCCTTTTTTGGTTTACCTTGCTCTTTTACTGTACACTGTTCATATTTTTCTTTTCATACTTGTCTGTAACTTTGTAAATATCCTTAAACTGCTGTGCTGCCTCCAGAAGACTGATTTTGTCCGTCTGTCTGTCTGTCTGTCTGTCTGTCTGTCTGTCTGCCTGCCTGCCTGCCTGCCTGCCTGCCTGCCTGCCTTCTGTCTGTCTGTCTGTCTGTCTGTCTGTCTGTCTGTCTGTCTGTCTGTCTGTCTGTCTGTCTGTCTCAGGCTTGTCAATGCTCCTGGATTTCCCAGGAGTCTCCTGGACTTTGACCCCATCTCCTGGCATGCTCCTGGATTGACAAATCTCCTGGATTTCTCCTGGATTTGGTATCAAACTCCCAAAATTCACCAGAACACAGGAAATTATTATCCCTAAAGCGGGGAGGACCCCCAGACCCCCCGCTTTAGGGTTGGGGGCAATGCATGCAAGAAAGATCATATACGTGTAATGACTTAAAGATGTCATTATTATGTCATTATTATTCACCTACATTTGGCATTTTAAGGCTGAAATTGTACCAGTGCTAGGAAAGCAAGCCTGATAAAAGTGTCAAACATGCGCAAAATTCAACAGAACACAGGAAAATATATACTATCTGTTAAGAGGTTTTGGGGAGAGGACCCCCAGACCCCGGTAGTAGCCATAAATTATAACTTCCAGGAGTGGGCGCTAATATTCGGAGCTATCATAGAGTGCTTTTACCCAAGCAGTTCAAAAACAAGGAAAGCGATGAGACTCGGAGAAGTTTTAGTAAACATTAATTTATTAGAAACATATGGACTAACACATGCCAACGAGTGGGCTCATCGGTAGATATAAAGCTGTTTCGACGATGAGGTGAGCAACTTCATGATTTAAACATGTTTTGAGGCGAATAGGGACGTTGAGGCTCAACCAGCGAGAGCCATTTGACTCTGCGTTATAACTCCAGGAGAGACATAACCTCCGAATATTAGCGCCCACTCCTGGAAGTTATAATTTATGGCTACCCCGGTAGGGGAGTTCCACGCACCCCCCAATAAATAAATCTCCTGGATTCTGACAATACAATGTTGACAACCCACGACAGACAGTGTCTGTCCTTCTGTCTGTCTGCCTTCTGTCTGTCTGTCTGTCTGTCTGTCTGTCTGTCTGTCTCTGTCCGTTTCTGTCATTCAGTGACAGTTACACATCTCCTCCACCAGGGGGTAAAAGGCATTAAACTAACCCATTATCCATTCCATTATTGCGCATGCGTTAAACACGTTGATCCGGAAGCCGGATCCTCCGGAAGTAGAATGTTTCTCGCGTGGCGTGGTGTTTTCACAACAAAGGAACTGTTGGTGTTTCATGGTGGTTTGGGGACGCGACCTGCCGTTTGCCAACAAACCTAAGCATAACGGTGGTTAGCGGGGGGCAAGGAGCTCCGCTGTGTTCACTTGGACCGCAAGGAGGTGCCGAAAGATGTACTATTCTGTCCCTATCAGGACATAACTCGGACGGACTTCGCAACGCTCCACACGGAGACTCGCTCTCTTTAGCTCGCTCGGCGGCGGTGTCTCACTCGGTGTTGGTGTTTCATGGTGGTTTTGGGACGCAGGCAGCGCGTGGTGAAAACCTTCTCATATTAAAAGGAGTTCAAAACGCTTCAAATGGAGTCTGTACGGCTGAAGATAAATGAACACATGACGTCGGTGGGAGAAGAGATATTGTGTGTTTTGGAAAAGCAACAAAGTGTTGATGTTTGTCGCGTGAAGCTCGACGTCAGAGTGTTTGTGTTGGAGCGCCTCCGTGCGGCCGCAGAGGTCATGTGCAACCTCTTCCAGAGAGAGATGGAGACACTACACAACACCACCCAGCTACACACTGCAGGTATGTCTGTTACACACACAACACCACACTAGTACACACTGCAGGTATGTCTGTTACACACACAACACCCACACTGCAGGTGTGTCTGTTACACACAAACATAGCTGTCTCAGATGCTTAATTTCTAATAGTCTATAAAGTGCTTATTCCATGGCCACATAGCCTATGTTACCATTCTCTTCGGGTGGCTACAACTAGGGATGGACATCGGTATCGGCCAATATCAGAAATCGGCAGGTATCATATCAAATCGGTGATCGGCAGGTCACTGACATAAATATGCCAAAATCGGCCAATTGTATCTCTTGCACTGCACAGCATGATGCTCGGTCCTGTGACGTAAACATTAGCAAGTAGCAGCCAGTCTACTTAGAGGCAGCCTACACAATACAGATGGTGCTGATTACCTTTGCAATGTAAGGATATATTCCATAATCCTGTGTCAATGTCGTCTCCAAAAAGAAGGGGGGGAAAAAGCATGTGTCACCTGCTTTCCTCCTGCCTAGTCCAGACGGTTATATTAGACTGGATATTGTCTGTGATTTTGGATATTGTACTATTGTGATTGATTTGGCATTGGTGTTCTTCTAGCTTGTTGGTACTCAAATTGAAGTATGTCTTGTAGGCCTACTTGGCCTGAAACAAAAGGGTATTGGAGCAACCCTATTTCCTAGTTCTTAGCTAAAGAAATCGGTATCGGAAAAATCGGTTTTGGCAGGTCAGACCTTCATAAAACCGGTGGATCGGTATCGGCCAATAATTTTGCAATCGGTCCATCTCTAGCTACAAGTAACCGTATCTTCAGTATTGTTCAATTAAAAAAGCATTTTAATCTGAATGCTTTATAACTATGTAAAGTATGTGAGTACTTTTTCCACCACTGGTATTACGGTATTATCAATAAACGATAGGCGTTCTGTCCTAACTACTATTCTCTACTACGGTATAAAACATTATTGATGACTAAATGTTGGTTTAATTGATCATATCTTGTAATAGTGTCTCCACCAGGCGATTGAACACTGCTGCAGTGCATATGCAAAAATGTTTTTGTAACACAGAGGTAGTAGAGTAGATGGAGAGAGAAAACAGATCTCCGATCTTAGTGCTTTGTGTAACTTGGAGAAACAGAATAACAGATCTCAGATCTCAGTGCGTGTGTAATATGGTGAAGATACAAGGATAATCTGACTCTGATAATAAACCACAATCTGCAGGCAGGCTAAATGCGTCGCATTGTGAGCTTGTAGATTTTTGGCACTCAAACAATAGATTTGGTGAATGGTGTAGACTGAATAGGTGGTCCAAGTAAAGAGCAAAGTTGGGTCCCGTTTTATTCCAGAGGTTTATACGATGTAGCCTGCAGCTAGCGTCAGCCAGCCATTCCTAATAGTCTTGTTAGCTTAATAATAAGTCACTTTCCAACGGCGAGTGAACGATTGCATTCCAGATGTCCTTCTGATGAATTCTTCTCGGCTATCAATACATTCATGAATCCACCTGCTGACCGCCTATCAGCATTGAGCAATTTCTTTTATGGGGGTAAAAGTGTGGGGCCCATTCATTTACTATGCACTATAGCCTACTATAAAAGGAAAGAAATACCCCCAAAAATCTGCTTTAAGTAGCATGTGAGGGCCTAAGGGGTCAAAGCATGAAAGCATGAAAAACATTCCTTGGCCTAAAAACAGACAAACAAAAATATGGTTTAGTGATGTGTCATCACTTTTCACAAATTTCTTGGGGGGCTTTTTAAGCCCAAGGAAGTTTTCTCATGCAAAACAAATGCTTGCAATGGATTCAGAATAATTATAAACCCCTAGTTTGACCCCTCACATGTTACTTAAAGGGATAAGAAACCCCGCCTCTTTATTTGTTTTATCAGACTTGAGAATATGAAAAGATTTCGAAAATGTAGGCGTGGTTATCTGCCGTTGTGGGGGGAGGGGGTGGAGTAATGCGTCTTCTACCCAGAGAGAGACAGACCGAAGCTGTCAGCAGTGGGCACTTGTTGCTTTTCCATTTCGGAAACATTTTTTAAAACCAGCCATTGGAGGTGTAAAAAGTATAAATATTCGGCAACTCCATGTTCTATAACCAATTTAAATGTGCAGGTATTTTACAAACAAGCTGTATGAGCATTTATCCATGGACAAACTTTCTCCAGCTCTGGACCACGGAACCAGTGAAGAATGGACGCTAGGCTAGCGCTATAGCTATTTGCTGTGTGTGTGTGTGTGTGTGTGTGTGTGTGTGTGTGTGTGTGTGTGTGTGTGTGTCGTGACAGTGCGCGCACACACACGACGTCCACACACGATAACTAGCAGATCTACAAGCTCACAACGCGTCGCTTTTTCGCGACGCGTTGTGAGCTTGTATATCAGCTATGTAGCTATGTACTCTACGGCTATTAGCTAGGCTACATACATAGCCGATATACAAGCTCACAACGAGCTTGTAGATCTGCTATTTTTCGTGTGTGGACGTTGTGTGTGTGCGTGCACTGTCACGACACGCGCACACACACACACACACACACACACACACACACACACACACACACACACACACACACACACACACAGGCTACACTACACAGAAAATAACACGGGCACCACACAGTGTAGTCTGTTGACAGAGCCTGCTCTTCTCTTTGGCTGAAGGCTGAAACAAGCATACAGTGAAACCACGCCCCCCCTTGATACGACTCTGTAAAACAAACGTTAATATTAATTAGATATGCCTATACGTCACATTGCACAATAGAACAGTGATAGCTAATATTTAATGAGTGGCGCCAAAGATTTCTTTTCGACCTAGAAAGTGGAAGTACAAATAGCTACAGAGACAGCAGAAAGCTCTGAATCCCCAAGCCTATGGGTATGGGCAAATTGAACCATATCACTGCTCCCTATCACAAGTGACTCATTGATATAATATATATTTATAGAAAAAGTGATTTTGTGTTTCATGGACCTTTAAAGCAGATTTTGGGGGGTATTTTTTTCCTTTATAGTATAGTGTATAGTAAGTGATGGGCCCAAACTTTTACCCCCTATAAAAGAAATTGCTCAATGCTGACAGGCCGTCAGCAGGTGGTTTCATGAACGTATATATATAGACAGCATTTTAGGCCAATAAAAAAAACTATATACCAAATATCATACCTATGATACCAACTTAGCATAAATGCTAAGCTGGCAGCCGGACTATACCTGTCTGAGCCATTTCGCCTACCCTCAATTCTGCTGTCAGACTGTCCATGTTTGCAAATTATCTCTTTGTCATTTAAATATTATAGTGACTGTGACAGTGGTGTCAAGTGAATGTAACAGTTTACTTGACATTTATTATTTACATTTATATCACATTTTATTCCTAAAAAAATGGAAAATTGTTTTTTATGCCTGTTGACAGGCAAGGTTGATTCTATAGGCTATTTAGGTGTAGCATATCTTATATAGACCTATATAGGCTAATAGCCTACATATATATTTTGTATAGCCTAATGTTAAAACAATATAGGCCTACAATACTGTTCATTTTACAATACTGTTCAATACTGCACCAAAGAATGTATAGTATCGGGACATGGATTCATTAATTATTTGGGCGCACCTGATTCCAATAGCTCTGTATTTATGTGATTACTATGGAGTGCATAGGATAGCCGTGTGTAGGTTTGACATGTAACACCACTGTCACAGTCACTATAATATTTAAATGACAAAGAGATAATATGAAAACATGGACAGTCTGACAGCAGAATTGAGGGTAGGCGAAATGGCTCAGACAGGTAGGTGAAAAGACTCTCCTCCACGGCAAAAGTGCCCCGCGAAAAGACCTGGCGAAAATGTTATAGGCGATTATGCCTGACACACCGCTGCCTCCTGCATTATGTGACATTTAGAACCAGGTGGTCCCTGGACTGTTGAGCGATTTTCCACAAGCGCTTCCAAACTCCAGGACTTCGAAAAAAATGTCACCTGAATCAAATGTTTTGATAGAAACTGGCTCATAACATGTCTATGGTGGATTTTTCTGAAACAAACACTTTGCAGATATAAAGAGTAAATTCCAAGCTTCCCATAGAGCCGCAATGTTGGTGAGTTTGACGTCGTTTAATACAATCAGATAGCAAAAAAAAACGTATATGCCTATGGGAGGTATTGCAACCCTAGATTCATCCGATTATAAAACAATCTAGTGTTACTCTTGACCTATTGTAGCGAAAATAGCCAATCTAGAAGCTCACAATGTCCCACATGTTGAGCTTGTAGATTGTTTCGTCTTCTCTTTTTTTTCTCCCCGGATGAAATTTGTATTTGACTTTATCTGGTGTTTACATCAGGATGAGGACAATTATTTTAGCTCTTAGAACAAGTAGTGATCCTTTCAACTGAACAAAACATGGTAAATGTCTATAGTTTGATTTGATTACATCATGGTATTATATACGGTTGCTGAATGATAACTGGAGATGGACCGATTGCAAAATTCTTGGCCGATACCCAGGGCTCCAGACTAACTTTTTCACAGGTAGCACTGGTGCCTACGGAGCCCTGGATCGGCCGTTGCAGAAAAAAAAAAAAATTGAAAAAAAAAAAAAAAAAAAGCTATTTCGTGGCCACGAATTACTATATCGTGGCCACGAATTACTATATCGTGGGCACGAATACATTTTTTTGAAAAAAAAAATATTTTTTTGAAAAAAAAATATATATTTTTGAAAAAAAAAATAAATAAAAAAAAGCTATTTCGTGGCCACGAAATACTATTTCGTGGCCACGAATTACTATATCGTGGCCACGAAATAGCTTTAATCGAGGGAACGATTAAACTTTTTCGTGGCCACGAATAAAGGAAGTCACTGTAGGAGCGTCCTCTCTGTGCTGCCAAGTGCCGGTTCGAGTGGAGAGCATATAGATTACTCTAGTCTGGACAGCAGTACTGCAGTAACCAGAGACGAGCACACTGGAGTGGACCACCTCACATGTAAGTTTGGAGTTGATCATTATTAACTTGATCATTATTAACTTAGTAGTTTGTGAAAGTAGGCTGTTCCAAAACAGAACCATAATAGCAGCCGTGACTGTTTGAAGTCTGTGTTTATGTTAGCACAATGCAGCTAGCTAGCTAGGTGGAAAAAGTACTCGAATGTTTTACTTGAGTAAAAGTATCAATACTGCAACGTAGAAGTACTCTGTTACAAGTCAAAGTCCTGTGTTCAAATGTTACTTGACATATAGTAATTCGTGGCCACAAAATAGTATTTCGTGGCCACGAAATAGTATTTCGTGGCCACGAAATAGCTTTTTTTTTTTTTTTCATTTTTTTTTTTTTTTTCAAAAAAATGTATTCGTGCCCACGATATAGTAATTAGTGGCCATGATATAGTAATTCGTGGCCACGAAATAGTTTTTTTTTTCCCAAATTTTTTTTTTCTGCAACGGCCGATCCAGGGCTCCGTAGGTGCCACCTACGTTTTAACACTCAGGACGCCACCATTGACTTGCACTTTATTTTGAAGAGCTCCGGAAGCTCCGTGCGTGTGCACGTGGGTGTACACCAGTGGCGAATTTTCAGGACCTTCAGGGTATTCAGAGAAGACCCAGGGATCCTCAGAAGAAAGAAAATAATATTTTTATTTTTAAATAAAAAATATATTTTTATTTTTTATTATTTTTATTAAAATAATTACAATTATTTGTGTTGGTAATCTGTTAAACTGCACTGTTTTGCTCGCTATACTCGTTGTAGTTGTTTCTTCCCCAAGTTCTGTGCATAGGGAGTGCTTGTGTGCTGGGGAAAATAACAGCCAATGAGAGATTTTTTCTACTGAGTCTCTGCGCAGATTACTCTCACTCGCAGGTCTTCCAGAATTCCCTGAGCCAGTTCCCCATAATACAAGCCTTGGTGTGGATTGTCAGTTTGATCAACCAATCATATTTTGAGGGCTCTGGTCAAGGGTATACGGAACACCCACGTTCAACCACCAATCAAAATGAGTCAAGTGACTACTGGCCAATCACAACACAGCTTTTCCGGGACTTGGAGTGGAACAACAAGCATGTTTCACACTCACTATGCACTACACGTGAAACTTGTAAAGTAAACAGACGCGACATGGCTGCAGCTGGAGTGAACGCTGTGGATTTATTATTATCGTTGCCTTTTTCAAGAAGACTGTTTTATGAAAAGATGGACAGAACTTAAAAGGAATGATAGCTTTATGAACCCATCTTTGAGAAATTCACCCAAAAGGACAGGAGGATGTTTTTCTTTTCTTCAAGTGAACAACTTCATTGGTGAGAGAAACTGAATTAATTTATATTGCTGGATATGCCGCTGTGCATTTAATTTCCATTGATTGATCATTGAAGAATGTATTAGAAGTTTGCAATTGGAAAAGGTACAGTTTCATGACAGTACAAATCACTGGTCAGCTAAAAGGAGATCCTAGTAAACCTTACAGCTTATTTACACAGGAACCACTTTATGTATCTCATATAACATTGAAAGACAGATTGATACACTTAGGCCTGTTTTTGTCTATTTAATGTGGGTCTTTCTTGACGTGGTCTTTCTTTACATTGATAGCTGGTGTTGTTACATGATGGTGGACAGTGCGTTTTGCTTTGTAAAGCACGCTATGTTAAATGGACGTTTCGATTGGTTGCGCTGGTTGTGTCTTGTGTGGCTCTGTCTGTCAGCAGCGCACATCTATTTAATCCTTATATTGGCATTGGTTTGGAAGTCTTGGTTTGGAGTATGTGTGTAGGTTAAGCCTACCCAGCGTGCTTGCCTTGTACACAGTCTGCTGTTCATTGTTAACCAGTTTTGTAAAAGAAAAAGAAGAATGAAAAAGGCATACAATTTGCGCGCATGTGCACGTGCGGGGGGGGGGGGGGGGGTGCGTCCCCGAAGGTCCGGTCCCTTGGGGCACGCATCGCCACTGGTGTACACTGACGATTCTAAGATGGACGTCTGTTGTTTACAAACGGTCTCGAAAACTAAAATCCTAACGGGGGCCGACCATCACGGCATAGTGTCGCCGTGAAGACAAGCTGATCTCGGCCTCCTTGGCGCTATTTGCACCTTATTTCGAGATAAAGCCGTTTTTATGTTTCAGTATAGAATAGGAGTCAATGGATAATGGCCGCTCGCGGTTGCTTCTGGCTGCGCTGCGTTATGACGTATGCAGTTTTTTCTTTCACCAGTACCCGTGGCAAGCGTCTGAGATGCGGGTTACCATGGAAACCTTATCTCGTTTGTGAACGTGTTTGGCTCACGAGAGCAGCCACACTGTTAATTAAGTAGCACCATCAGAAATTAGGTAGCACCATATTTTTCTTTGTATAGCGTATTAGCGTGGTATTAATACATAGCCTTATTGCGACCGTCAGGTCGCAGTTTAGTATGAAAACCTCCACCGGCCGTCCGTCCGTCTGTCTGTCTGTCCCTGAGTCACACATGTGACGTGACATCATCAGCTGTGGACTCTGTGATGTCAGAGTGATATCAGCTGTGGACTCTGTGATGTCAGAGTGATGTCAGCAGTGTGATGTCATACTGATGCGGAGATATAACTATGGCTGCCCGTGTGACGTGACATCATCAGCTGTGGACTCTGTGATGTCAGAGTGATATCAGCTGTGGACTCTGTGATGTCAGAGTGATGTCAGCAGTGTGATGTCATACTGATGCGGAGATATAACTATGGCTGCCCGTATGACGTGAGAGGTGGAGGCTATGATATAAGACCGGCATTATCTACCGACAGATTAGTAACAAGATGTCAAAATCGTTGAAGGTTGAATCTCCAGATATGGAGATAACCAATACATCCCTCCATATATGGAGATAACCGATGCAGTGTTGTCCGGTAAGAACTTAACCGAGATGCCTTGAATCGTATGGAAGGCTCTGAGTCTGAAGTCTTGTTGGGAGAACTAGCCGAGTATTGGAGATGGTTGGATGTGATGATAAGCTATAAGCAAACCCTGGCGATAAGGTCTGAGTCGAAGAAATGCTTCTTTCCTGGCAAGAATTGCCCCTTTATACTGTAGGGTTTGTTTGTGTATTGTATGACATCACGCCACATCATCGGCTGAGGACTGTGTGATGTCATCATATCTCCATATATGGAGACCTCACAAGCCCCATATTTGGACACGAACAACAAACTTTTGGCCTATTTGTGGAGATAAGCGACCAGTACAGGAAGTGATGTCACAACTCGCTGACATCACCGTCAGGTCCACAGCGTGACCGTCAGGTCACGCTGTGACCTGACGGTCGCTTATCTCCCGATTTGGGAGTCTTACTGGTTATACTGATGACAGTTGTGTTCATTTCCATACCATAAGCCATTTCAATTTGCCTTGATGTAAAGATTGACAATGACCCAAACTTGATATTTGCTAAATATTTTAATCTGAACTTAAGTTTCTCTGCATGAGCAGCAGTAAAAATAGGTCAGCACTAAGGCTTTGTGATATTAGGAAAGCCTTTGATATTCGATAATGTTGTTGAATACCCCGATAACAATATGTCTCATGATAAGTAAAAAAAAGCTGTAGCCTAGTTTTTATGTATTTTTGCTTCAAGTTAATATTTGCAAACTAAAGACATTAATTCAAGAAAGATTTATGAATATCTCGGCTAACAAACGCAATATAGAACTATGACTTTAAACTTGCACAACGTAGACTAAATGCAATAGGCCTGCTTTCATGCAGGATGGAAAAATAAAATTGTCCTTATGGTTTTAGAGTGAGATACTGGGAATTAAGCTGCTTGATATCAACAGAAAACGTTCACTTGGAGACACACACACACGCACGCACACACGCACGCACTCGCACACACACACACACACACACACACACACACACACACACACACACACACACACACACACACACACACACACACACACACACACAAAAGACACCAAAGACAGAAAAGTTTACAGCTGCCGTTCATTTGAGCTAATTGGCTATGAAGTGAGAAGCGCATTTTGGGCACTGAGGAACTTAAGGAGTCACACAGCTGTTTTAACGTAACAGTAGGTTAATGTAACCAACGGTGGAAACATCCACAAGCGATTGCTAATCAATAGCTAATCTAATAGCAAACAAACAACCTGTGGATTATAGATTATCCAGTTTGAGATGACAACAGAAAACCCTGGAGCCCTGCCGATACCGATCCGCCGGTTTTATGAAGGTCTGACCTGCCAAAAGCGATTTTTCAGATACCGATTTCTTTAGCTAAGAACTAGAAAAATCACAATATCCAGTCTAATATGACCGTCTAGACTAGGCAGGAGGAAAGCAGGTGACACATGCTTTTTTTCTCCTTTTTGGAGACGACATTGACACAGGATTATGGAATATATCCTTACATTGCAAAGGTAACCAGCACCATCTGTATTCTGTAGGCTGCCACCAAGTAGACTGGCTGCTACTTGCTAATGTTTACTTAGTCACAGGACCAGAGCATTATGCTGTGCAGTGCCATAGACACAATTGGCATAAAACCGATATTTATGTCAGTGACCTGCCGGTCACCGGTTCGGCCGGTTTTATATACCTGCCGATTTTTGATATTGGTCGATACCGATGTCCATCCCTAATGATAACCAAAAGTTCTTTCTACTGGTGATTTCCACAGAGCACCACAGGGAGAGGTCTACAGAGTCTAGAGAGATGGCCTCCCCAACATATTCAACGTTGTCAGAGGAACAGCGAGAGACGGACAAGGGACGTGGACTGTTTGATGCAGCGATGCAACCTGTAGTAAAGTTGTACAGGATAGGTATGTACTGTTTTATTTACTTTGCAACCTGTAGTAAAGTTGTACAGGATAGGTATGTACTGTTTTATTTACTTTCCAACACGTAGTAAAGTTGTACAGGATAGGTTTGTTGTGTTTTATAGAATACAATAATTCAAGCCCAAAACACGCTTGCCCCGGGTCACAACCTCTATTTATTCCTAAACTTAACCTTAGAAAAACTAGGTCTAAACCAAACTTTATTCCTAAACGTGACTTCACTAAAACAAAACCTAAACCTAACCTTATTCCTAAACCGAGTCAGACAAAAGAGTTAGACACCCGTAAGGGGCCATTTGGAACCCTAACCCAAACCCTGACTCTGTTTGACCAGAATGGAACTGAGCCTTCATTATTATCTTTAGCAACACCTGTGAAGAAAGTAAGGAAGAGGCCCAATCTTTTTCTATTGTGGCTGCTGTCCATTGAGCCTAATGAGTTGGCGAGTGGCTTTAGTACCGCTATATTGTAAATAATCAATGTGTACTTCTTGTCCTGTGACGCACAACTGCCTCTCGATGCTGAACCCCTATCTGCTCCCGATGAGCAAGTTGATGGCATGGTTTCCTCCCCCAACTGTGTGTGAATGTAATGCACAATCTATGTAAAGCACCTTGAATAAAGGCACCATATACATTTACCATACAAAGGAAACTTACCACGCAAGGTCTTGTAAATAAATAAAATACAATGTTGCTCTCTACGAACTGCGAGAGATGGCCAACCCACTTTTTCATATAAATACACCAGGATGGGTGTGAAAACCATCGGCATTAAAACATTGTAGAGCACTGTGGTTAAGTCCTTACTCATGTCATATTAAATTTCATATCTTAATAAAGTCCTTATTCTATTCTTTCATTGCAGACCAGTGTGAGGAGTCCAGCCTGAAGGTGAAGATGAGTTGGAGTCTTTCTGTTAAACAGGAACCTGAAAACCACCTGGACATCAGTATGTTTTATGTTATCTCTTCTCTTCTCTTCTCTTCTCTTCTCTTCTCTTCTCTTCTCTTCTCTTCTCTTCTCTTCTGTCTCTCACTGTCTCTCTTAGAGAGAATGTTTGAAGGAAATGGCTTTTTTTAATGAATGAGAATAGACTCATGATTTGGAACTACCAAAGCTATAATACAGAGAAAACACTGCATACAACAACTTAAAGTACAGACCTTTAATGTTTTTTCTCTCATTTTATCTTATTACTTTTTCCTAGACTTTGTTTCCCTCCCTGTGTGTAAAGAGGAGCTTTTCCCTGAACATCAGGAGAGGAGTCCCAGTCTGGAGGAACCACAACCTCCACAGATTAAAGATGAACAGGAGGAGCTTCTGCAAGAGGAAGCTGATGGATCAACGTTGACATTACTAGCAGTGAAAAGTGAAGGTGATGATGAAAACAGAGAGACAGAGGCTGTAGCCAGCACCTCAACTGAACACATGGCTGATGTAGAGGATTGTGGAGCATCACAACCAACTAGTGGTGACCAGCTTCTCTCTCCACACTGTTCTCAATCTGACGTCACTGAAGCCCGTGGGGAGACCAGGGAAGGTCAGTCAGTTGTAAACACATTGGATTCACGCAAGACACAAACTGTGGAAGAACAAACATTGTCTGTAAGCCACAAGCCGTCCCAGGACCTGCAGTCGTCCAAACAAACTCACTCCATGCAGAGCCAGACAGGGAAGAAAGGTGTTAGTTGTTCAGATTGTGGCAAAATGTTTAAGCACAAGGATAGTCTGAAGAGGCACACAGTTGTTCATACAGGGGAAAAACCCTTTATTTGTACAGTTTGTGGTAAGGGCTACGGTCAAAGTGGTCATTTAAAAACACACCTGAGAACTCATACAGGAGAAAAACCCTGTAATTGTACAGTTTGTGGTAAAGGTTTTGTTCGAAGTGGTGACCTAAAAAGACATAGGAAGACTCATACAGGGGAAAAACCCTTTACTTGTACAGTTTGTGGTAAAGGTTTTGTTCATAGTGGTGACCTAAAAAGACATAGGAGGATGCATACAGGAGAAAAGCCCTTTACTTGTACAGTTTGTGGTAAAGGCTGTAGTCATAGTGGTGATTTAAAAACACACATGAGGACGCATACCGGGGAAAAACCCTTTATTTGTACAGTTTGTGGTAAAGGCTGTGGTCATAGTGGTGATTTAAAAAAACACATGAGGACGCATACAGGGGAAAAACCCTTTACTTGTACAGTTTGTGGTAAAGGCTGTGGTCATAGTGGTGATTTAAAAACACACATGAGGACTCATACAGGGGAAAAAACATTTACTTGTACAGTTTGTGGTAAAGGCTGTAGTCGAGGTGACGAGTTAAAAAGACACACGAGGACTCATACAGGAGAAAAGCCCTTTACTTGTACAGTTTGTGGTAAAGGCTGTAGTCATAGTGGTGATTTAAAAACACACATGAGGACGCATACCGGGGAAAAACCCTTTATTTGTACAGTTTGTGGTAAATGCTGTACTAAAACTAGTCATTTGAAATCACACATGAGGACTCATACAGGAGAAAAACCCTTTACTTGTACAGTTTGTGGTAAAGGCTTTGGCCAAAGTGGTAATCTTAAAAAACATATGAGAACTCACACAGGGGAAAGCCCTTTACTTGTCTAGCTTGTGGTAAAGGCTGTCACCAAATGGGAGCTCTAAACGTGCATATGTGGTCTCATACAGGGGGAGAAAAGCCCTCTGCTTTACAGTTTGTGGTAAAGGCTTTGTTTAAAAGGGAAATCTAAAACACAATGTCTCAATGTCTTATACAAGTAATAAAATAACTTCTAATTAATATTTTTGAAAGAATTAAGAAGGGTTTGGGCAGACAGACAAACCTTTTAGCTGCATTTTGTAGCAAACCTTTGGTCAACATTATGAGTAATCATACAGCGCTGCTATGGACGACTTAACCCATTTGATGCCATGGATAAGTATGTTCTCTTTTCAGCTGACCTATTTATTCATTGTTTTATACCAAATTGTGGTCTCATGAAGCTGGCAGGAACTCACTTTCCCATGATGCTTTAGGTCAGGGGTGCCCAAAAGGTAGATCATGAACTACCAGTAGATCACCAAGGGTGTGCAGGTAGACCACATGACATGCCCTCTAAAAATATGTAGTTAAAATATAAAAATAATATGTCAATATGACATCAAGAAGGGCATGTCAGCTCCCTTCATGGCTTCTAAAGTAGGCAAACCTCCAATGCAATACTTTGTTCAAGAGTCAGTAGCATTACAAAGAACCCCAAAACCTACCACTTCCATACAGAATGGGGTGAAGACATTTCCCCCAGTATTTCCCATTTATTTCCCCCTTACAGTAAGTGTGTTTGTCTAAAATGTAACTCCAGTGCTGCTATTTCCTCAGGCCCTCAGCAAAAACATTTTGGATGGGTAGATCATGTTGAGCTAATCATTTTAAAAGTAGATCTCACATCAAAAAAGTGTGGGCACCCCTGCTTTAGGTGGTTGTAGGCATCCACATATTCGCCTAGGGGTTAAATTCAATGGAAAAAATGCATGTATCTTGGATTCTATTCTATCGCCGGGTAATGTTTTTTCTCAGCAGGCCGTAACTATGTGGCGGATGGTTGCCGAAACATTTCCCTTCTTTTCTGGGTGGAAGAAGACTTGTTGTTCGACAGCAGCGTGAATTTACACAACGTGGACATGCTTGTGGCTTCCATAGGTCTTCAAAATAAGGCACAATTTCAATCAATGCTGGCAAGGTTTACGGACCTGAATTAATAAATACCTAGAATCAAGAATGGGTTAATTAACTCCAGGTCTTATTGCTTTAATTAAGACGTGGAGGTGTGGCCAATGAATGCCATGTTGCTGTTATGGGTGTTGTGTTCTGCACACTGCACAAAGGTGCACAGTAATCCAGCCCTGAATTAGTCATGGGTGTGTGTTGGGTGTTACTTTAATCAAACCAATCAGAGGATCGGCAGCCGTTCCCTTTAAGATCAGTGGAAGACAGTGCAATGTTCCATGTGTTAAATGGTGAGACCAAAAGAGTAAGAAACATCATATTGAAAGGAGAAATGTCCAAATGCATGCATTGTCATAATCACATATGGTTGCAATCCCAAAGTTTGCATTGTAAGCTGTAGCCTTTGTTTGCATTTGAATAAAACCACATTTGATACACATGCTGTAAGTACTGGCTCTGTCCCACATGTTACTGATTCTAATCTAGAAAATTACAAACTATTAATTAGTGCTGCCCGCGGAGTGTTACACAAACTCACAGCCGCACTTTGGCACTCAAATCATTGTATTTATATGGACTAACATCTCAACGGTAAACACAATTGACACAAGGAATTGAAACTCACGTCTGCTGATTGTAGGAAAATCTGAATCATACAGATTTGTTGAGAATTAAGAGGTTGGGAGCTAGGGGTGGGCGATATGGAAAATACAATATCAGATATTTCCCCAAGCTGTATCACGATACATGATTTGATCAAGATTCACATTAGTTTTTATGGTTATTTTTCAAGTTACTTGACAAAAACTAGACTCTCTGGGTTCCTTTTGGGAGGTCTAAATTGAACTTTACAATGTAATCTATGTAATGTATTATTTCTGACTGTTTTGTACATTTGTTTTATTATTTCTGATTGGTTTGCTGTACATATGTTTGGTAAAAATCCTCTTTCCACCTTGTAGTGAACTGTACATTTTTTCCCCCTTCTATTATGTGAAATGCTAATCAAGCATATTTAAAAGCTTTCACTGCTACAGGTATTTTATTTGTGTTTTATATCATAACAGAAATGTTCAATCAAATGTGTGGTTCATCTCTAACTATGGAAGTTGTGTACTTAGGCCTACCAGTAATAACTTCTGCAAACAATACATGCCTACTCCATAATAAGTACAGTGTCAGTCTCCCTTCTCTTCGTTTTAATCAATGGTTCCTGGGATCAGTAGCCTATGTCAGTCCAAGTCCAGTTGCAACTGAGCTGAACCCAACTCTGTTTCACTAACAAAAAGGCTTAGCGTGGTCCGGGCCGCCGGCCTGGTGGTCCCAGCACCCTATAGGCTGCAATGACACACTGACAGCGTGTCGCAGGTTCGAATCCCCGTCATGATGCCCTTTGGGGTGCGTCCACTCCACACATCACGTGACAGATGCATTTAAAGTTGATGTTGTTATGTTTTACGGGTGTTCTTTTTGTATGTAAAGTGTTTTTTTATGTCATTTTATTGTTTTAATGGACCTCTGAGTCTGCGCAAACAAAGTTGACTGAGTAATTAGTAATACATGTTTGTGTAGTAAAGAATACAATATGTCAGTGGAGTGTGAAGTATTTTAGTACAGTAATCATATTGCCGTCGTTACAGCAATTGTTTTGGTAGATGTAGTAACTGTGAGGAACTCTGTTGATAGTCCATGGGCCATACGAGATGTCGGTATGCGAAGGGTGGCAAAGGTTACCATTCATTTTTGAAAAGCTCTATATCTGTAGATTATATTTTGGTTTATAACCCTTTCTGAGACACAGCTAAATTGGTGTTATCAGCCGCCAGAGTTGGTGTCCCATTAACTTAATATACAGGGGGGGAAAAAGCAGGACCAGGGGTCAAACGATATATTTTTTTCCCTGAAAAACGGGTAAAACAAATACTTGCAATGGATTCAGGATCATGAAAAAAAAAGATGTTTGACTCCTCGTATGCTACTTAAAGCAGATTAATGTTTTGCTTTATTTCTCCTGCACTCTGTCCAGGTGCCAACTTGCTCCTTGTGCACTCATGTCCATGTATGGCCTACTTGTGCTCCAGCAGAGCCCGCCTTGTTATTTATATCAGCTGGCACTTGTTGATGATGATGTCACCAAGAATGATGGTCCGTCATTGGCTGTTGATGGTGACATCATCAGGAATGCTGGTCCTAATCTACACCAATAGGAATTCCACTTCCCCGGGTTGGCCCTCTATGCCTCCACACGGCCCTGTGTAGAAAAAAAGTTCTGCCCACATGAAAACGCAAAACGCTATAAATCCCTGTCTGCGCGTCACCGAATCGGGTGGCCGCGTCCCCCTGCTCTCATATAGCTGCGCTGCAATCATTGCAGCGCAGCTATCTATAGGCTATGCATCGTCCAAGTTTCACAATTTTCACACTTTAACATGCACAATTCCTATTTAATCATTCATTTAATAAACATTCGCGAACTATTTCTAGAGCAGGAGAGGGGAGAGTAATCGAAGCAGTAACCAAGTACCGTTAGGTCATGCTTCCATTTTGCGCTATTCTATTCCTCCATTCCATTCAACTCATTCCATTGCAATGAACGCATTCACGACATGTTAACATTAGAGAGCTGTCTTGTTTAGGGATGGAGCCCTAACGAATGATTGTTTTAATGTTATTTCTTACTCTTGTCAATTGTCATCTTCATAGATGGTGGTCAGCCACAAACTCACATGTGCAAAAGATACCAGTTATGTTCTGAATTTGTTGTCTCACATATCTTTCCTCCGGCTCAATAAGCAGGATCGATAAGGTGCTCATTATCAATAACGAGCTACAGCCCTGTAGTCTTGTTAACAGAGCATATCTGACGTGACGCGCCTGCCTCTTCTCTTGGTAACATTTTGGATATTAATAAGCAGCCATGAATTATAAGCCAGCGATTGTTATAATTCAAAGGTCTCAATAATAAGTCATGATCTTCTCTCCTATGTTTTTATTGTGTGGGCAGCTATAGGAGGAGGCTACCAAAATGAACCATACCGATGTTGCGTATTATAGCTTTTTAATTGCCTTGGCTTGAACTAAAACAATATTTGACAGACATGCCTAGCCTAGACATTTTATGATGATTTGGAATGATAGGCCTATAGGCTATTATTGCAATCGATCGATCGCAATGGAATGGAGGGGGAAATGGGCACGCATAGCGCATCATAAGGGAAGCCCGACCTGTTTAACGTGTGTGCTGTGTGGATCGAGGCAGAGGCCTGTCCACACGGTAAAAGAAATACGCCCGGGTAACAAAAATGCACTGCAGCCGGAGTTTTGGAAACTATTTGTCTAGTCCTCTTTTTTCATGCATTTGCACGTGGACACCCACGGGTAATCGTGGCTCTACCTCCCCGGTCAAATGAAATCCGGTGTAAATGAAATCTGTATGGACGGCCCCTGAAATTAGCCATTCCCACCACTACTTTAGGACCACTGGAACGCCCTTTTGATGGCCTGTAGCCACAATATTCTTCTGTTCTTTTATGAAATGTGTGAGAACCCCTCGGAATATTAAACGTTCCTTTTTTGGTTTACCTTGCTCTTTTACTGTACACTGTTCATATTTGGAGCTGTGTGAAACACAGGCTCCCTATACGTAGCTTTGTGTGTCTGTGTGTCTGTCTGTGTGTCTGTATGTAGCATGACTTCGGCACGCTACTAGTCCCACAGTTTTGCCACCACACACTCGCGCCATATGTCAAATCGACCGGCTTACTCGGGAATAGAGGGCTAGTAACTTGCTAAGAGAAAGGTTCAATAGTTTAATTGATATTAATTTATTAGTGAATTAATTTTCCCCATTGACTTATAATGGCAATCGCAAAAACTCACATTCAATTATTTGTCTCTCGCAAACCATAGGGGCTAGAGTTTCAAGACTTGGAGAGGAGGTTCATAATGGTTTCAAGGATTAAATAAAAAATAATTGTGTCATTTGGCCGCATGGTGGCGCCATAACACCCCACTTTACGTTTTGGCCTGTAACTCTTGAACCGTAGGTCGGAAAATTAAAAATATTTTTTCCCTGGATTCCTTGGGTCATGACGCATCTCCCCATATAGGCCACGCCCATTTGCGCCATGATAGATTTTCCGCCATCTTGAATTTTCTCCAAAACACACTTTTTGCTCCTTTTCCTACATATTTTCTTCAAATGTCACAAAAATCGGTACACATGATCCACACACACACACACACACACACACACACACACACACACACACACACACACACACACACACACACACACACAGCTCCACTTCACACGGGTGTGATTTTTTCTTTTCATACTTGTCTGTAACTTAACTGTAAATATCCTTAAACTGCTGTGCTGCCTCCAGAAGACTGATTTTGTCTGTCTGTCTGTCTGTCTGTCTGTCTGTCTGTCTGTCTGTCTGTCTGCCTGCCTGCCTGCCTGTCTGTCTGTCTGTCTGTCTGTCTGTCTGGCTGTCTGTCTGTCTGTCTGTCTGTCTGTCTGTCTGTCTCAGGCTTGTCAATGCTCCTGGATTTCCCAGGAGTCTCCTGGACTTTGACCCCATCCCCTGGCATGCTCCTGGATTGGCAAATCTCCTGGATTTCTCCTGGATTTGGTATCAAACTCCCAAAATTCACCAGAACACAGGAAATTATTATTATTTTTTTTCTGGGGGAGGACCCCCAGACCCCCCGCTTTAGGGTTGGGGGCAATGCATGCAAGAAAGATCATATACGTGTAATGACTTAAAGATGTCATTATTATGTCATTATTATTCACCTACATTTGGCATTTTAAGGCTGAAATTGTACCAGTGCTAGTAAAGCAAGCCTGATAAAAGTGTCAAACATGCGCAAAATTCAACAGAACACAGGAAAATATATACTATCTGTTAAGAGGTTTTGGGGAGAGGACCCCCAGACCCCGGTTCCACGCACCCCCCAATAAATAAATCTCCTGGATTCTGACAATCCAATGTTGACAACCCTGGCGTCTGTCTGTCTGTCTGCCTTCTGTCTGTCTGTCTGTCTGTCTGTCTGTCTGTCTGTCTGTCTGTCTATCTGTCTGTCTGTCTGTCTGTCTCTGTCCGTTTCTGTCATTCAGTGACAGTTACACATCTCCTCCACCAGGGGGCGAAAGGCATTAAACTAACCCATTATCCATTCCATTATTTCGCATGCGTTAAACACGTTGATCCGGAAGCCGGATCCTCCGGAAGTAGAATGTTTCTCGCGTGGCGTGGTGTTTTCACAACAAAGGAACTGTTGGTGTTTAATGGTGGTTTTGGGACGTGACCTGCCGTTTGCCAACAAACCTAAGCATAACGGTGGTTTCCGGGGGTCAAGGAGCTCCGCTGTGTTCACTTGGACCGCAAGGAGGTGCCGAAAGATGTACTATTCTGTCCCTATCAGGACATAACTCGGACGGACTTCGCAACGCTCCACACGGAGACTCGCTCTCTTTAGCTCGCTCGGCGGCGTTGTCTCACTCGGTGTTAGTGTTTCATGGTGGTTTTGGGACGCAGGCAGCGCGTGGTGAAAACCTTCTCATATTAAAAGGAGTTCAAAACGCTTCAAATGGAGTCTGTACGGCTGGAGATAAATGAACACATGACGTCGGTGGGAGAAGAGATATTGTGTGTTTTGGAAAAGCAACAAAGTGTTGATGTTTGTCGCGTGAAGCTCGACGTCAGAGTGTTTGTGTTGGAGCGCCTCCGTGCGGCCGCAGAGGTCATGTGCAACCTCTTCCAGAGAGAGATGGAGACACTACACAACACCACCCAGCTACACACTGCAGGTATGTCTGTTACACACACAGCACCACCCAGCTACACACTGCAGGTATGTCTGTTACACACACACCACCACCCAGCTACACACTGCAGGTGTGTCTGTTACACACACAACACCACCCAGCTACACACTGCAGGTATGTCTGTTACACACACACCACCCAGCTACACACTGCAGGACAGGTATGTCTGTTACACACACAACACCCAGCTACACACTGCAGGTGTGTCTGTTACACACACACACACACACACACACACACACACACACACACACACACTACACACTGCAGGTATGTCTGTTACACACACAACACCACACTACACACCACAGGTGTGTCTGTTACACACAAACATAGCTGTCTCAGATGCTTAATTTCTAATAGTCTATAAAGTGCTTATTCCATGGCCACAGATGTTACCATTCTCTTCGGGTGGTAACTGTATCTTCAGTATTGTTCAATTAAAAAAGCATTTTAATCTGAATACTTTATAACTATGTAAAGTGCGTCGCATTGTGAGCTTGTAGATTTTTGGCACTCAAACAATAGATTTGGTGAATGGTGTAGACTGAATAGGTGGTCCAAGTAAAGAGCAAAGTTGGGTCCCGTTTTATTCCAGAGGTTTATACGATGTAGCCTGCAGCTAGCGTCAGCCAGCCATTCATAATAGTCTTGTTAGCTTAATAATAGGCCTGTGACGATTCACTTTTTCCCGATTCGATTCGATTTCGATTCATAGGCTGACGATTCGATTATATCACGATTATTGCGTTTTCCTGCGATTTGCGATTCGAATCACGATTATTGCGATTTTCCCCAAAAAATTACAGCTTTTTTATATTGAAACATTTTAAAACAATTCTAAACAATATAAAATATTAAAAGTTGAATCATACTTCAAAACAATGCAGCCAAAGTGCCAGTGGTACAACATTACAACATCATGTTCCTGGTCAAGATGCCAGAAAACACAGACCACAACAGTCATAAAAAAAATAAAAAAGATCGCTGTGCTGCAGGCCTACAGCACTGCGCTAGCTTTAGCCATAACATGACATCCTCATGACCTAAAACTGTTCCTTTAGGACCTGTACTTACTCTGACTGAAAGTGGTTATTTCACCAAATTCACCTTCAGGTTAATTTGGCCTTAAAAAAAAAGAAGAAAAAAAAAGTTATTTTCATTTTTATTTTATTTTTTATAAATAAATAAAATCGGGAAAATCGATTCTGAACTTGGAAAATCGATTAATTGAATCGCCAGCATCAACATCACGATAATATAGTGAATCAATGTTTTTGCACAGGCCTACTTAATAATAAGTCAACTTTCCAACGGCGAGTGAACGATTGCATTCCAGATGTCCTTCTGATGAATTCTTCTCGGCTATCAATACATTCATGAATCCACCTGCTGACCACCTATCAGCATTGAGCAATTTCTTTTATGGGGGTAAAAGTGTGGGGCCCATTCATTTACTATGCACTATACTATAAAAGGAAAGAAATGCCCCCAAAAATCTGCTTTAACCCTTAAGTGCTGTTCGGGTCATTTTGACCCGTTTTACATTTTCATTTGAAAAAAAAAGGTAGAAGTTTGAATTGTTTCCACCTGAAACTCACTGGCCTTAAAGATTCTTCTGAGATGAACATGTAAAAAAAATATTTTTGCACTACACCCATGCTACACCCCCCTCATATTTTTTGAACCTTAAGTGCTGTTCGGGTCATTTTGACCCGGAAGCACAGATGCACAGAAATACACAGTATTATGCCAAAACAGAGACACACAGTCACCCCCACTTGTCACCCCCACTTCTAACACCCCCCTTCCGAAGCCCCTTTCCGAACCCTCCCCCCCCCTTTCCGCACCGCCCCCCCTCCCCACACTTAACCCCTGATGCACAGAAATGCAAGGAATCATGTACAAACACAGATACACAATCACCCCCTAACCCCTTCCACCCCTCCAACCCCCCTCACCTCGCCCTTACCCCCTCCCCTCCAAACCCCCCAACCCAACCCCCCCCCCACCTCACTCCCACCCCCCCCCCCCCTCGCCACCCCAGATGCACAGAAATAAAAGAAAGCATGTATACTAACACAGACACACAGTCGCCTCCTTCCCCCCCCTCCCCCCTCCTATTGCCCTCACCCCCCACATCCTTCACCCCCTCTCCTCCTCACCCCTCCCCTCCTCACCCCCTCTCCTCCTCACCCCTCCCCTCCTCACCCCTCACCCCTCCCCTCCTCACCCCTCACCCCTCACTTATCTGAAGTTTTCCTTGTGACTGTACTGTATCTTAGGGGAAATTTTAAATTATTTTACATAAACATAAGGTGCTGTAAAGTAACACTGTATTTCAGGGGTGCTGTGGATGAAAATGTTGTTTACAGGGGTGCCCTGAGACCAAAGTGTTTGAAAACCTCTGTCCTAGTGTATACGTTCAAGTGTATATTCATATGTGACGTTCATGTGTGTTCACATGTGTGTTCAGCTCTATGTGAGAATGATGTCCTGTTGAACCACAAGTATTCAATTAATGGGCATGTTGTTCATAAAAATATTGCCTGATTTTCATTTTGTCCTATAAGCATGAGCAATATTGCCCAGTATTAAATAAAGTAGTTGTTTTACATGAATTTAAGCTAAATCATTAAAAACGCCTAGCTCTTTCAGTGTTTAATGTGATATAGCAAAGCAAGAATGCAAACATTTACCATATATATCATATGAATTGTTTGTTATTGAGTCAAAGTCAATGTATCATGATGATTTGTTAAGTTAAAATTTATATTAGTGTTGTTTTTTTTAAACCAAATACCCCCCGGGTCAAAATGACCCGAACAGAACGAAGGTGTAGTGAATCTGAACAGAACTTAAGGGTTAAGTAGCATGTGAGGGCCTGAGGGGTCAAACTAGGGGTTTATAATTATTCTGAATCCATTGCAAGCATTGGTTTGGCATGAAAAACATTCCTTGGCCTAAAAACAGACAAACAAAAATATGGTTTAGTGATGTGTCATCACTTTTCACAAATTTCTTGGGGGGCTTTTTAAGCCCAACTTAAGGAAGTTTTCTCATGCAAAACAAATGCTTGCAATGGATTCAGAATAATTATAAACCCCTAGTTTGACCCCTCACATGTTACTTAAAGGGATAAGAAACCCCGCCTCTTTATTTGTTTTATCAGACTTGAGAATATGAAAAGATTTCGAAAATGTAGGCGTGGTTATCTGCCGTTGTGGGGGGAGGGGGCGGAGTAATGCGTCTTCTACCAGAGAGAGACAGACCGAAGCTGTCAGCAGTGGGCACTTGTTGCTTTTCCATTTCTGAATCATTTTTTAAAACCAGCCATTGGAGGTGTAAAAAGTATAAAGATTCGGCAACTCCATGTTCTATAACAAATTTAAATGTGCAGGTATTTTACAAACAAGCTGTCTGAGCATTTATCCATGGACAAACTTTCTCCAGCTCTGGACCACGGAACCAGTGAAGAATGGACGCTAGGCTAGCGCTATAGCTATTTGCTGTGTGTGTGTGTGTGTGTGTGTGTGTGTGTGTGTGTGTGTGTGTGTGTGTGTGTGTGTGTGTGTGTGTGTGTGTGTGTCGTGACAGTGCGCGCACACACACAACGTCCACACACGATAACTAGCAGATCTACAAGCTCACAACGCGTCGTATTTTCGCGACGCGTTGTGAGCTTGTATATCAGCTATGTAGCTATGTACTCTACGGCTATTAGCTAGGCTACATACATAGCCGATATACAAGCTCACAACGCGTCGCTTTCGCGACGCGTTGTGAGCTTGTAGATCTGCTATTTTTCGTGTGTGGACGTTGTGTGTGTGTGTGCGTGCACTGTCACGACACACACACACACGCACACACGCACACAGGCTACACTACACAGAAAATAACACGGGCACCACACAGTGTAACTGTCTGTTGACAGAGCCTGCTCTTCTCTCTGGCTGAAGGCTGAAACAAGCACACAGTGAAACCACGCCCCCCCTTGATACGACTCTGTAAAACAAACGTTAATATTAATTAGATATGCCTACGTCACATTGCACAATAGAACAGTGATAGCTAATATTTAATGAGTGGCGCCAAAGATTTATTTTCGACCTAGAAAGTGGAAGTACACAGAAATAGCTACAGAGACAGCAGAAATCTCTGAATCCCCAAGCCTATGGGCAAATTGAACCATATCACTGCTCCCTATCACAAGTGACTCATTGATATAATATATATGTAACCCCTGGGTAAATTGCCCAGCGTTATTTGTGCCTATTCTCAAAAACCTCAACATTAGGCAGTCCATTTCATAAGCCCACAGGTTAAAAGGGTCTGGTTCACTTTAAGAGATCAGCCTAACTTGATGTGTACTGTGTTTTCTCTTTTACTTGACTCTGATTGGTCAGGATGAATGTCCTTCATTTTCTAAGCATGTGATTGGTTGGGGGGCGGGACATGAAAAGAAAATGTGTGTGTGTTTAAGAGTTGGGAGTGAGTTTTGGTGTGTGACTGGGAGAGGAGAGGACGTGAATGAAAACGAAAGCATCACGTTATAAGAATGAACCAAGTGTTTAAATCTTTGAGTGTTTAACGCATATGTATTGACCACTGAAGACTACTTTAAGACTGAATTCAAGACGAGTTCGGTTTGGGGAGACATTACCACAGTAAGCAGACGTTTCGTGCAGTAGTAAACAGCTGCACTGTATTTAGCCTCAAGCTAACGTGGCTAACGTGACGTGAACTATTCAACAACGGCGGACAGTGCGTTCGTTTTGGAAGATAGAGACTGTCTTCAGAGAACCAGATAGCGCACCCTGCGACCGGAAAAGCTGGGTGTTCCTCTGGCATCGTGGGACGTGGAGAGACCATTCGTCTTTTCCTTTGGAACTGTAAAAGAGACTGAACTCTGAACTTTGTATCGTCGAGACTGTGAGTAACCCTTTGCACTTCGGCTCACGTGAGTGAAGAGGCTTCATCACTCCATTCATAAAACGGCACATCGGTGTCAAACAGGCCTGCAACGTTTTATTTTGTTTGGTTAATTCCCTTATTGCCGGCTTTTTGTTTGTTTTGTGTAATAAGTGGGCCCACTATTGTACAAGGTACCTTTGAGTGTTGAATTTATAATCATATCTCTCCTATAGTGAATAGGAGGTTTACAGTAGGACTGTTGATTGGTTACTCATTTCATTTTGGGTTTACATTTAAAACAGGGTTTAAAAAAGTGTTTACAAAGGTAGTAGCTTAATTCATATTCTACTGTTTAATTTAAAAAGGTAATTCATACTACTCTGACACAGAGGTAGTTAAAAGGGTTTAAGGACTTTTATTTCATTTAATATTAGGTGGTTTGCAGAGGTCTACAGGATTTTGCCTGTTACAGTATTTTGCACATTTAAGTGCTGTTTGCCAATATAGCTGTTTGTCAGATATATATATTTCTGCACTATTTGCCAAGCAGGGGTTTTGGGTTCAGAATCTTCTGGGTATTGTTGACACTGAGGTGTCTATAGAGACAGTTAAGGACCGTGTAACATTTCCTGTGTTTTCTACCTGTTAAGGTTTTATTTTGAAGTTTAACCCTTGTGAAGGGAACTGTTTTTGGTCATCATTATTCAGGTGCTTTATGGTGAATAAATATTCATTTGTTTTATATACCACTTTGTTGTTCTTTAAATAGGTGATACTTTCTGGGGTAAAGATATCAGTCACATATGATCAATACTATAAGTTCAAAGTCTGATGTTTATGTTAAGTCAGAACTCAGGCGCTGTCTACTAAGGGCTTCAGCACCGAGGCAGCGTTACATAAAATGGAGGCACTGCTGAGATTAAGTTGATTTATTTGTGACTACATTTAACAGTACCCCAGAACTAAGTTCAATAGTAAAAACTGTCCTCACCTTAATTCAGAATGGCCCACTCCCCAGACCCACAGTTAATCACAGAATTAGTTGCTTGGTGTGACGAAGTTGGAATAGATCCAACCCATTCCATAGCTTTAAGTGGCGTGCCAAAAGAGGCAACCACTGCTGATGTTGAGAGCACGGCTGAAACTGTAAAAGCTTTTGGAAAAGTAAAAGTAAGGGCCAATAAGTTCATATCACAACTGGACAGTGACGTGATACTATGCGAATGCCGCCGCATTGTTGACCCGGCCTCGGCTCCCCCTGAATTGATTCCCATAGATGGTGGGGCTGCCTGGAAGGTAACAATAGTAGCAACTGGCCCAGCCCCAGTTGATGAGTTCACAATCAAACTAAAAACACTACTGGAAAGTGAAGGCAAGACCTTTGCTGATGTTCAAGCCCTACTCCCTCAGGGACCTGCACCCCAGCAAGAGGACACACCAGCCTCTATTATTCGAGCTGTTGGAGACTTGCTGGTAAAAACTATGCGTCCTACACCAGATAACAATTTATTCAGGCGCCTGCGGGTCTACTCGGGCGTAGTCCCCACACCAGCTGGCGAAGAGTCTCATGATAACTGGCTGGAGCAAGCCAAGCTGATGATAGAAGAATGTGACTGCTCTGATAAAGAAAAGCGCAAACGAATAGTGGAGTGCTTAAAAGGCCCGGCCCTAGAGATTATTCAAGCAGTGAGATACAATGACCCTGAAGCTGGAGCTGAAGAGTATTTGGATGCGTTAGAGGACGCATTTGGAACCTCGGAGACCGGTGAAGACCTCTATTTCAGCTTTAGGTCCATGAGGCAAAAGCCTGCAGAGAGACTTTCAGATTTTCTGAGAAGGTTGGAGAACCAGCTCACTAAAGTTGTACAGAAAGGTGGCCTAGATCGCCGTCAGCGGGATCGTTCAAGGCTGGAGCAGCTCCTCCGAGGCGCTGTGGAATCAGACATCATGCTCCTCAAGCTGCGGCTTAGGGAACGGAAAAGCAACCCTCCCACCTTTATGCGGCTGTTGAATGAGATTCGTGGGGAGGAAGACCATGATGCTGCTCGTCGAAGTTTGAATTCTACGGTACGCCAGGTCCGTACATCTGACGATGCGAAAGTTAAGCCATCTGAGGTAGATGACCTGAAAGGTCAAATAAAAGAGCTTCAGTCACTAGTTTTACAGCTGACCATGGGAGGACAGGAGTCCCCCAATCTAAGCCCAGAACCTGCTACAAGCCAGAAAAGCAGGAGGGCAGAACCTCAAGCTGAGTCGGAGGTTGAAGCATTAAGAAGACAAGTAACAAGCCTACAGAGCCAAATGAGTGTCCTGACTGTCTCCAATAGCACGATGGCTACATCAAATGAAGGGAAAGGCAAGAACTACAGGTTTGACAGACCTGCGTCTAAGGAAGGACCAAAATCGCCTAGAGGAGAGTTTTTCTGCTACCGATGTGGAGATGATGGTCACATAGCCACCAACTGTAGTGCTCCCGAAAACCCCCAAAAGGTGATCCGGAAACTGCTACAGTCAATGCATAAGCTCAAACAAAACCAGAAAGGCCCTACAACTGGAGAAGAGAGGAGTGGATCTGCCCTAAAGAGCAACCTTGAGGCTCAGGGGGTTGTCAGTTTTCCCCCTGGTCTAGTGGGCGAGTCCTCATTTGGAACAGTGCAGATTGAGGGACATCAGTGCACTGCTCTGATGGACAGTGGCTCCAACGTCTCTATAATCTTTGAGGGCTGGTATGCACAACACCTGTCACATGTTCCCATTATTCCGATCTCCAACTTGGGCCTGTGGGGCTTGAGCGAGTCAAGTTACCCATACAAAGGGTTTGTGACAGTGGAGGTGTTTTTTCCTGATGATGAGGTCCCGAGTGCCCCAAAACTAGTGTTGGCATTGGTGTGCCCCGAAGCCAATGGTCCTGAACAGGTCCCTGTCATTATTGGAACCAATGCCAGGTCATACAAACATGAGCCTAAAGTCATGCATGCTGCCGCCAGAGGGGGTACTGCACAAACGTGGCGAGTGAGTGCACGAGCACCTGATTTGACTTCAGCCGATGACCCAGTGGCTGTAATAAAGTGGGCAGGACCGGGTCCACTAACTATTCCCCCTGGAGCTGAACGCAAGGCTATTTGTAAAGTGACTACTAAAGTGTCACTTTGTGACAATGTTCTCCTGATTGAGACCCCATCTACCGGTACACTCCCAGCTGGAGTGTTAATGCCCCCATGTGTCCTGCTCCCCTGTGAAATGGATTTGAACCGTTTCTCAGTGGTACTGAGGAATGAGTCCCTGAAGTCAAAGGCCATTCCAAAGGGAACAGTCATTGCACATGTTCACAAAGCTGACATAGCCACAGAAGTCAAACTAGATCAAACCCATGCAAACCCCATTGACCCCACACTTTTCGACTTCGGTAGTTCACCTATTCCTGCAACGTGGAAAGAGAGGTTGGCGGACAAGCTGTCCCAAAAATCTGGGGTTTTCTCACTGGAGGAGTGGGACGTCGGGTTGGCAAAAGGGGTTGAGCACAACATCCGGCTTAGTGACTCTCGTCCTTTCAGAGAGCGAGTCCGCCGCCTGGCACCAGCCGAAATCGACGACGTTCGCCGCCACCTGCAGGAGCTCCTTGCCGCTGGCATCATCAAAGAGTCGCGCAGCCCATACGCCTCCCCCATAGTAATAGCCCGAAAGAAAAGTGGCAAGATCCGAATGTGCATTGATTATCGCACTCTCAATTCTCGTACCATACCTGATCAATATACTCTACCTCGAATTGACGACGCCTTAGCCTCTCTCACAGGTTGCCAGTGGTTCTCAGTGCTGGACCTCCGTAGTGGATACTATCAAATCGCCATGTCAGAAGAAGATAAAGAGAAAACGGCGTTCATATGTCCACTCGGATTCTACCAGTTCGAGCGCATGCCCCAAGGCATAACCGGAGCCCCAGCCACTTTCCAGAGGCTCATGGAAAAGGCGGTTGGGGACATGAACCTTCTGCAGTGTCTAGTCTACCTTGACGACATAATCGTGTTTGGTAGAACATTAGAGGAACACGAAGAGCGCCTGTTAAAGGTCCTTGACCGCTTGGAAGAGTATGGCCTCAAGCTTTCAATTGATAAATGTCAATTTTGCCAACCCGAAGTCAAATATGTGGGACACATAGTGTCGGCAGCCGGAATAGCCACAGACCCAGACAAAGTGTCAGCTGTTTCACAGTGGAAGCCGCCTACCAGCCTTAAGAGCTTGCAGTCCTTCCTGGGTTTCTGTGGCTACTACAGGAAGTTCATAAAGGGCTACTCCTCTATAGTTCGCCCACTAACTGAATTGACTAAAGGCTATCCGCCAGTGCAGCGGGGAAGAAAATCATCTAAAACAAAGTCTGAATACTTTAAAGTCTCTGAGCCTTTTGGACAGCGTTGGACACCTGCCTGCTCTGAAGCTTTCCAAAAGATAATATACAGCCTTACCCATGCCCCGGTACTTGCCTTTGCAGACCCCAACAAACCCTATATCCTCCACATCGACGCCAGCTTGGATGGTCTGGGGGCTGTATTGAACCAAGAATATCCGGAGGGGTTAAGACCTGTCGCTTTCGCCAGCAGGAAGCTAAGCCAAGCTGAACGCAACTACCCTATCCACCAACTTGAGTTTCTCTCCCTAAAGTGGGCCGTTGTGGATAAATTTCACGACTACCTTTATGGAGCAAGGTTCACCGTAATGACGGACAACAACCCGGTGACATATGTCTTGTCATCAGCTAAGCTAAATGCTGCCGGTCACAGGTGGTTGGCAGCTCTAACCACCTATGATTTTGACATTATCTACAAGCCTGGGCGAGACAATGTGGATGCCGATTGGCTGTCGAGGAATGCTATGGACACTGGAGAAGGTTGGAAGCACATACCATTGGCTGGTGTCAAGGCCATTTGTCGGCAGTTACGCATATCTCATTCTCCAAAACATCCTCACCGGATGATAGACCAGCTTGGAGCTTCATCGGATGCCATTCCAGAAGCCTACGCTTTTCCAGCCCGGCTAGCGCTAAGTCCTCTGGAGCTCCTGAGCCAGGACGAACTAAGAAAAGCCCAGGACCTAGACCCCGTCATAGGCGTGGCCAAACAGGGCTTAAGAAATGGAACCTGGCCTTCAACCACCAAAGGTACACATCCAGATGCTTTGCTACTGGCTCGGGAAGCACCCAAACTAGTGGTGAAGAACGGACTGTTATACCGAAAGATAATAAGACCCGCTGGACTGGATGCACTGCAGCTTGTCCTACCGAGTGACTACCGACTCACTGTTCTAAAGTCACTGCATGACGATGCAGGTCATCTGGGAGTTGAAAGGATAACTGCTCTTGCTAAAGACAGATTCTATTGGCCCAGGATGGCTGCAGACATTGTACAGTACATAAAAACTTGTGGCAGATGTGTGGCTCGTAAGACACTGCCTCACAAAGCAGCAACCTTGCACCAAATTACCAGCAGTGGCCCTATGGACTTGGTTTGCATGGACTTCCTATCCATTGAGCCGGATTCAAGAGGAACTGCGAATGTTTTGGTGGTTACTGACCATTTCACTCGTTACGCTCAAGCCTTCACCACGAAGGATCAACGTGCCTCGACCGTGGCCAAGGTCCTGGTGGAGAAGTTCTTCGTACACTATGGTTTGCCGGCCCGCATTCATTCCGACCAGGGGCGGGACTTTGAAAGCCGCCTTATCAAGGAGCTCCTAGGAATGTTGGGCATAAAGAAGTCAAGAACGTCCCCTTATCATCCACAAGGTGACCCGCAACCAGAGCGGTTCAACCGGACGCTTCTTTCTATGCTCGGGACCCTCGACCCTGCACAGAAACAGAAGTGGAGCCAGCACGTGAGCTTGCTGGTACATGCGTACAACTGCAGCCGCAATGACGCAACGGGTTATTCTCCCTATTATTTGATGTTTGGCCGTGAGGCAAGGCTTCCAGTTGATGTCTGTTTTGGGACATCACCAGATGACGAAGATGAAACCACATACCTGCAGTATGTGGACCAGATGAAGGCCGAATTGAAGCATGCTTATCAACTGGCAGTTGAGGCAGCTAACCAAACACACGACAGGAATAAGAGGCGTTACGATGCCAGTGTGAAAAACCAGGTCCTAGAGAAAGGGGACCGAGTACTCATTCGGGCCACCGGACTGACAGGGAAGCATAAACTGAGTGATCGATGGTTTTCAATCCCATATGTTATCATTGAAAAGCTCCCTAACATACCAGTGTACCGGTTAAAGCCTGAGAGCGGGAGATGCATTTTGAAAACGCTTCACCGCGACCATCTCCTTCCTATAGGATGTCTGGTCAGGTTCCCGCTTGATCCCGGAGAGACCAATGTACCTCTGCGGCCTGCTACCCGAGCAGCCCCAAGAACGGACACACCAGAGGGTGAAGAGGAGGAAGAGGAAGCACACAACTCTGAAGCGTCAGACTCTGAAGATGAATCTTCTGGGTGCGTTCCTAATTTCCCCAAAAGTGTCTCAGATACACTAAAGCCCCTTGAGCGACAGCTGAGTCGAGCCTTCCCTCAGCACAATGTTCCGGAGAACCAGGACAAAGATCTAGATGAGTCTGACAGTGAGGCTGGCCCACTTGCTGCAGCAGAAGAGGAAATGGATGATGTGCCACAACTAGAGGACCCTGTACGGGTCACAGGATCTGAAGAGGAAGACGTGGCAGACGTCCCCACCGAAAGATTATCTGATGGAGCTACAGAAGACCTTTGTTTTCCACGCCCCAAAAGGGAGGTGAAGCCGGTCACTCGACTAACCTACGATGCCCCTGGCCATTCTGTAGACCAGCCAGTGGTCGTCGTACACAGGGGGATGAAGATATCCATCAGCAGAAACTCAAGACAGTTCCCTTTTCATATGCCCTGCCTTTTTCCGAGTCCCCGATATTCCCCTTCCATGACCAAATATAACTGTTTGAACGATTTGTTTTGTTGTGGAAAGTCTGATGAGGACATTCAGACGTTTAGAAGGGGGAGCGTGTAACCCCTGGGTAAATTGCCCAGCGTTATTTGTGCCTATTCTCAAAAACCTCAACATTAGGCAGTCCATTTCATAAGCCCACAGGTTAAAAGGGTCTGGTTCACTTTAAGAGATCAGCCTAACTTGATGTGTACTGTGTTTTCTCTTTTACTTGACTCTGATTGGTCAGGATGAATGTCCTTCATTTTCTAAGCATGTGATTGGTTGGGGGGCGGGACATGAAAAGAAAATGTGTGTGTGTTTAAGAGTTGGGAGTGAGTTTTGGTGTGTGACTGGGAGAGGAGAGGACGTGAATGAAAACGAAAGCATCACGTTATAAGAATGAACCAAGTGTTTAAATCTTTGAGTGTTTAACGCATATGTATTGACCACTGAAGACTACTTTAAGACTGAATTCAAGACGAGTTCGGTTTGGGGAGACATTACCACAGTAAGCAGACGTTTCGTGCAGTAGTAAACAGCTGCACTGTATTTAGCCTCAAGCTAACGTGGCTAACGTGACGTGAACTATTCAACAACGGCGGACAGTGCGTTCGTTTTGGAAGATAGAGACTGTCTTCAGAGAACCAGATAGCGCACCCTGCGACCGGAAAAGCTGGGTGTTCCTCTGGCATCGTGGGACGTGGAGAGACCATTCGTCTTTTCCTTTGGAACTGTAAAAGAGACTGAACTCTGAACTTTGTATCGTCGAGACTGTGAGTAACCCTTTGCACTTCGGCTCACGTGAGTGAAGAGGCTTCATCACTCCATTCATAAAACGGCACATCGGTGTCAAACAGGCCTGCAACGTTTTATTTTGTTTGGTTAATTCCCTTATTGCCGGCTTTTTGTTTGTTTTGTGTAATAAGTGGGCCCACTATTGTACAAGGTACCTTTGAGTGTTGAATTTATAATCATATCTCTCCTATAGTGAATAGGAGGTTTACAGTAGGACTGTTGATTGGTTACTCATTTCATTTTGGGTTTACATTTAAAACAGGGTTTAAAAAAGTGTTTACAAAGGTAGTAGCTTAATTCATATTCTACTGTTTAATTTAAAAAGGTAATTCATACTACTCTGACACAGAGGTAGTTAAAAGGGTTTAAGGACTTTTATTTCATTTAATATTAGGTGGTTTGCAGAGGTCTACAGGATTTTGCCTGTTACAGTATTTTGCACATTTAAGTGCTGTTTGCCAATATAGCTGTTTGTCAGATATATATATTTCTGCACTATTTGCCAAGCAGGGGTTTTGGGTTCAGAATCTTCTGGGTATTGTTGACACTGAGGTGTCTATAGAGACAGTTAAGGACCGTGTAACATTTCCTGTGTTTTCTACCTGTTAAGGTTTTATTTTGAAGTTTAACCCTTGTGAAGGGAACTGTTTTTGGTCATCATTATTCAGGTGCTTTATGGTGAATAAATATTCATTTGTTTTATATACCACTTTGTTGTTCTTTAAATAGGTGATACTTTCTGGGGTAAAGATATCAGTCACATATGATCAATACTATAAGTTCAAAGTCTGATGTTTATGTTAAGTCAGAACTCAGGCGCTGTCTACTAAGGGCTTCAGCACCGAGGCAGCGTTACATATATTTATAGAAAAAGTGATTTTGTGTTTCATGGACCTTTAAAGCAGATTTTTGGGGGGTATTTTTTTCCTTTATAGTATAGTGTATAGTAAGTGATGGGCCCAAACTTTTACCCCCTATCAAAGAAATTGCTCAATGCTGACAGGCCGTCAGCAGGTGGTTTCATGAACGTATATATATAGACAGCATTTTAGGCCAATAAAAAAAACGATATACCAAATATCATACCTATGATACCAACTTAGCATAAATGCTAAGCTACTACTACTACTACTACCTGTCTGAGCCATTTCGCCTACCCTCAATTCTGCTGTCAGACTGTCCATGTTTGCAAATTATCTCTTTGTCATTTAAATATTATAGTGACTGTGACAGTGGTGTCAGTGAATCTAACAGTTTACTTGACATTTATTATTTACATCACATTTTATTCCTAAAAAATGGCAAAATTGTTTTTTATGCCTGTTGACAGGCAAGGTTGATTCTATAGGCTATTTAGGTGTAGCATATCTTATATAGACCTATATAGGCTAATAGCCTACATATATATTTTGTATAGCCTAATGTTAAAACAATATAGGCCTACAATACTGTTCATTTTACAATACTGTTCAATACTGCACCAAATAATGTATAGTATCGGGAAATGGATTCATTAATTATTTGGGCGCACCTGATTCCAATAGCTCTGTATTTATGTGATTACTATGGAGTGCATAGGATAGCCGTGTGTAGGTTTGACATGTAACACCACTGTCACAGTCACTATAATATTTAAATGACAAAGAGATAATATGAAAACATGGACAGTCTGACAGCAGAATTGAGGGTAGGCGAAATGGCTCAGACAGGTAGGTGAAAAGACTCTCCTCCATGGCAAAAGTGCCCCGCGAAAAGACCTGGCGAAAATGTTAAAGGCGATTATGCCTGACACACCGCTGCCTCCTGCATTATGTGACATTTAGAACCAGGTGGTCCCAGGACCGTTGAGCGATTTTCCACGAGCGCTTCCAAACTCCAGGACTTTTTCTGAAACAAACACTTTGCAGATATAAAGAGTAAATTCCAAGCTTCCCATAGAGCCGCAATGTTGGTGAGTTTGACGTCGTTTAATACAATCAGATAGCAAAAAAAACGTATATGCCTATGGGGAGGTATTGCAACCCTAGATTCATCCGATTATAAAACAATCTAGTGTTACTCTTGACCTATTGTAGCGAAAATAGCCAATCTAGAAGCTCACAATGTCCCACATGTTGAGCTTGTAGATTGTTTCGTCTTCTCTTTTTTTTCTCCCCGGATTAAATTTGTATTTGACTTTATCTGGTGTTTACATCAGAATGAGGACAATTATTTTAGCTCTTAGAACAAGTAGTGATCCTTTCAACTGAACAAAACATGGTAAACGTCTATAGTTTGATTTGATTACATCATGGTATTATATACGGTTGCTGAATGATAACTAGAGATGGACCGATTGCACAATTCTTGGCCGATACCGATCCGCCGGTTTTATGAAGGTCTGACCTGCCAAAACCGATTTTTCAGATACCGATTTCTTTAGCTAAGAACTAGAAAAATCACAATATCCAGTCTAATATGACCGTCTAGACTAGGCAGGAGGAAAGCAGGTGACACATGCTTTTTTTCTCCTTTTTGGAGACGACATTGACACAGGATTATGGAATATATCCTTACATTGTAAAGGTAACCAGCACAGCACCATCTGTATTCTGTAGGCTGCCACCAAGTAGACTGGCTGCTACTTGCTAATGTTTACTTAGTCACAGGACCAGAGCATTATGCTGTGCAGTGCCATAGACACAATTGGCATAAAACCGATATTTATGTCAGTGACCTGCCGGTCACCGGTTCGGCCGGTTTTATATACCTGCCGATTTTTTATATTGGTCGATACCGATGTCCATCCCTAATGATAACCAAAAGTTCTTTCTACTGGTGATTTCCACAGAGCACCACAGGGAGAGGTCTACAGAGTCTAGAGAGATGGCCTCCCAAACATATTCAACGTTGTCAGAGGAACAGCGAGAGACGGACAAGGGACGTGGACTGTTTGATGCAGCGATGCAACCTGTAGTAAAGTTGTACAGGATAGGTATGTACTGTTTTATTTACTTTGCAACCTGTAGTAAAGTTGTACAGGATAGGTATGTACTGTTTTATTTACTTTCCAACACGTAGTAAAGTTGTACAGGATAGGTTTGTTGTGTTTTATAGAATACAAAATGCCATCAACCTTGGAACGGTCGCCACCAGGTATTCCTAAACACAACCTCTATTTATTCCTAAACTTAACCTTAGAAAAAACTAGGTCTAAACCAAACATTATTACTAAACGTGACTTCACTAAAACAAAACCTAAACCTAACCTTATTCCTAAACCGAGTCAGACAAAAGAGTTAGACACCCGTAAGGGGCCATTTGGAACCCTAACCCTAACCCTGACTCTGTTTGACCAGAATGGAACTGAGCCTTCATTATTATCTTTAGCAACACCTGTGAAGAAAGTAAGGAAGAGGCCCAATCTTTTTCTATTGTGGCTGCTGTCCATGGAGCCTAATGAGTTGGTGAGTGGCTTTAGTACCGCTATATTGTAAATAATCAATGTGTACTTCTTGTCCTGTGACGCACAACTGCCTCTCGATGCTGAACCCCTATCTGCTCCCGATGAGCAAGTTGATGGCATGGTTTCCTCCCCCAACTGTGTGTGCATGTAATGCACAATCTATGTAAAGCGCCTTGAATAAAGGCACCATATACATTTACCATTAAAGGAAACTCACCACGCAAGGTCTTGTAAATAAATAAAATACAATGTTTCTCTCTACGAACTGCGAGAGATGGCCAACCCACTTTTTCATATAAATACACCAGGATGGGTGTGAAAACCATCGGCATTAAAACATTGTAGAGCACTGTGGTTAAGTCCTTACTCATGTCATATTACATTTCATATCTTAATAAAGTCCTTATTCTATTCTTTCATTGCAGACCAGTGTGAGGAGTCCAGCCTGAAGGTGAAGATGAGTTGGAGTCTTTCTGTTAAACAGGAACCTGAAAACCACCTGGACATCAGTATGTTTTATGTTATCTCTTCTCTTCTCTTCTCGTCTCGTCTCGTCTCGTCTCGTCTCGTCTCGTCTCGTCTCTTCTCTTCTGTATCTCTCTTAGAGAGAATGTTTGGAGGAAATGGCTTTTTTAATGAATGAGAATAGACTATGATTTGGAACTACCAAAGCTATAAAACAGAGAAAACACTGCATACAACAACGTAAAGTACAGACCTTTAATGGTTTTTCTCTCATTTTATCTTGTTATCTTTTCCTAGACTTTGTTTCCCTCCCTGTGTGTAAAGAGGAGCTTTTCCCTGAACATCAGGAGAGGAGTCCCAGTCTGGAGGAACCACAACCTCCACAGATTAAAGAGGAACAGGAGGAGCTTCTACAAGAGGAGGCTGATGGATCAACGTTGACATTACTAGCAGTGAAAAGTGAAGGTGATGATGAAAACAGAGAGACAGAGGCTGTAGCCAGCACCTCAACTGAACACATGGCTGATGTAGAGGATTGTGGAGCATCACAACCAACTAGTGGTGACCAGCTTCTCTCTCCACACTGTTCTCAATCTGACGTCACTGAAGCCCGTGGGGAGACCAGGGAAGGTCAGTCAGTTGTAAACACATTGGATTCACGCAAGACACAAACTGTGGAAGAACAAACATTGTCTGTAAGCCACAAGCCGTCCCAGGACCTGCAGTCGTCCAAACAAACTCACTCCATGCAGAGCCAGACAGGGAAGAAAGGTGTTAGTTGTTCAGATTGTGGCAAAAAGTTTAAGCACAAGGTGAATCTGAAGAGGCACACAGTTGTTCATACCGGGGAAAAACACTTTATTTGTACAGTTTGTGGTAAAGGCTACGGTCAAAGTGTTTATTTAAAAATACACATGAGAACTCATACAGGAGAAAAACCCTTTAATTGTACAGTTTGTGGTAAAGGTTTTGTTCAAAGTGGTGACCTAAAAAGACATGGGAAGACTCATACAGGAGAAAAACCCTTTAATTGTACAGTTTGTGGTAAAGGTTTTGTTCATAGTGGTGACCTAAAAAGACATAGGAGGATGCATACAGGAGAAAAGCCCTTTACTTGTACAGTTTGTTGTAAAGGCTGTAGTCACAGTGGTGATTTAAAAACACACATGAGGACGCATACCGGGGAAAACCCCTTTATTTGTACAGTTTGTGGTAAAGGCTGTGGTCATAGTAGTGATTTAAAAAAACACATGAGGACACATACCGGGGGAAACCCCTTTATTTGTACAGTTTGTGGTAAAGGCTGTGGTCAAAGTGTTGATTTAAAAACACACATGAGAACTCACACAGGAGAAAAACCCTTTACTTGTACAGTTTGTGGTAAAGGCTGTATTCAAGGTGAAGAGTTAAAAAGACACATGAGGACGCATACAGGGGAAAAACCCTTTACTTGTACAGTTTGTGGTAAAGGCTGTATTCAAGGTGAAGAGTTAAAAAGACACATGAGGACGCATACAGGAGAAAAACCCTTTAATTGTACAGTTTGTGGTAAAGGTTTTGTTCAAAGTGGTGACCTAAAAAGACATAGGACGACTCATACAGGGGAAAAACCCTTTACTTGTACAGTTTGTGGTAAAGGTTTTGTTCATAGTGGTGACCTAAAAAGACATAGGAGGATGCATACAGGAGAAAAGCCCTTTACTTGTACAGTTTGTGGTAAAGGCTGTAGTCATAGTGGTGATTTAAAAACACACATGAGGACGCATACCGGGGAAAAACCCTTTACTTGTACAGTTTGTGGTAAAGGCTGTGGTCATAGTGGTCATTTAAAAACACACATGAGGACTCATACAGGGGAAAAACCCTTTATTTGTACAGTTTGTGGTAAAGGCTTTAGCCAAAGTGGTACTCTTAAAAAACATATGAGAACTCACACAGGGGAAAGCCCTTTACTTGTCTAGCTTGTGGTAAAGGCTGTCACCAAATGTGAGCTCTAAACGTGCATATGTGGTCTCATACAGGGGGAGAAAAGCGCTCTGCTTTACAGTTTGTGCTAAAGGCTTTGTTTAAAAGGGTAATCTAAAACACAATGTCTCATTGTCTTGTACAAGTAATAAAATAACATCTAATATTTTAGAAAGAATTAAAAAGGGTTTGGGCAGACAGACAAACTTTTAGCTGAATTTTGTAGCAAATCTTTGGTCAACATTATGAGGAATCATACAGCGCTGCTATGGACGACTTAACCCATTTGATGCCATTGATAACTTAAGTATGTTCTTTTTTCAGCTGACCTATTTATTCATTGTTTTTAGAGATGTTACCGATCAATCGGCAATGGATCGGATCGGGCCGATCAAAGCGTGATCGGCGATAATCGGTGGTTTAGATCAAAAGGTAAATTCACCGATCCGATCGATGCATCCGATCAACCAGCCGTTCAGTATGCCCACTTGAGGCCATTTTGGGGTATTGATTTCCACAGTGCTGAAGGAATAATTAGTTACTGCTATGATAATAAATAATAGTAATGCTGGTAAATAACTATAAGGCAAATATATAAATGAATTCATGAGTGAATTAATTAATTAAAGTTAAAACATTAACATTTAGAAAATATAAATAATATATAAATAATAACTTGATCGGATCGGTGATTGATCGGTATCGGGTGATCAAACTTTTGTGATCGGTGCTCGGTGATCGGTTCCAAAAAACCTGATCGGACCATCCCTATATTTGTTTTATACCAAATTGTGGTCTCATGAAGCTGGCAGGAACTCAGTTTCCCATGATGCTTTAGGTGGTTGTAGGCATCCACATATTCGCCTAGGGGTTAAATTCAATGGAACGGGGATTTCAAAAAATGCATGCATCTCGGATTCTAGTCTATCACCGGGTAACGTTTTTTCTCAGCAGGCCGTAACTATGTAGCGGATGGTTGCGGAAACATTTCCCTTCTTTTCTGGGTGGAAGAAGACATGTTGTTTGATGTTACAGCAGCGTGAATTTACACAACGTGGACATGCTTGTGGCTTCCATAGGTCTTCAAAATAAGGCACAATTTCAATCAATGCTGGCAAGGTTTACGGACTTGAATTAATAAATACCTAGAATATAGAATGGGTTAATTAACTCCAGGTCTTATTGCTTTAATTGGAGGTGTGGCCAATGAATGCCATGTTGCTATTATGGGTGTTGTGTTCTGCACACTGCACAAAGGTGCACAGTAATCCGGCCCTGAATTAGTCATGGGTGTTACTTTAATCAAACCAATCAGAGTATCGGCAGCCGTTCCCTTTAAGATCAGTGGAAGACCGTGCAATGTATGATGAGATACTTCAATGGTTTCCAGTGGAAATAAGCTTAGGCTTTCAATGGATCTCCTTTTAGTAGACCTTGTACCAGTGAACTGTACCGTCATGAAACTGTACCTTTTCCTATGCAAACTTCTAATAAAGTCTTCAATCAATCAATGTTCCATGTGTTAAATGGTGAGACCAAAAGAGTAAGAAACATCATATTGAAAGGAGAAATGTCCAAATGCATGCATTGTCATAATCACATATGGTTGCAATCCCAAAGTTTGCATTGTAAAGCTGGTTGCACACTGCTGCGTTTTTCGTTGCGAAATGCGTTTTTCAGGGCAAGGAGAGAGAGAGAGATAGAGAGAGCAAGGGACCGAGTGGTGCGCGAAACGGGCGGCAGTGTGCAAACGTGACTGACATAATGTGAGGTTGATTTTTTTATTCACACGCTCCGAAATTCACCCCGATATTCGGCCCGAAAAACGCAGCAGTGTGCAACCACCTTAAGCTGTAGCCTTTGTTTGCATTTGAATAAAACCACATTTGATACACATGCTGTAAGTACTGGCTCTGTCCCACATTTTACTGATTCTAATCTAGAAAATCACAAACTATTAATTAGTGCTGCCCGCGGAGTGTTACACAAACTCACAGCCGCACTTTGGCACTCAAATCATTGTATTTATATGGACCAACATCTCAACGGTAAACACAATTGACACAAGGAATTGAAACTCACGTCTGCTGATTGTAGGAAAATCTGAATCATACAGATTTGTTGAGAATTAAGAGGTTGGGAGCTAGGGGTGGGTGATATGGAAAATACAATATCAGATATTTCCCCAAGCTGTATCACGATACACGATTTGATCAAGATTCACATTGGTTTTTATGGTTATTTTTCAAGTTACTTGACAAAAACTAGACTCTCTGGGTTCCTTTTGGGAGGTCTAAATTGAACTTTACAATGTAATGTATGTAATGTATTATTTCTGACTGTTTTGTACATTTGTTTTATTATTTCTGATTGGTTTGCTGTACATATGTTTGGTAAAAATCCTCTTTCCACCTTGTAGTGAACTGTACATTTTTTTCCCCTTCTATTCTGTGAAATGCTAATAAAGCATATTTAAAAGCTTTCACTGCTACAGGTATTTTATTTGTGTTTTATATCATAACAGAAATGTTCAATCAAATGTGTGGTTCATCTCTAACTATGGAAGTTGTGTACTTAGGCCTACCAGTAATAACTTCTGCAAACAATACATGCCTACTCCATAATAAGTACAGTGTCAGTCTCCCTTCTCTTCGTTTTAATCAATGGTTCCTGGGATCAGTAGCCTATGTCAGTCCAAGTCCAGTTGCAACTGAGCTGAACCCACCTCTGTTTCACTAACAAAAAGGCTTAGCGTGGTCCGGGCCGCCGCCCTGGTGGTCCCAGCACCCTATAGGCTGCAATGACACACTGACAGCGTGTCGCAGGTTCGAATCCCCGTCATGATGCCCTTTGGGGTGCGTCCACTCCACACATCACGTGACAGATGCATTTAAAGTTGATGTTGTTATGTTTTACGGGTGTTCTTTTTGTATGTAAAGTGTTTTTTTATGTCATTTTATTGTTTTAATGGACCTCTGAGTCTGCGCAAACAAAGTTGACTGAGTAATTAGTAATACATGTTTGTGTAGTAAAGAATACAATATGTCAGTGGAGTGTGAAGTATTTTAGTACAGTAATCATATTGCCGTCGTTACAGCAATTGTTTTGGTAGATGTAGTAACTGTGAGGAACTCTGTTGATAGTCCATGGGCCATACGAGATGTCGGTATGCGAAGGGTGGCAAAGGTTACCATTCATTTTTGAAAAGCTCTATATCTGTAGATTATATTTTGGTTTATAACCCTTTCTGAGACACAGCTAAATTGGTGTTATCAGCCGCCAGAGTTGGTGTCCCATTAACTTAATATACAGGGGGGGAAAAAGCAGGACCAGGGGTCAAACGATATATTTTTTTCCCTGAAAAACGGGTAAAACAAATACTTGCAATGGATTCAGGATCATGAAAAAAAAAGATGTTTGACTCCTCGTATGCTACTTAAAGCAGATTAATGTGTTGCTTTATTTCTCCTGCACTCTGTCCAGGTGCCAACTTGCTCCTTGTGCACTCATGTCCATGTATGGCCTACTTGTGCTCCAGCAGAGCCCGCCTTGTTATTTATATCAGCTGGCACTTGTTGATGATGATGTCACCAAGAATGATGGTCCGTCATTGGCTGTTGATGGTGACATCATCAGGAATGCTGGTCCTAATCTACACCAATAGGAATTCCACTTCCCCGGGTTGGCCCTCTATGCCTCCACACGGCCCTGTGTAGAAAAAAAGTTCTGCCCACATGAAAACGCAAAACGCTATAAATCCCTGTCTGCGCGTCACCGAATCGGGTGGCCGCGTCCCCCTGCTCTCATATAGCTGCGCTGCAATCATTGCAGCGCAGCTATCTATAGGCTATGCATCGTCCAAGTTTCACAATTTTCACACTTTAACATGCACAATTCCTATTTAATCATTCATTTAATAAACATTCGCGAACTATTTCTAGAGCAGGAGAGGGGAGAGTAATCGAAGCAGTAACCAAGTACCGTTAGGTCATGCTTCCATTTTGCGCTATTCTATTCCTCCATTCCATTCAACTCATTCCATTGCAATGAACGCATTCACGACATGTTAACATTAGAGAGCTGTCTTGTTTAGGGATGGAGCCCTAACGAATGATTGTTTTAATGTTATTTCTTACTCTTGTCAATTGTCATCTTCATAGATGGTGGTCAGCCACAAACTCACATGTGCAAAAGATACCAGTTATGTTCTGAATTTGTTGTCTCACATATCTTTCCTCCGGCTCAATAAGCAGGATCGATAAGGTGCTACAGCCCTGTAGTCTTGTTAACAGAGCATATCTGACGTGACGCGCCTGCCTCTTCTCTTGGTAACATTTTGGATATTAATAAGCAGCCATGAATTATAAGCCAGCGATTGTTATAATTCAAAGGTCTCAATAATAAGTCATGATCTTCTCTCCTATGTTTTTATTGTGTGGGCAGCTATAGGAGGAGGCTACCAAAATGAACCATACCGATGTTGCGTATTATAGCTTTTTAATTGCCTTGGCTTGAACTAAAACAATATTTGACAGACATGCCTAGTCTAGACATTTTATGATGATTTGGAATGATAGGCCTATAGGCTATTATTGCAATCGATCGATTGCAATGGAATGGAGGGGGAAATGGGCACGCATAGCGCATCATAAGGGAAGCCCGACCTGTTTAACGTGTGTGCTGTGTGGATCGAGGCAGAGGCCTGTCCACACGGTAAAAGAAATACGCCCGGGTAACAAAAATGCACTGCAGCCGGAGTTTTGGAAACTATTTGTCTAGTCCTCTTTTTTCATGCATTTGCATGTGGACACCCACGGGTAATCGTGGCTCTACCTCCCCGGTCAAATGAAATCCGGTGTAAATGAAATCTGTATGGACGGCCCCTGAAATTAGCCATTCCCACCACTACTTTAGGACCACTGGAACGCCCTTTTGATGGCCTGTAGCCACAATATTCTTCTGTTCTTTTATGAAATGTGTGAGAACCCCTCGGAATATTAAACGTTCCTTTTTTGGTTTACCTTGCTCTTTTACTGTACACTGTTCATATTTGGAGCTGTGTGAAACACAGGCTCCCTATACGTAGCTTTGTGTGTCTGTGTGTCTGTCTGTGTGTCTGTATGTAGCATGACTTCGGCACGCTACTAGTCCCACAGTTTTGCCACCACACACTCGCGCCATATGTCAAATCGACCGGCTTACTCGGGAATAGAGGGCTAGTAACTTGCTAAGAGAAAGGTTCAATAGTTTAATTGATATTAATTTATTAGTGAATTAATTTTCCCCATTGACTTATAATGGCAATCGCAAAAACTCACATTCAATTATTTGTCTCTCGCAAACCATAGGGGCTAGAGTTTCAAGACTTGGAGAGGAGGTTCATAATGGTTTCAAGGATTAAATAAAAAATAATTGTGTCATTTGGCCGCATGGTGGCGCCATAACACCCCACTTTACGTTTTGGCCTGTAACTCTTGAACCGTAGGTCGGAAAATTAAAAATATTTTTTCCCTGGATTCCTTGGGTCATGACGCATCTCCCCATATAGGCCACGCCCATTTGCGCCATGATAGATTTTCCGCCATCTTGAATTTTCTCCAAAACACACTTTTTGCTCCTTTTCCTACATATTTTCTTCAAATGTCACAAAAATCGGTACACATGATCCACACACACACACACACACACACACACACACACACACACACACACACACACACACACACACACACACAGCTCCACTTCACACGGGTGTGATTTTTTCTTTTCATACTTGTCTGTAACTTAACTGTAAATATCCTTAAACTGCTGTGCTGCCTCCAGAAGACTGATTTTGTCTGTCTGTCTGTCTGTCTGTCTGTCTGTCTGTCTGTCTGCCTGCCTGCCTGTCTGTCTGTCTGTCTGTCTGTCTGTCTGTCTGTCTGTCTGTCTGTCTGTCTGTCTGTCTGTCTGTCTGTCTGTCTGCCTGGCTGTCTGTCTGTCTGTCTGTCTGTCTGTCTGTCTGTCTGTCTGTCTGTCTGTCTGTCTGTCTGTCTGTCTGTCTGTCTGGCTGCCTGCCTGCCTGCCTGCCTGTCTGTCTGTCTGTCTGTCTGTCTGTCTGTCTGTCTGTCTGTCTGTCTGTCTGTCTGTCTGTCTGTCTGTCTGTCTGTCTGTCTGTCTGTCTGTCTGTCTCAGGCTTGTCAATGCTCCTGGATTTCCCAGGAGTCTCCTGGACTTTGACCCCATCCCCTGGCATGCTCCTGGATTGGCAAATCTCCTGGATTTCTCCTGGATTTGGTATCAAACTCCCAAAATTCACCAGAACACAGGAAATTATTATTTTTTTTTTCTGGGGGAGGACCCCCAGACCCCCTGCTTTAGGGTTGGGGGCAATGCATGCAAGAAAGATCATATACGTGTAATGACTTAAAGATGTCATTATTATGTCATTATTATTCACCTACATTTGGCATTTTAAGGCTGAAATTGTACCAGTGCTAGTAAAGCAAGCCTGATAAAAGTGTCAAACATGCGCAAAATTCAACAGAACACAGGAAAATATATACTATCTGTTAAGAGGTTTTGGGGAGAGGACCCCCAGACCCCGGTTCCACGCACCCCCCAATAAATAAATCTCCTGGATTCTGACAATCCAATGTTGACAACCCTGGCGTCTACCCTGGCGTCTGTCTGTCTGTCTGCCTTCTGTCTGTCTGTCTGTCTGTCTGTCTGTCTGTCTGTCTGTCTGTCTGTCTGTCTCTGTCCGTTTCTGTCATTCAGTGACAGTTACACATCTCCTCCACCAGGGGGCGAAAGGCATTAAACTAACCCATTATCCATTCCATTATTGCGCATGCGTTAAACACGTTGATCCGGAAGCCGGATCCTCCGGAAGTAGAATGTTTCTCGCGTGGCGTGGTGTTTTCACAACAAAGGAACTGTTGGTGTTTAATGGTGGTTTTGGGACGTGACCTGCCGTTTGCCAACAAACCTAAGCATAACGGTGGTTTCCGGGGGTCAAGGAGCTCCGCTGTGTTCACTTGGACCGCAAGGAGGTGCCGAAAGATGTACTATTCTGTCCCTATCAGGACATAACTCGGACGGACTTCGCAACGCTCCACACGGAGACTCGCTCTCTTTAGCTCGCTCGGCGGCGTTGTCTCACTCGGTGTTAGTGTTTCATGGTGGTTTTGGGACGCAGGCAGCGCGTGGTGAAAACCTTCTCATATTAAAAGGAGTTCAAAACGCTTCAAATGGAGTCTGTACGGCTGGAGATAAATGAACACATGACGTCGGTGGGAGAAGAGATATTGTGTGTTTTGGAAAAGCAACAAAGTGTTGATGTTTGTCGCGTGAAGCTCGACGTCAGAGTGTTTGTGTTGGAGCGCCTCCGTGCGGCCGCAGAGGTCATGTGCAACCTCTTCCAGAGAGAGATGGAGACACTACACAACACCACCCAGCTACACACTGCAGGTATGTCTGTTACACACACAGCACCACCCAGCTACACACTGCAGGTATGTCTGTTACACACACAACACCACCCAGCTACACACTGCAGGTGTGTCTGTTACACACACAACACCACCCAGCTACACACTGCAGGTATGTCTGTTACACACACACCACCCAGCTACACACTGCAGGACAGGTATGTCTGTTACACACACAACACCCAGCTACACACTGCAGGTGTGTCTGTTACACACACACACACACACACACACACACACACACACACACACACACACACACACACACTACACACTGCAGGTATGTCTGTTACACACACAACACCACACTACACACCACAGGTGTGTCTGTTACACACAAACATAGCTGTCTCAGATGCTTAATTTCTAATAGTCTATAAAGTGCTTATTCCATGGCCACAGATGTTACCATTCTCTTCGGGTGGTAACCGTATCTTCAGTATTGTTCAATTAAAAAAGCATTTTAATCTGAATACTTTATAACTATGTAAAGTATGTGAGTACTTTTTCCACCACTGGTATTACGGTATTATCAATAAACGATAGGCGTTCTGTCCTCTACTAACTACTATTCTCTACTACGGTATAAAACATTATTGATGACTTAATGTTGGTTTAATTGATCATATCTTGTAATAGTGTCTCCACCAGGCGATTGAACACTGCTGCAGTGCATATGCAAAAATGTTTTTGTAACACAGAGCAGAGGTAGTAGAGTAGATGGAGAGAGAAAACAGATCTCCGATCTTAGTGCTTTGTGTAACTTGGAGAAACAGAATAACAGATCTCAGATCTCAGTGTGTGTGTAATTTGGTGAAGATACAAGGATAATCTGACTCTGATAATAAACCACAATCTGCAGGCAGGCTAAATGCGTCGCATTGTGAGCTTGTAGATTTTTGGCACTCAAACAATAGATTTGGTGAATGGTGTAGACTGAATAGGTGGTCCAAGTAAAGAGCAAAGTTGGGTCCCGTTTTATTCCAGAGGTTTATACGATGTAGCCTGCAGCTAGCGTCAGCCAGCCATTCATAATAGTCTTGTTAGCTTAATAATAGGCCTGTGACGATTCACTTTTTCCCGATTCGATTCGATTTCGATTCATAGGCTGACGATTCGATTATATCACGATTATTGCGTTTTCCTGCGATTTGCGATTCGAATCACGATTATTGCGATTTTCCCCCAAAAATTACAGCTTTTTTATATTGAAACATTTTAAAACAATTCTAAACAATATAAAATATTAAAAGTTGAATCGTACTTCAAAACAATGCAGCCAAAGTGCCAGTGGTACAACATTACAACATCATGTTCCTGGTCAAGATGCCAGAAAACACAGACCACAACAGTCATAAAAAAAATAAAAAAAGATCGCTGTGCTGCAGGCCTACAGCACTGCGCTAGCTTTAGCCATAACATGACATCCTCATGACCTAAAACTGTTCCTTTAGGACCTGTACTTACTCTGACTGAAAGTGGTTATTTCACCAAATTCACCTTCAGGTTAATTTGGCCTAAAAAAAAAAGAAAAAAAAAAAAGTTATTTTCATTTTTATTTTATTTTTTATAAATAAATAAAATCGGGAAAATCGATTCTGAACTTGGAAAATCGATTAATTGAATCGCCAGCATCAACATCACGATAATATAGTGAATCAATGTTTTTGCACAGGCCTACTTAATAATAAGTCAACTTTCCAACGGCGAGTGAACGATTGCATTCCAGATGTCCTTCTGATGAATTCTTCTCGGCTATCAATACATTCATGAATCCACCTGCTGACCACCTATCAGCATTGAGCAATTTCTTTTATGGGGGTAAAAGTGTGGGGCCCATTCATTTACTATGCACTATACTATAAAAGGAAAGAAATGCCCCCAAAAATCTGCTTTAAGTAGCATGTGAGGGCCTGAGGGGTCAAACTAGGGGTTTATAATTATTCTGAATCCATTGCAAGCATTGGTTTGGCATGAAAAACATTCCTTGGCCTAAAAACAGACAAACAAAAATATGGTTTAGTGATGTGTCATCACTTTTCACAAATTTCTTGGGGGGCTTTTTAAGCCCAACTTAAGGAAGTTTTCTCATGCAAAACAAATGCTTGCAATGGATTCAGAATAATTATAAACCCCTAGTTTGACCCCTCACATGTTACTTAAAGGGATAAGAAACCCCGCCTCTTTATTTGTTTTATCAGACTTGAGAATATGAAAAGATTTCGAAAATGTAGGCGTGGTTATCTGCCGTTGTGGGGGGAGGGGGCGGAGTAATGCGTCTTCTACCAGAGAGAGACAGACCGAAGCTGTCAGCAGTGGGCACTTGTTGCTTTTCCATTTCTGAATCATTTTTTAAAACCAGCCATTGGAGGTGTAAAAAGTATAAAGATTCGGCAACTCCATGTTCTATAACAAATTTAAATGTGCAGGTATTTTACAAACAAGCTGTCTGAGCATTTATCCATGGACAAACTTTCTCCAGCTCTGGACCACGGAACCAGTGAAGAATGGACGCTAGGCTAGCGCTATAGCTATTTGCTGTGTGTGTGTGTGTGTGTGTGTGTGTGTGTGTGTGTGTGTGTGTGTGTGTGTGTGCCGTGACAGTGCGCGCACACACACAACGTCCACACACGATAACTAGCAGATCTACAAGCTCACAACGCGTCGTATTTTCGCGACGCGTTGTGAGCTTGTATATCAGCTATGTAGCTATGTACTCTACGGCTATTAGCTAGGCTACATACATAGCCGATATACAAGCTCACAACGCGTCGCTTTCGCGACGCGTTGTGAGCTTGTAGATCTGCTATTTTTCGTGTGTGGACGTTGTGTGTGTGTGTGCGTGCACTGTCACGACACACACACACACGCACACACGCACACAGGCTACACTACACAGAAAATAACACGGGCACCACACAGTGTAACTGTCTGTTGACAGAGCCTGCTCTTCTCTCTGGCTGAAGGCTGAAACAAGCACACAGTGAAACCACGCCCCCCCTTGATACGACTCTGTAAAACAAACGTTAATATTAATTAGATATGCCTACGTCACATTGCACAATAGAACAGTGATAGCTAATATTTAATGAGTGGCGCCAAAGATTTATTTTCGACCTAGAAAGTGGAAGTACACAGAAATAGCTACAGAGACAGCAGAAATCTCTGAATCCCCAAGCCTATGGGCAAATTGAACCATATCACTGCTCCCTATCACAAGTGACTCATTGATATAATATATATTTATAGAAAAAGTGATTTTGTGTTTCATGGACCTTTAAAGCAGATTTTTGGGGGGTATTTTTTTCCTTTATAGTATAGTGTATAGTAAGTGATGGGCCCAAACTTTTACCCCCTATCAAAGAAATTGCTCAATGCTGACAGGCCGTCAGCAGGTGGTTTCATGAACGTATATATATAGACAGCATTTTAGGCCAATAAAAAAAACGATATACCAAATATCATACCTATGATACCAACTTAGCATAAATGCTAAGCTACTACTACTACTACTACCTGTCTGAGCCATTTCGCCTACCCTCAATTCTGCTGTCAGACTGTCCATGTTTGCAAATTATCTCTTTGTCATTTAAATATTATAGTGACTGTGACAGTGGTGTCAGTGAATCTAACAGTTTACTTGACATTTATTATTTACATCACATTTTATTCCTAAAAAATGGCAAAATTGTTTTTTATGCCTGTTGACAGGCAAGGTTGATTCTATAGGCTATTTAGGTGTAGCATATCTTATATAGACCTATATAGGCTAATAGCCTACATATATATTTTGTATAGCCTAATGTTAAAACAATATAGGCCTACAATACTGTTCATTTTACAATACTGTTCAATACTGCACCAAATAATGTATAGTATCGGGAAATGGATTCATTAATTATTTGGGCGCACCTGATTCCAATAGCTCTGTATTTATGTGATTACTATGGAGTGCATAGGATAGCCGTGTGTAGGTTTGACATGTAACACCACTGTCACAGTCACTATAATATTTAAATGACAAAGAGATAATATGAAAACATGGACAGTCTGACAGCAGAATTGAGGGTAGGCGAAATGGCTAAGACAGGTAGGTGAAAAGACTCTCCTCCATGGCAAAAGTGCCCCGCGAAAAGACCTGGCGAAAATGTTATAGGCGATTATGCCTGACACACCGCTGCCTCCTGCATTATGTGACATTTAGAACCAGGTGGTCCCAGGACCGTTGAGCGATTTTCCACGAGCGCTTCCAAACTCCAGGACTTTTTCTGAAACAAACACTTTGCAGATATAAAGAGTAAATTCCAAGCTTCCCATAGAGCCGCAATGTTGGTGAGTTTGACGTCGTTTAATACAATCAGATAGCAAAAAAAACGTACATGCCTATGGGGAGGTATTGCAACCCTAGATTCATCCGATTATAAAACAATCTAGTGTTACTCTTGACCTATTGTAGCGAAAATAGCCAATCTAGAAGCTCACAATGTCCCACATGTTGAGCTTGTAGATTGTTTCGTCTTCTCTTTTTTTTCTCCCCGGATTAAATTTGTATTTGACTTTATCTGGTGTTTACATCAGAATGAGGACAATTATTTTAGCTCTTAGAACAAGTAGTGATCCTTTCAACTGAACAAAACATGGTAAACGTCTATAGTTTGATTTGATTACATCATGGTATTATATACGGTTGCTGAATGATAACTAGAGATGGACCGATTGCACAATTCTTGGCCGATACCGATCCGCCGGTTTTATGAAGGTCTGACCTGCCAAAACCGATTTTTCAGATACCGATTTCTTTAGCTAAGAACTAGAAAAATCACAATATCCAGTCTAATATGACCGTCTAGACTAGGCAGGAGGAAAGCAGGTGACACATGCTTTTTTTCTCCTTTTTGGAGACGACATTGACACAGGATTATGGAATATATCCTTACATTGTAAAGGTAACCAGCACAGCACCATCTGTATTCTGTAGGCTGCCACCAAGTAGACTGGCTGCTACTTGCTAATGTTTACTTAGTCACAGGACCAGAGCATTATGCTGTGCAGTGCCATAGACACAATTGGCATAAAACCGATATTTATGTCAGTGACCTGCCGGTCACCGGTTCGTCCGGTTTTATATACCTGCCGATTTTTGATATTGGTCGATACCGATGTCCATCCCTAATGATAACCAAAAGTTCTTTCTACTGGTGATTTCCACAGAGCACCACAGGGAGAGGTCTACAGAGTCTAGAGAGATGGCCTCCCAAACATATTCAACGTTGTCAGAGGAACAGCGAGAGACGGACAAGGGACGTGGACTGTTTGATGCAGCGATGCAACCTGTAGTAAAGTTGTACAGGATAGGTATGTACTGTTTTATTTACTTTGCAACCTGTAGTAAAGTTGTACAGGATAGGTATGTACTGTTTTATTTACTTTCCAACACGTAGTAAAGTTGTACAGGATAGGTTTGTTGTGTTTTATAGAATACAATAATTGAAGCCCAAAACACGCTTGCCCCGGGTCAAATGCCATCAACCTTGGAACGGTCGCCACCAGGTATTCCTAAACACAACCTCTATTTATTCCTAAACTTAACCTTAGAAAAAACTAGGTCTAAACCAAACATTATTACTAAACGTGACTTCACTAAAACAAAACCTAAACCTAACCTTATTCCTAAACCGAGTCAGACAAAAGAGTTAGACACCCGTAAGGGGCCATTTGGAACCCTAACCCAAACCCTGACTCTGTTTGACCAGAATGGAACTGAGCCTTCATTATTATCTTTAGCAACACCTGTGAAGAAAGTAAGGAAGAGGCCCAATCTTTTTCTATTGTGGCTGCTGTCCATGGAGCCTAATGAGTTGATGAGTGGCTTTAGTACCGCTATATTGTAAATAATCAATGTGTACTTCTTGTCCTGTGACGCACAACTGCCTCTCGATGCTGAACCCCTATCTGCTCCCGATGAGCAAGTTGATGGCATGGTTTCCTCCCCCAACTGTGTGTGCATGTAATGCACAATCTATGTAAAGCGCCTTGAATAAAGGCACCATATACATTTACCATTAAAGGAAACTCACCACGCAAGGTCTTGTAAATAAATAAAATACAATGTTTCTCTCTACGAACTGCGAGAGATGGCCAACCCACTTTTTCATATAAATACACCAGGATGGGTGTGAAAACCATCGGCATTAAAACATTGTAGAGCACTGTGGTTAAGTCCTTACTCATGTCATATTACATTTCATATCTTAATAAAGTCCTTATTCTATTCTTTCATTGCAGACCAGTGTGAGGAGTCCAGCCTGAAGGTGAAGATGAGTTGGAGCCTTTCTGTTAAACAGGAACCTGAAAACCACCTGGACATCAGTATGTTTTATGTTATCTCTTCTCTTCTCGTCTCGTCTCGTCTCGTCTCGTCTCTTCTCTTCTCTTCTGTATTTCTCTTAGAGAGAATGTTTGGAGGAAATGGCTTTTTTAATGAATGAGAATAGACTATGATTTGGAACTACCAAAGCTATAAAACAGAGAAAACACTGCATACAACAACGTAAAGTACAGACCTTTAATGGTTTTTCTCTCATTTTATCTTGTTATCTTTTCCTAGACTTTGTTTCCCTCCCTGTGTGTAAAGAGGAGCTTTTCCCTGAACATCAGGAGAGGAGTCCCAGTCTGGAGGAACCACAACCTCCACAGATTAAAGAGGAACAGGAGGAGCTTCTACAAGAGGAGGCTGATGGATCAACGTTGACATTACTAGCAGTGAAAAGTGAAGGTGATGATGAAAACAGAGAGACAGAGGCTGTAGCCAGCACCTCAACTGAACACATGGCTGATGTAGAGGATTGTGGAGCATCACAACCAACTAGTGGTGACCAGCTTCTCTCTCCACACTGTTCTCAATCTGACGTCACTGAAGCCCGTGGGGAGACCAGGGAAGGTCAGTCAGTTGTAAACACATTGGATTCACGCAAGACACAAACTGTGGAAGAACAAACATTGTCTGTAAGCCACAAGCCGTCCCAGGACCTGCAGTCGTCCAAACAAACTCACTCCACGCAGAGCCAGACAGGGAAGAAAGGTGTTTGTTGTTCAGATTGTGGCAAAAAGTTTAAGCACAAGGTGAATCTGAAGAGGCACACAGTTGTTCATACCGGGGAAAAACACTTTATTTGTACAGTTTGTGGTAAAGGCTACGGTCAAAGTGTTTATTTAAAAATACACATGAGAACTCATACAGGAGAAAAACCCTTTAATTGTACAGTTTGTGGTAAAGGTTTTGTTCAAAGTGGTGACCTAAAAAGACATGGGAAGACTCATACAGGAGAAAAACCCTTTAATTGTACAGTTTGTGGTAAAGGTTTTGTTCATAGTGGTGACCTAAAAAGACATAGGAGGATGCATACAGGAGAAAAGCCCTTTACTTGTACAGTTTGTTGTAAAGGCTGTAGTCACAGTGGTGATTTAAAAACACACATGAGGACGCATACCGGGGAAAAACCCTTTATTTGTACAGTTTGTGGTAAAGGCTGTGGTCATAGTAGTGATTTAAAAAAACACATGAGGACACATACCGGGGGAAAACCCTTTATTTGTACAGTTTGTGGTAAAGGCTGTGGTCAAAGTGTTGATTTAAAAACACACATGAGAACTCACACAGGAGAAAAACCCTTTACTTGTACAGTTTGTGGTAAAGGCTGTATTCAAGGTGAAGAGTTAAAAAGACACATGAGGACGCATACAGGGGAAAAACCCTTTACTTGTACAGTTTGTGGTAAAGGCTGTGGTCATAGTGGTCATTTAAAAACACACATGAGGACTCATACAGGGGAAAAACCCTTTATTTGTACAGTTTGTGGTAATGGCTTTAGCCAAAGTGGTACTCTTAAAAAACATATGAGAACTCACACAGGGGAAAGCCCTTTACTTGTCTAGCTTGTGGTAAAGGCTGTCACCAAATGTGAGCTCTAAACGTGCATATGTGGTCTCATACAGGGGGAGAAAAGCCCTCTGCTTTACAGTTTGTGGTAAAGGCTTTGTTTAAAAGGGTAATCTAAAACACAATGTCTCATTGTCTTGTACAAGTAATAAAATAACATCTAATATTTTAGAAAGAATTAAAAAGGGTTTGGGCAGACAGACAAACTTTTAGCTGAATTTTGTAGCAAATCTTTGGTCAACATTATGAGGAATCATACAGCGCTGCTATGGACGACTTAACCCATTTGATGCCATTGATAACTTAAGTATGTTCTTTTTTCAGCTGACCTATTTATTCATTGTTTTTAGAGATGTTACCTATCAATCGGCAATGGATCGGATCGGGCCGATCAAAGCGTGATCGGCGATAATCGGTGGTTTAGATCAAAAGGTAAATTCACCGATCCGATCCGATCGATGCATCCGATCAACCAGCCGTTCAGTATGCCCACTTGAGGCCATTTTGGGGTATTGATTTCCACAGTGCTGAAGGAATAATTAGTTACTGCTATGATAATAAATAATAGTAATGCTGGTAAATAACTATAAGGCAAATATATAAATGAATTCATGAGTGAATTAATTAATTAAAGTTAAAACATTAACATTTAGAAAATATAAATAATATATAAATAATAACTTGATCGGATCAGTGATTGATCGGTATCGGGTGATCAAACTTTTGTGATCGGTGCTCGGTGATCGGTTCCAAAAAACCTGATCGGACCATCCCTATATTTGTTTTATACCAAATTGTGGTCTCATGAAGCTGGCAGGAACTCAGTTTCCCATGATGCTTTAGGTGGTTGTAGGCATCCACATATTCGCCTAGGGGTTAAATTCAATGGAACGGGGATTTCAAAAAATGCATGCATCTCGGATTCTAGTCTATCGCCGGGTAATGTTTTTTCTCAGCAGGCCGTAACTATGTGGCGGATGGTTGCGGAAACATTTCCCTTCTTTTCTGGGTGGAAGAAGACATGTTGTTTGATGTTACAGCAGCGTGAATTTACACAACGTGGACATGCTTGTGGCTTCCATAGGTCTTCAAAATAAGGCACAATTTCAATCAATGCTGGCAAGGTTTACGGACTTGAATTAATAAATACCTAGAATATAGAATGGGTTAATTAACTCCAGGTCTTATTGCTTTAATTGGAGGTGTGGCCAATGAATGCCATGTTGCTATTATGGGTGTTGTGTTCTGCACACTGCACAAAGGTGCACAGTAATCCGGCCCTGAATTAGTCATGGCTGTGTGTTGGGTGTTACTTTAATCAAACCAATCAGAGTATTGGCAGCCGTTCACTTTAAGATCAGTGGAAGACAGTGCAATGTTCCATGTGTTAAATGGTGAGACCAAAAGAGTAAGAAACATCATATTGAAAGGAGAAATGTCCAAATGCATGCATTGTCATAATCACATATGGTTGCAATCCCAAAGTTTGCATTGTAAGCTGTAGCCTTTGTTTGCATTTGAATAAAACCACATTTGATACACATGCTGTAAGTAGGCTCTGTCCCACATGTTACTGATTCTAATCTAGAAAATTACAAACTATTAATTAGTGCTGCCCGCGGAGTGTTACACAAACTCACAGCCGCACTTTGGCACTCAAATCATTGTATTTATATGGACCAACATCTCAACGGTAAACACAATTGACACAAGGAATTGAAACTCACGTCTGCTGATTGTAGGAAAATCTGAATCATACAGATTTGTTGAGAATTAAGAGAGTGGGAGCTAGGGGTGGGCGATATGGAAAAATACAATATCACGATAATTTTCCAAGCTGTATCACGCTACACGATTTTGTCAAGATTCTTTTTTCACATTGTTTTTTGTGGTTATTTCTCAAGTTACTTGACAAAAACTAGACTCTGGGTTTCTTTTGGGAGGTCTAAATTGAACTTTACAAGTATGTACCTCTGACAGTATACAAATGAAACCAAATGGACCCTTACGGGTCCATTTGGTTTCATTTGTATACTATCAGAGTTAAGAGGAGACCTTGACATTTTACATTTGAGAACTACTGATTTAGACCAAAATGCAGGTTTAAATTTAATTCTGCAATGAATGTCTGTATTAACGATTAAACAGGATTTTTTATAAGGCTCCTTCAATTGTATCACGATATATATGATACCTCTGAAAGGGCATATCGTGGAGACATTGTATCGTCTCAACGATAATTATCACCATATCGCCCACCCCTAGTGGGAGCCTCCCGACTCCAGACATTTCCGGACACAGGAGGGAGGAAGGGAACGCACACACTCACTCACTCACACACACACACACACACACACACACACACACACACACACACACACACACACACACACACACACACACACACACTCACTCACTCATTCATTGGTTTCTCTTCTAAGCTCTGGAAAAAACAGCTGAACCATAAACCATTTCTCTGTTGACTATCATTATCTTGTATATTATTTCTGACTGTTTTGTTCATTTGTTTTATTATTTCTGATTGGTTTGCTGTACATATGTTTGGTTTCTGATTTCTGACTGTTATATGGTAATTTCAATAGTATATTCATCTAATGTTTCAATGCATTGAGTTCAAAGGACCCCAATGGAAGCAAGCCATAGTGCTTTTGTTGTGTTAAAAATCCTCTTTCCACCTTGTAGTGAACTGTACTTTTTCCCCCCTTCTGTGAAATGCTAATAAAGCATATTTAAAAGCTTTCACTGCTACAGGTATTTTATTTGTGTTTTATATCATAACAGAAATGTTCAATCAATTGTGTGGTTCATCTCTAACGGAAGTTGTGTACTTAGGCCTACCAGTAATAACTTCTGCAAACAATACATGCCTACTCCATAATAAGTACAGTGTGTACTGTGTCAGTCTCGTACTGTGTCAGTCTCCCTGTATGTAGAGTTCTCATATATTAAATCCAGATTTTTCTCTCTCTCTCTCTCTCTCTCTCTCTCTCTCTCTCTCTCTCTCTCTCTCTTCGTTTTAATCAAGAGCTGGAGAGACCGGGAGACCCATGTTACTGAGCCAACACTCCATAGCAATGATTACTATCATAATATAGAGCTATTTAATTTTTCCACAGACAATACTTAACCCTACATTTGATAAATCACAATTCTGTGTGTGTGTGTGTGTGTGTGTGTGTGTGTGTGTGTGTGTGTGTGTGTGTGTGTGTGTGTGTGTGTGTGTGTGTGTGTGTCCACAAAGTTTGTTACCAGCTAATCTCCGGAGCTGTTGGCCTGGTCGCTGCCAAACTGAGCACACACACTCCCTGGATGCCAATTCAGAACCTCTGCCCCACATTTTTCACATGGGCCTGTTCTAGGGCCACCAGGAGGCCAATTTGTGCAAAACTACCTTTTGGCCAGTACTCCTACAGATTTTGTCCAAAAATCACGCAAATCGGTAGACAGTATCTCTACCATGTGATCGACATGGATCTGTCTGATTGTCCATATTCCATCCTGATTGCTTGAGATTGGCTTTCAAAGTTTGTAAGATTGGTCAGTTTTGAACAAAATGCCTCAAATCACGAACACAGCGTACAAATAGCGCATCATAAAGGAAGCCTGACCTGTTTAACGTGTGTGGTGAGTGGATCGAGGCAGAGGCAAGCAAATAACTTATCCGTTTATGCTGTCCACACGGCAAAATAAATACGCCCGGGTAACAAAAATGCACGTATGGACGGCCCCTGAAATTAGCCATTCCCACCACTACTTTAGGACCACTGGAACCCCCTTTTGATGGCCTTTAGCCACAATATTCTTCAGTTTTTTTATGAAATGGGTGAGAACCCCTCGGAATATTAAACGTTCTTTTTTTGGTGTACCTTGCTCTTTTACTGTACACTGTTATTTTTTTTTCTTTTCATACTTGTCTGTAACTTTGTAAATATCCTTAAACTGCTGTGCTGCCTCCAGGCGACTGATTTTCCACCTTGGGATAATACAGGTATCTGTCTGTCTGTCTGTCTGTCTGTCTGTCTGTCTGTCTGTCTGTAAATGGTAAATGGTGCATTTATATAGCGCTTTTATCCAAAGCGCTTTACAGAGATTGTGCATTACATTCACCCATTCAAGCACACATTCATACACCGGTGGCGGAGGAAACCATGCAAGGCACCAACCTGCTCACCGGGAGCAATCTGGGGTTCAGAGTCTTGCCCAAGGACCCTTCGACATTAACTCAGGGGGAGCCCGGTTTCGAACTGGGAACCCTTCGTGCTCTAATAACGGTTTCTCTACCCATGAGCTATGCCGCCCCACAGACACGCCTCTGTCTGTCTGTCTGTCTGTCTGCCTGCCTGCCTGCCTTCTTATGGTGATGTCCATAATTACAACACCAGAGGCAGTGCCACAGATCACGTTCAACCCAGAGTCAACTCAAAGAAAGGGTCGAACTCGTTCTTCTGCTATACCACAAAAATGTGGAATGCCTTACCGAAGGCCATAAAGGAGTGTGGATCACTAGCATCCTTTAAAATTGCCCTGAAAAACCACTTACAGGCAGCAGCCGTTCGCAACTGGTAAAAAACCTAGCCCAACCCTACCCTCCCTGCCCCTTCCTTGTATATACTTGTATACTTGTATATTCCTTGTACATACTTACTGTCTGTTTAGATTTACTGTATATTCCTTGTATATACTTACTGTTTGTTTAGATTTACTGTTTTCTTTTCTTTTTTTTCCCCCTTTTTCTTTACATATCTACTGCATAGTACTGTGTTCTATTTGTCTGTCATTCAATGTTATATGAGATACTTAAATGGTTTCCTGTTGAAATAAGCTTAGTCTTTTCATGGATCTCCTTTTAGTAGACCTTGTACCAGTGAACTGTACCGTCATGAATCTGTACATTTTCCTATGCAAACTTCTAATAAAGCCTTCAATCAAAAAATTCTGTCTGTCTGTCTGTGTCCGTTTCTGTCATTCAGTGACAGTTACACATCTCCTCCACCAGGGCGCGAAAGGCATTAAACTAACCCATTATCCATTCCATTATTGCGCATGCGTTAAACACGTTGATCCGGAAGCCGGATCCTCCGGAAGTAGAATTTCTCGCGTGGCGTTTTCACAACAAAGGAACTGTTGGTGTTTCATGGTGGTTTTGGGACGCGACCTGCCTTTTGCCAACAAACCTAAGCATAACAGTGGTTAGCGGGGGGCAAGGAGCTCCGCTGTGTTCACTTGGACCGCAAGGAGGTGCCGAAAGTTGGGGGGACGAAGATGTACTATTCTGTCCCTATCAGGACATAACTCGGACGGACTTTGCAACGCTCCACACGGAGACTCGCTCTCTTTAGCTCGCTCGGCGGCGGTGTCTCACTCGGTGTTGGTGTTTCATGGTGGTTTTGGGACGCAGGCAGCGCGTGGTGAAAACCTTCTCATATTAAAAGGAGTTCCAAACGCTTCAAATGGAGTCTGTACGGCTGAAGATAAATGAACACATGACGTCGGTGGGAGAGGAGATATTGTGTGTTTTGGAGAAACAGCGTGGTGTTGATGTTTGTTGTGTGAAGATTAACGTCAGAGTGTTTGTGTTGGAGCGCCTCCGTGCGGCCGCAGAGTTCATGTGCAACCTCTTCCAGAGAGATGGAGACACTAGAAACACTACTGGAGAGACAAGACAGACTGCTGGACATCCACACTAACACTGCAGGTTGGTAAACACACAATAGCCCTGTTTGAAACCTCACTCTACGATAGCCCTGAGTTTTTTTTTTTTTTTTTTTTTTTTTTTAAGAATTTATTAGAAGTTTGCAATAGAAAAAAAGTTTCATGACAGTACAAATCACTGGTACAAGGTCAACTAAAAGGAGATCCTAGAAAGCCGAGGCTTATTTCCACAGGAACCACACTTTAAGTATCTCATATAACATTGAAAGACAGACGGATAGAACATAGTACTTTATCTAGGATAATATCAGTTTCAAAAGCATAACATCAAATACAAAGGCAGAAAAAAGAATAATAAAGGGGGGGGGGGGGGGGGGGGCATGGGGGCTTAGTCTATTTACAAGTCACGGGTAGCAGCTGTCTGAAGGTGACTTTTCATACCAATTTTGAAGGAGGCTAGGGAATTGCTCTCCTTTAGGGCTTGAGGAAGGGCGTTCCACATGTTGATGGTGTAGCAGGAGAACGAGTTAGAGCCTTGTTTAGTGTTAAATCTACGTTGATGATGATTAGTGGAGCTGCCTCTGGTGTTGTGGTCGTGAACATCCTTGACCTTTAAGAAGTAGTTTGTCAGGTACATGGGAATCTTGGAGGTGTAGTGTATCTTGTACACCAGGCCCATTGCAAGATGCTGTACTCTGTCAGCTACTTTGAGCCATCCCACGCTTTCGTGGTGATGATCGGTAAGGTGGGTCAGAGGAGGGAGACCAAGCACAACCCTAATTAGTTTGTTTTGGGCTGTTTGAAGCTTTAACTTTAAGGCGGCTGGGGCGTCGCGATACCAGACAAGGACTCCATAATCAATGAGGGGCCCAATAAGAGCTCCTCCTAGTGTCTTTCGGGATTTAGTATTGATCAGCGGGGCAACCCTTTGCAAGAAGCGAATTCGTTGGTTGACTTTATTGATTACCTTGGTGGTCATTTTTTCACTGGATAGGTTAGCCTCCAGGATGCAACCCAGGTAGCAGATGTAGTTTTTTCTTTCTATCTCAGTGTCACCTACTTTAATTGTGAAGTTCTCAACTAGGCTAAGTTTCTGACTAGATCCAAAGAGGATACATTCAGTTTTGCCTAGGTGAATTGAGAGTCTGTTGTCATTGAGCCAGGTGCAGATCTTGTTAACTCATCTAGTGCCTTTCGCGTGATGTCACGCGATAAGTACTAGAGTACGTATAGTGCCGAATGCGTGATGTCGCGCGAAAAGTAATACATTACTGTAACGGCGAGTAAAAATACCTAGTACAATGGCCGACGCTCCGGAGACGAAATCCGCGCTGATTTGTCATCATCACGGCTCCACGAGCACACAATAGTCATCCCATAACATTGAGGTGGACGGCCGATCTCATCTTTAATGTCCATTATCTCAAAACAACACTTTAGAAGCGAAGATGGAGGCAGATGCTCGCTTATAAAACACATGTATAAACGCTCCTATGCAATCCAGCATGGCACCACGTAAACAATGATCGGTTCCGTCGCAGGATCCGATGACGTCAGACCGGAAGTACTTCCGGTCTAGACTTCTGGCCTTCAAAATAAGACAATGGCCGTTAATGGGGCCGGGAGGGGGCACTCTGGACCCCCTAATCCGTTAATGTCCTGGGCTCTGGATGAGTTAAGTTCACAGTTAAGGGCCTTTTCAACCTGCAATAAGTCTCTGCCGGAGACTAGGAGAGCCGAGTCATCCGCGAACAGAAACAGATTGCAGTCACAAGCAGATGACATGTCGTTTACGTATATTAAGAACAACAGTGGTCCTAGTATACTCCCTTGAGGTACTCCACAGTTTACTGGGAGGGGGGGGGGACAGGGTTCCGTTGACTTCCACCATCTGTTCCCTCCCCACCAAGTAAGAGTGCATCCATCTCACTGCTGTGCTATCAAGACCAATAGCTTTGAGTTTTTCAATCAGAATAGAATGATCGACGGTGTCAAATGCCTTCTGGAGGTCCAGCATGACCATGCCGCAATATTTGCCATCGTGAATTTCACGTTTGATGTAATCATTCAAATAGATGAGGCATGTATCTGTGGAATGGGACTCTCTGAAGCCAGACTGGAACTCGTAGATCAGTTTATTCTCTTCAAGATATTTAGCCACCTGTTCATAGACAATTTTTTTCCATTACCTTAGAGATGGAACTAAGGATTGAGATTGGCCTGTAGTTGCCAGGGTCAAGTTTACTGCCTTTTTTGTGCAGGGGGGTTACCTTAGCTAATTTGAAGTCCTGGGGGACATAACCCTGCTTGATAGATAGATTAATAATATGGGTAATGATTGGGGCAATGGTGGCAGCTGAGTCTATGAGAAATTTGGGGGCGATTTTATCATGGCCAGCGGCCTTGAATTGAGGTAGGGTGCGAAGTTTTTTAAACACTTCATCAGTTGTCACCGTGGTAAGTTTAAAATTGTCTTTGCATACCCCAAGGTTCCTGTAGAATTTCAAGATGTGCCTAACACCAAACAGCCCAGATGGAGCGGGCAGTTTATTGACCAGATTTTTGGCCATGGAGGTGAAATAGATGTTGAGATTTTTGGCTACATCGAGACTGTCAGTGAGGAGGGTTATGGGAGTTTGGATGGATATGTTGCTGGCTGTGGATCTAAGTTTAGCACCACAGCCTAGCTGGGTTTTAAATAGCTTCCATAGGTCTCGTGGTTTGTGGATGTTTTCCTCAACTTTCTCATCCAAGTAGTGTTTTTTGGCAGAAAGGATTAAGGAGGTTGTCCGATTTCTCAGTTTATGAGCCTCTAAACTGACTATTTCTAATTTGGCTTCAAGGTGTTTATTGGGGCCTTTTTTGAGTTTGTGATTATATTTGCGTTTCTCAGAGTATTTTTTGTCTCTGAGTTTCATTGATTCACAGATTTCCGAATTCCACCATGGCTGCTTTAACCCTGACCTTACGCAAAGGAGCCACTTCGTCTAGGGTAGTGTTGAAAATGGATTTAAAGCCCAGCCAGGCTTCATCGACCTGAGTGCTAGCTAGTACTGGGGACCAGTCAGATTTCTCCAGTTTGTGATTAAAGGCTTCGCTAGAGTAGGTTTTGAGGTTTCTAGCTTCAACTGTTTTGTGGCCGTCAGCTTTGGACTTATGTATTTTACGGGTGCAGTAAATTATATCATGGTCGCTTAGGCCACCACATTCAATAGTCCCACTCGCGGAGACTTTAGATTTGTCTGTGGTTACAATGAGATCTATGGTGGTTTGAGAGTTATCTGTAACCCTAGTTGGCTTGGTGATGAGCTGAGTGAAACCCTGTTGATTACAAAGCTTATTGAATTTTTTGAATATAGGAGCTTCTTTACGAAGCATGTCTATGTTCCAATCTCCAATAATGTATTTTTCTACATTGTCCACCGGTGCAAGGCTCTCCTCCAGTAACTCACAGAAATCATTTTGGTCGGGCGGTCTATAGATGGCACCGATTAGTATGTTTTTAGCTTTCTTAAGAATCACTTCCACCCATACAGTTTCTAAAGAGCTGTGTTGTAGGTCAGGGCGGGGGATATACTTAATACTGTTTCAATGTTTTGATTGAAGAATGGATCAGAAGGTTGCATTGGAAAAAGTACAGTTTCATGACAGTACAAATCACTGGTACAAGGCCAACTAAAAGGAGATTCTAGTAAGCTTTTCGGCTTACCACTTTATGTATCTCATATAACATTGAAAGACAGACAGATAGAACACAGTACTACTATGTATAGGATATCATCAATAACAAAAGGACAAAAAGCAGTCATAAAGAAGAATACAAATAAAAGGAAAATGAAATACAAATAAATAGAATATATTTACAGCGGAAACGGGTAGGTAGCCTAAGTATGGGCTTAGTCTATTACAATTTCGAGTAGCAGCCGTCTGTAGGTTACTTTACTGAACAATTTCGAAGGAAGTTAGGGATTTACACTCCTTTAAGGCTCATGGTAGGGCGGGGGACTGCACCGTAGGTCAAACATGCGTTGGGTCGAACACCGTTGGCAGGTTAGCTAATCACTCGTGTCACGGTTACTGAGGTTAGGGTTAGGTTAGGTTTTTGGTGGTCGGACCAAAGGGTGTTCGACCTAAGGACATGTTACTGGTGGGGCCGGGGCGTTCCACATGTTAGTGGTATAGTAGGAGAACGATTGAACATGATTTGTGGAGCTGCCTCTGGTGTTGTAATTGTGGACATCCTCAACTTTTAAGAAGTAGTTTGTCTGGTACATGGGTATCATCTTATACACCCGGCCCATTGCAAGATGCTGTACTCTGTCAGCTACTGTGAGCCACCCCACGCTTATATAGTGGTAAGCGGTGAGGTGGGCCCGAGAAGGAAGGCCAAGCAGGAATCAGTTTGTTTTGGGCTGTTTGGAGCCTTGACTTTAAGGCAATTGGGGCATTGCGATACCATACGAGGATTCCATAGTCAAGCCAAGGACGGGCACCTCCTAGTGTCTTCCGTGTTTTGCTATTGACCAGCAGGGCAGGGGCGACCCTCTGCAAGAAACGAATTATTTGGTTATTTTGATTTATTTTTGTTGCATCCCCGCATTGGACACAACATCGTATCCAAAAAGTAAAGGTATAGTTCCAGATTGCCCTGAAACATGGCGGTCGCTGATAACATGATGTACAACCGTCATTGATGAGGATTTACCTCGGTTGGAGGACGCAAATTCAAAAGCGTATACAAACTTTACAAACATTCAAATTTCACAAACTAATTGCCGTGAAAGGCCCAAGAACGCCTGGCACCCTTTTCACTTTGGCCTATTATAGAGCCACCAGGAGGCCAAAAAAACCTACCTGACCTACCAGAGACCTGTTCTCGGAAGAACACTTTTCTTGCTTTTGCTGCATTTTTTCGCTGCTTTTTTCCTTTCCTACTTTTTCTGGCTTAGCCACTTTATCGCTGCTTGCAGCTATATTTAGTATTTAAATAGGGTTTCATTGGTTAATGACACAATTAATTTTCATTAAACTATTCATATTTGTAATTATATTTATATTGTATTGGTGGATTTTTAGACTGTTAACATTTTGACTTGCGCAGAATGCGCACGCACACACACACACACACACACACACACACACACACACACACACACACACACACACACACACACACACACACACACACACACAGCAGCTCTACAAGCTCACAGCGAGCTTGTAGATCTGCTATTTTTGAAAAGTCATGAAAATGTGTGCAAATCTTTGAATATATGTATTTTTTAAGCAAACATTTTTAACTCATATTTTGCTTCTGGGGGTCCCTGGAACTAAATATTTTGAGATGGGGGTCCTTGGCCAAATACATATAATTTTGCATTGGGGGTCCTTCACATGAAAAAGTTTGAGCAAAAGAAATCGAGATTTTTAAAAAATAGCAGATCTCGCTGCCGCGCTGTGAGATTGTAGATCTGCTATTTTTCAATATAGTTAAATTAAAACACAAAATAACGTGTAATAATGCATTCCCAGTCTAAATGGGTCGAAGAACATTCATGGGGGGCCCGCAAGTGAATCCTTGTACCCAGGGCCCAGAATTTGGTGCAACACCCCTGTGTCCTGATTCATGTCACATCATCACAGTCCTTGGTGTGTTCTTTCATTCCAGACCAGTGTGTGGATTCCAGCCTGCAGGTGAAGATGGGTTCTTCAGCAGCAGCCAGGACACTTTCTGTTAATCCGGAACCTGCAAACCCTGGAAACCACCTGGGCATCAGTAAGTTTCATGCTTTCTCTCTTTTCCCCCTTTTATCACGCGGTTTTGAACGCAGAGAAAATATTACAGAAAATCTAGAAGACATACACAAACAGCACAGTCCAAGAATCGGTCAAACACTGCGGCCGGAGAAGTATAGAGCAGCTCCACACAGACACACGCTGCCTCTGTACTTATGAATGGAGAAGTACAGAGACACACGGTACGCTTTCTCCAGGCTGCATTCCTTTACAGCAAGACACAACTTGTGCTCTACCACCCACACGTTCAGCTGTGTTCCATTCCACATTACATGCATGTAAACTTCAAACTTGTAATAGTCTATCTCAATTTATCTTTTTTCCTAGACTTCCTACGCCCCCCTGTGTGTAAAGAGCAGCAACAGCAGGAGTGGAGCCCCAGTCTGGTCCAGGAGGAACCACAACCTGAAGAGGAACAGGAAGAGCTACTTCAGAGACCAGAGGAGGCCGATGTGTCAACACAGACATTACTAGCAGTCAAAAGTGAAGACGATGACGACGGAGAGACAGAGCCTGTAGCCAGCACCTCCACAACTGAACACATGAAAACACAAGCTTATGTAAAGCACTGGGTAGCATCACAGCCAACTCTGCCCTTTGCTTGTACGGTTTGTGGCAAAGGCTTTGCTAAAATGTGTACTCTAAAAATACACATAAGGACTCATACAGGGGAAAAGCCCTATGCATGTATAGTTTGTGGTAAAGGCTTTGCTGAAATGAGTAATGTAAAGAAACACATGATGACTCACACAGGGGAGAAGCCTTTTGCTTGTGCCGTTTGTGGGAAAGGCTGTGTTCACATGGGTGATCTAAAAACACACATGAGGACGCATACAGGGGAGAAGCCCTTTTCTTGTACAGTCTGTGGTAAAGGTTTTGCTGTAATGGGTACACTAAAAACACACTTGAGGACGCATACCGGAGAGAAGCCCTTTCCTTGTACGGTTTGTGGCAAAGGCTTTGCAGTAATGGGTTCACTAAAAACACACCTGAGGTCTCACACAGGAGAAAAGCCCTTTGCTTGTACAGTTTGCGGTAAAGGCTTTGTTAAAACAAGTAAACTTAAAAGACACATGAGCACTCACATGAGGGGGAAGCCTATATCTTGTATGGTTTGTGGTGAAGGCTTTGGTCGAATGAGTCATCTAAAAAAGCACATGAGGACTCATGCAGGGCAAAAGGGCACTTAATTGAAGTTGGTGTCAAATGCTTTGGACAAAAGCCACATGTGAAGATAATGATGACAATTAGTTGTACCAGTGCCTGTCCACATTTTCTGAAGTCTTAAGTGCAAAAAAAGCATTGATTATATACTGTAAATGTCACAGGTGCCAGAGAGGCTTACTTGCTTACTTTTGTTGTTAGTGTTTAGATTAGTCTTTTTGAAAAATCTCATTTCATACCTGTGTAATGTGTATAATTTGTTTGTTTGTTTGATTTAATAAATGTTTCACCGCTACAGGGCCACTATATCATTACACACGTGTTGTGAAAATATGTGGTATGTACTTAGGCCTATCCCATGACTACAAATACAGAAACGATCACTGTGTTATATACTGCTCTTTTCTAAAACGGCTAGTTACATTCCTTGTTTCTAATTGGCTGGTTTCCCTTAACACAATTAGTGCCTCTTAATCTGAAGGTTGCTTGGTGCCTCGGTGCCACGCAGTTTCCTCCATAGGCCGCCGCTATTATTTTGAAGGGCTGGAAGGGGGTTGTTTTTGTTTTTTTGGATTATCACTTGACGGCAACGATTACGTCATCTAGTCACATGACAGTGTGGGACAAGAAGATGAAGATGGCTGCGCCCTGCCTTGTGCCTTGTTTACATTTAGATCTGCTGCAAAATGTCTCAAAATGGCTATTTTGTTTAAATGAAGTTTCTTTATGGGCCTCTCCATTGACTTAACATTGAGGAGCTTCACTTCGCGTGCACGCCCAACGTGCGTTGTAAACAAATCGCCGACATTACCGATGCGTGCGGGACCGGAGCGACATTAAGTAAGTAATAATATCTTTACTGTATATACAGTAAGATTCACAGTCCTCACCGTCAACGGCGCCATGGTATTAACCCTTTCAATGACGGTGAGCGCCGTCTACAGCAGCAGAACAGTTAATTGCTGTGGTATATGAGACTAAACCCACACCTTGAATCAGTTTATATCAGACCCAGGTGCATTATTTCTTTCCACAGTGTTCCACAGTGCACCAATTATCTGCACCTGTGTTGTTGGCAAAAAAAAAAAAAAAAGCTGGGAACTACTTTCTTGTAGCTGGGAACTTTCTTGCAGACCTTGTAGTGAATTATTAGTGAAATGAACAGTTGTATTTGGTACATGTCTATGATTTTTCATGTTGCCATATTGTAACCGTTTTAGAAAAGCAATAAGCTAAGATCTTATAGAAATCCATAATACTTTATAGACAGACTGCTAGCCTATGCTTAGCATAGCGACGTGGGCGGATTCACACTGCAATCTGTTTGATTAGAACTGATTCTGAAAACGGTTGCTGGTTCACGCTGGCCAGCATTCACATTGGCAAAGATTCTCCCTCCCTGGAGACCACTAGCACTTTACATCCTGATCCTATAGGTGGCGGTATGCACATAGTGCCTCGCCAGTGAATACAGACGTCATCAACTATGCGACATTACTGATTCTGGTCGCCAAGAAATTCAGGCACGAAAGTTGATGTAACAATCCAATGCGCCTCTTCGTGTTTCCGACGCGCGACAGCGCAGTGTGGAACCATAGAGTTATAGTGTGGAACAGTGTTGCAGTGGTCTTGGGTCGTGCGCCCCCCGACGACCCAAACCTTTTCTGAGCCGGGGTCTCGCACCCCCCGAAGTTCACACCTCGACAACTGTTTAACAAAGAAACAAGCCTATTTGCATATCAATAGACCTGTATAGTAGGTGTCGAGTGACGTTCGCTGATCTACAAGCTCACAATGCCTCGCATCCACGACGCGTTGTGAGCTTGTAGATCTGCTATTTTCCAGGCGCAGAAACTTGCAGAATGATGAGTCCAGCGCAGCACAGCGCACGTTATTATTTGTATTATTTAATAATCAACGTAGCCTACAATTGCTTTCACAAGCCACAGTGTGGCTTAATATTCACATTAAGGGTAACAAGCACATCACGCAGGCACAGCAGTGCACACCGATAACACCGTTAAAACAAATAAAACTTCTCCGCTAGGCCAACTCTGCCCCGTCCCAAGCAGCGCGCAGTAGAGATGAGACATTCGTGAACGATTCGGCTCTCTTGAACGGCTCTTTTAAATGAACGATCCAGTCCGCAGTCGCGGGACACAGAGCAATGAGTCAGTGTCGAGAACGGTATCAGAAAAAACGGATGGGGGAGGCACAGCTCATGGACGAGAGCTAGCAGTTTGGACGTCATGGACACAGGCTGCGAAACACAAACAGCATTTGGATTACAAAAACACTGGAACAATTCAGAAGCACTTAATTAGAAAATGTAACTAGTAGCTGTGTATGTTAATCTGACATTAGTAGGCTAGATTGTTTACTTCTTGGACTTGGACATGCGTTTGTGCTGTGGCAGGTTATTTAATATGGGATTTTGACAGCTTGCTTCTTCCTCTTAACGGAGCACCGTCCCGGCTCCGAATGTTCTGGCCGTTCCGTCTCACTTTCACCCCTGCCAGTGCGCTGGTGCGAGACAATAAATAACTGTTCGCCAATTGCTACTTCTCTCAATTGGAAGTACATGACACCAGTCCAGCGCACCGCAGTAGTAGGCTAACTGGTGATATAAAAATATATACATTTTCGACTCCTCGACTCAAACAATTGGCGTCGATTCGCGGGGCTTAAAACGACGCAGAAGACAGCCCTACAAGCAAGCAATCTCTCTGTTAGACCAGGCCATGTCGACAACTGTTACCCAGTGTTTATTTGTGGCGACGCCTGACTCGTCGACTTTATATGAGGTCACGTTCCGTTTTTGTGGACGGTTGCTTCACACTGCAGCTCACCGGTCTCGAGGACGCACAATGCAGTCTCGAGACTACCTCTTGAGGTGGTTTCGAGGCTATCCGTTTCTGAGGAAAACCGCAGGCTTCACACTGTCAAAACATCTGCCAAGTAGCCTCGAGAACGGTCCCGAGACCGCAGTGTGAATCCGCCCTGAGACTCCAGCACAGATTGTAAGGAAAACCAGCTCGTTCAGCTTCAGATATGCTGGATCACTGTAGAAACAAATAACGCAAATGAGTCATTCCTAGTATTTGGTGCCATTTGAGACATAATAATAAAATGTAGATAATACAACATATCTTGTAAAATAAGCAAAAATACTAATTCCAAAAAGCTTATGCTAGACTGTTAAAGCTTCTCTACCATAGAAAATAAATTTTAACCAGGGTGAATTAAATATATAAAATTATCACTTTGATTAGAGTAGAATTAAGCTAAGTATGTATTCTAACCACCAGAGAGACGGGTGACAGCTGGAATGTAGATGGCACCCGGGATGTTGCCATATTGTAACCGTTTTAGAAAAGCAATAAGCCACGTGAGGCATGTGGTTACCTGTATTTTATAACGGCTGAGAGGCCTTCCGTGAGGAAGAAGCCCAACAAATCCACAGTGAGGCCTTTAGGAGGGCCATTCAAGCCACAAGCGGAGCCTGCAGCACCACCTTTGCCCAAGTGGAGCTTGCAGTACTACCGAGGCCCAACCACCTGCAGCAGCTGAATGAAATGTTTGGATCGGGAGTTTGGTGCAACGCACAGGTCCTGGACCTGGTGAGATGTAGGAGGGACCTGGTGAGATGTAGGAGGTGCCCAGCCAGGAGTAAACCCACAGAGCCTAGTCCTTCCACGCACCCGATTGGTTTACCGCCCAGTCCAGCAGAGTCGTCCCAGAGCAGCGGATTGTGTGACCCTATCTTCCCCTAATAGGACTGATTGTGTATAGCTACTGGGACGTAAGTCGGGACTCCCGACTCACCCCGGCTGGGTCACCTGTTGGGAGGGTGTATGATGTTGATAGACCCGTTGATAGATGTTACTCTCCCTCTGCCAACCTGCGGAGAGCCCCGAACCGAACTCATGCTTCCTTCAGTGCATGAAGAGTGAGCAGGCTTCTTCTTATCACCTGACGGGCGGGGAGTTTCCCCGGTTGGATGTAGTGCGTGGAAGGAACACGTTATTCCAACCAGTTCCTTTTCCTATCAATCTATAGCTCATAGGCTGCTGTTGTATATTTTGTTCATTGATTGATGATGGTGCTTCTTTTGTGTGATGTTATCTTATCTTGTCATTATTATTGTTGTTGTTCTTTGTTCTTTTATTTATTTATTCAGATGTAAAGATGATGATAGTTTTGATGCCAATCAGTATAATATTGATCCCACTAAAATGGTGAGCTAAGACAGTGGTTCTCAACCTTTTCAGGCCGTGACCCCCAAAATAATTTTAACTGGGGATCCCCCACTCTGACGAGCAATAAGAGTTGAGGCATTACATTTTAACATGGTTCTATTGTGAAAATAGCAGATCTACATGCTCACAACGCCTCGCGGCTATTTTCACAATGTCTGCCTCTAATATTTGACAATTTGGCCAATGTTTAATTTGTCATTTTAGAGTTAGTAAAAAGCCCTTAAATTGTCTCTTTAGAAATGTGTAGATACCTACCCTTTATATTAAAACTTTATGTTGGTTTGTTTACTGCTGAGTGAGAAAATAATGTTGCACATTAAGTTAATCATCTGGGGACCCCTCAAAATAATTTGGGGACCCACCTGGGGGTCCCAACCCACAGGTTGAGAAGCAGTGAGCAACGAGAAAAAAAAAATAACCCTAACCCAGATAGGAAAAGAAATGTGATAAAATGCATTGTTTGGATAAATGTGTTAGGCTTAGGCTATCTGTCACTGAATTCAGGCCTACATAGCATATTAATCAGCTCATATTAATGCTGTAGCCTAATAAACTCCAGCAATGAGTTCTCCCAGACTCCCACACAGAAATGAATGCTATTCTCTCGGTGTGTGTGTGTGTGTGTGTGTGTGCGCGCGCGCGTGTGCGTGTGTGCGTGCGTGCGTGCGCTAGCACGCGCAGAGTGCGCCTGTGTATGCACGTGCATGCCACTGATGAAATGATAACGACCCTTCATCCACACGTGAAAATGTGACAGAATGATTAGCCCTGAAACACGACGGCCACTCACGACCGTCATGGATCGACCTCAGCCTGGTGTTGAGCAGTTTAGCCAATTTACTACGTACGTCCACGCAAACGTTCAGATTTCAAAAATAAAGTGCTTACTGAAAGCCCACGGATGTCCCAACAAGTACGCTCAACCTGAATGGTCCGTATCTTCCGTATTGTTTAATAAGAAGCATTTTAATCCGATTGGTCGCCATTTAAAAAAAAGTTTGAACGTGTCAGAGTGCAGTACACCTACCGACCGATGGGGTCGCGTAGTTAAAGAAAAGTCCGAGAAAACGGCCGCCGATCGAATTAAAATGTTGTTCAAACAATAACGAAAAGACGGGTAATTCTGCTGAAGCGTACCACACTGTGACATCCGTGAGCCTTCAGTAACCCCTTTATGTTTTAAATATGAACGTTTGTGTGGACGTACGTGGCAGATTGGCTACACTGCTCCAATCCACGTTGAGGTCGATCCATGACGCCCGTCATGCTTCTGGGCTAAATTGGGCTTATTAGCAGGGGTGTCACACCAAATTGTGGGCCCTGGGTACAAGGATTCACAGCGGCCCCCCCATGAATGTTCTTCATAGGGTGAGGGGGTTTAACCCATTTAAGGCCCATTCCCACTGGGCCAAATAACAGATAAAAAAATCTCTTTCTCCAGATATTTTTTCCATTCAAAGTGGATGGTAGATACAGATAAAAAAATAAAAAAAATGCCGGAGATAAAGGTATCTGTGGCAAATATCTGTGGTAGATATTTTTTTTATCTGTATCTACCATCCACTTTGAATGGAAAAATATCTGGAGAAAGAGATTATTTTATCTGTTATCTGGCCCAGTGGGAATGGGCCTTTAGACTGGGAAGTGGGAACGCATTATTCTGTGCTTTAACTATTGAGAAAATAGCAGATATACAAGCTCACATCGCATGCTGGGAGCTTGTAGATCTGTCTTTGAATATTGTTATTATTATTATTATTATTTTTTTAAACCTATGTTTCTATATAGTGGTGCTAAAACCTTTTCATGTGAAGGACCCCCAAAATTAATGTATTGGCCACAGGACCCCATCTCAAAATATTTAGTTCCAGGGACCCCCCAGAAGCAACATTTGAGTTATAAAACATTTTCAAAGATTTGCACACATTTTCATTTCAAAAATAGCAGATCTGCTATTTTTCAATAGCTAAAGTATAAAATAATTAAGGCCCCTCCACCTTGGGCCCTGGTAACTCAGTCCCACTTTCCCTCCCTTGTGACGCCCCTGCTCATTAGTGTGGAGTCTGTGGACGGGTTTGTTTACGTAAGGCGCTTGCTGGAGCGTCTCACCCAGCGCTGCTAGTCTGTCCTCCTGTGTGCTTTATGGAAGATGGACTGGAGGAGCGCGATCACTCCGTTCAGTGCGTCTAGAATATTGATGGCTTGGGTTTGTGTTGGTTTAACACTAGCCCGGTTCAGCAGACCTCCTCCTAAAGACGAGTTAAACGCTGACGGCTCCAATGGAGGTTTTGCTGGCCGGCAGACTCGAGAGTTTGATGGTTATTATGGATTTAAAGCTTCTGACTCTGTCGATGCACCGACCAGTAAAACATTTCACGCGCCCGTTTGGAAGAATCTCAAAGGTGAGACAGCTAGAGGTTTCCAAAAGCACACAATAAAGGCTTCAGGACTGTACAGATTTGAATGTTTACAGAAATGTTAAAGTTGTTAGGGGAGGTCGACTTTTCTTGTCTTTTCTTTTTGTTTATCAAACTTTTTTTTCTTCTTTTGGTTAAAAAGTTAAAGCACTATTCTGAGTAGGCTAATTGCTATACCAGGGATCTTCAACGTTTTCAGTCCAAGGACCCCTTGAGAGAGAGATGAAGCAGGGACCCCCACAACCTTTTCATAGATTCCATCATTGTTTGACCGCACAATCAATCAGCTGTTTGGATTCATGTCAATTTAGATATTTAACCACTTGAACTGTCACAAACCTAACCTTTCTAGTTTTCCCCTATACACCAAAGCTCTTTGCCAAAAATAGCCGATCTACAAACTCACAATGCCTCAGCCTCGCAGAGCGAGGCATTGTAGATCTGCTATTTTTGGCTAAAGTTCTCAGAATATGGTTCAAGTGGTTAATATAAAAAAATATTTCTATCATTCAAAGATTTGGAGGACCCCTGTAGTAACTCTGGGGACCCCCAAGGGGTCCCGGACCCCCTGTTGAAGACCCCTGCTAATGCTGCTATAGTGTGCAGTAATGGGTCTCCCTAGCCCCACAGCAACTTGGATGCTTTAATGTTATATCTGGCATCTAGAGTTGCAATACCAACAACAATTGACAGCCCATTGAGCCAAACAGAAAAGTCCTATATCTCATTGTAATAAACAACATTAAACTCACCAAGATTGCAACTGTATGGAAAGCTTGGATTATCCTTTTGGCATCTGTCAAGTTTCATGAAAGTCCACCTTAGACCTGTTATGAGCAACTTTCTGTTAAGAATACATTCTGTTCGTCTGATTGTTTTTCCAAGTGTTCAAGTTTGGAAGCACTTGTTGGAAATCAGGGCCTTTCTGATGGGATGAATTGACTGTCAAGGGTTGGTATTGCAACTTTAGATCAGTGGTTCTCAACCTTTTCAAGCCGTGACCCCCAAAATAATGCCCTAACGAGCATTAAGCCCCTGATACGCGTAGCCATTTTTTCATCAATATCAGCAATGACCTGAGGCGTCAATTGGGTATGGCCATTGGCAGCGTCATTGGATTACGCTTTTTTTCCCTTCACACGTGCAAGACACCAGTCATGTTGCCATAGCTTATCAACAGCCATGAATTTATTTTAGGAAGTACTTTTTATTTTTTTCCCCTTTAGCCAAGTTATGGAAACTGCCATACCTAGCCATACCCATTGACGCCTCTGGGCATTACATTTTGTATAGCATGGTTCTATTGTGAAAATAGCAGATCTACATGCTGAGCATGTAGATCTGCTATTTTCACAATTTCTGCCTCTGGCAATTTGGCCAATGTTTAATTTGTCATTCTAGAGGTATTACAAGTTATTACATTAAACTTCAGAAATGTGCAGATACCCCCTATACACTTAACTGTTATATTGGTTTGTTTACTGTTGAGTGAGAAAACAATGTTGCACATTAAGTTAATCATCTGCCCCTTTTCAGATCACCAGAACAATACCAGAACTGAATCATCTCATGTCAACCAGCCATTGTATTACTGTGGTAATGAAACAGTAACTTTAAGGTTTTCAAAGATCAGGCATTCGGCAATACACTGGCAAGGTGAGTTGAAGGTTTGTGTTAGCTGCCACTATTAAGACCTTTTTAATACCAAATTTGTCAAATATTTCTTAAGCAAGAGGCAAACATTTTGAAAATGGATCTATCTGTTTCAAATGTTTTTTATTCGAGCAAATTACATTAAGTCAGTGATAAATGCAACAATGCATCCTCTTTTATTTCTCTTTTTTTCCCCACAAAATCAAAAGTTATACATTTACAAAAAGATGAATGAACAGATAAATAAATATCTACAAGCCGATCTACACTGTTGTGAGCTTAGGGTATGCGCATGACATCATCATCATACCAGTAAGTTATACAGGAATGCCTACTGAGTGGCAAAAACACTACTTTATGGCCTTGAAAGCCCATACAGCCAAACGGAAAAGTCATATCTGATTGCATTAAACAACATTAAACTCACTTTGCCCCTCACTTTGCCACTCGATTCGCCATTCACTTTATGCATGCGCATACCCTAACATTTATCTGTGGTAAAAAAACAAAACAATGTAATGCCTCCCTCTTAGAATTCCAAGTGCTTGTCAGTGCTTGTCAGTTCAAATATGATTATTTTGGGGGTTCACCGCCTGAAACGTTTAGGAACCCTTGGCCTACATGATGGACCGGATTTATACAATTTCTTTGCTAAAAATACATATTTTGAAACATAATTAAGGCTTGATGTGAACATTTTACTTGATACTTTACCAAATGAGTGAATAATGGTGAGTGTAGCACACAAACACGTCATACAATACAGCAGTGGTTCTCAACCTTTTCAGGCCGTGACCCCCAAAATAATATTTTAACTGGGGACCCCCCACCCTGACGAGCACTAAGAGTTGAGGCATTACATTTTGTATGACACGGTTCTATTGTGAAAATAGCAGATCTACATGTTGCGAGGCGTTGTGAGCATGTAGAACGGCTATTTTCACAATTTCTGCCTGTGATATTTGACAATTTGGCCTATGTTTAATATGTCATTTTAGAGGTATTAAAAAGTCCTCAAATTGTCACTTTAGAAATGTGCAGATACCCACTATAGTACACTTAAACTGTATTTAGGTTTGTTTACTGTTGAGAGAGAAAACAATGTTGCACATTAAGCTAATCATCTGGGGACCCCCGAAAATAATTTGGGGACCCCACGGGGGGTCCCGGCCCACAGGTTGAGAACCACTGCAATACAGCACAGCTTGAAGCTGTAATTTGTATGTTAATTCCACCACAGCTGGGAAGCGGCTAAAGCGAATGACCTGTCTGCCTGCACGCTGTCACAATCACACGGACTCATTGACCAGTGGGTCTTGGTTGCTGTTGACGTTTTCCTACACTGGCTGCCAATTCCCACAATGGGTAAACTCCCTTTTGAATTCAAATGCAACTCTTGCTAGAAATGTCCTGGCTGTGAATTGAATTAAACTACCCAACAGGAGTTGTCATAACTAAAGGGCATTGCATCTCTTCACAGACTCTAGATGGAGTAAAACATAATGCGGTGGATCTGCAGTTCTTTGACCGCCTGCTGAGGAAGAATGTGACGGGTAGAGCCATTTGCAGCTCTCCAGACTCTGGACCAGAACTGCTGCCTCAGGTTACCTGTGGGAGAAGAGACGTCACTGTGAAGTTACCTGTTGAAAGTGTACTGAAGAGGGTTCAAGTGCTTGGTAAGGCTGGCATTCTGGTTTAAAAAATAAATAAAAAAAATACAGTAATTATGCATTTGCATACATGTATTACAGCGGTTTGGAACCACGCGATTAGCGATTCGCAAAGGCTGCAGTTTTGGCGATTTCTATATTTATTTATAAAGACCACTGATCCACAAGCATAATGATTAACCTACATGACAATGTTGTTTTCGTAAACTAAACTTGAAACTGAAAGTGAAGTTTTCAGCAGTCAGCACTCAGATTTTGCCCAAAAATCACACAAAGCTGTACACAGTATCTCTATATTCCCCATATTCCCTTCTGATTGGCCACCATTGCCTTCTAAAGTTTGCAACCTGACGGTCGCTTATCTCCCGATTTAGGTTACTGGTTAGCATCATGGTGTAATAGTTAAGTCATGCTGGAAGACCTTACTTATACATTTCAAACCACTTTGTTAATGTGTTTGCAGCACGTGAGTCCCTGTTGCATGCAGACCAAGGATGCTATCTAACACACTGGAAGACTTCTGATGCTTTGATTGTAAACATTTACGTACTGAAAAAGGTAAAGAGAACATTTCCCAAGGTTTCATTTATTCTTGTTTACCGTTAGATGAGAGTAAAACGTCTCCCCATTGACAAAACTGTGAAAAGTGATGACATCACTGAACCATACTAAACCATAGTTTTGTGGGGTCCATTTCTATCCCAAGGAATGTTTTTTTTTTTTCGTGCAAAACAAATGCTTGCAATGGATTCAAAATCATGAAAAAACCCTAGATGGACCCCTCACATGCTACTTAAAGAAGACCTTTTTGGGTCTTTTTTCCCTGTATAGTAAGTGAATTAGAGCCACCAGATCCCATGGGAAAAGTACTTGGATCCGTAATTTTTTTAATTCAGCGCACAAAAATACCACTAGGTGCAAATTTTCACGCTTTCTGCCGGTAGGAAACACCTTTTTCACATATTTCTCCCACTACAATGGCTTCTCTTTCCTCGTGCTAACTTTCCAGGAAGAGAAAAGCTGTAGTTTCTATTGGCTTGGAATACCCATTGATGATGTATTGGTGAACATGAGTAAACTTGTACTTCCTCTCCATTTTGTTCACAGTATGGCACCCTCGACTTTCAACTGGGTTATCTTGGAACTAATGGAGAATTCTCAAATATAGTGGAATCGTGTTTCTTTGAGTCCTGGCAAAGCAATGTCAGGCCGCATCGCATTGCCAGACAGGTAGAAAGTGACCCATGGCCCTTTTGGCATTCCCTAGAGATTCCTTCTGAGCCTTTTGATCCAACAATGCCACTGACGCTATCTGAAAGACTGTTCACGACTAGAAGTCCTTCAACCACAAATATAAAAACACCAACCTCATTTGCAGAAGACCTTTGGGGATTCCGGGATATTCCGCCAAGTGCTTTCATTCCTACTATAGCTAGTAGTACGCAGACTAGCACTTCTCCTTTGTCAGAGACCACAGCGGCCGAGCGGCTAATGACGCCCACAAAGGCTTCTCCTACGACCACCACAACGACGACTAGAAGCCCTTCAACCACAGATTTAAAAACGACTTCATTTGTTACAGGATTTATGGAACTTTGGGGAATTTTAACGATTCCACCAAGTGCTTTTGTTCCTACTATAGATGGTATACAAGCACAGACGACCACTGCTCCCACGATGAAGACCACAACACCCATCCCTATAATTGCTGTCCCCACGACAACGGCAGTCCCCGCAACACCGACCACAACAGCAGTCCCCACGACTCCGACGCCTGCCACCCCTACTGCTGCCGCCACCATAACAACCAGAATCCCTTCAACGGCAGATTTAAAAACGACTTCATCCGTCACAGGATTTATGGGACTTTGGGGATTTGGAACGATTCCACCGAGTTCTTTTGTTCCGACTATAGGCGGTATACAAACGCAGACGAACGTTGTTCCCACGCCGCCTGTTCACACGACTACGACCAGAACAGCCATCCCTGTAACAGCGGCCATCCCCACGACAAGGGCAGTCCCTGCAACACTGACCACAATAGCGGCCCCCACAACTCCAACATCTGCCACCCCCACAGCTGCCACCGCTATACCAACTGCTGTCCCCACAAAGGCAACCATAATGGCTGCCCCCACGACTATGACAACTAACATCCCCTTGACACAGACGACAACGGCTGTCCCCACGACGGCGGCTGTCCCCTCGACAATCACCGTCCCCACAACGGCCACCCCCACGACTACGGCTGTCCCCATTGCGAAAACCACAACGGCCATCCCTGCAACGACTGTCCCCATGCCGACCATTACAGCCTTCCCCAAAACCACTGCAACCACAGCAACTGCTTTCCCCACGATGACCACAACAACGACCATAACGGATATCCCTACGACTATGACGACAGCCATCCCGTTGACGACTACAATAGCGATCGAATTCCAATTAACCCAAACCTTCACACCAGAGCTTGCAGACACATCCTCTGCCGCATTCCAGAATCTTGCGACTCAAGTAGCTTCAGCGGTAAGTCCATTATTATGAATGCACAGCCTGTCAATAAAACATTCCCTATATATCTTTCACTTTCAGAGATTCCTTCTATCATCAATTTTAATACAACATTGTATGGAATCCGATCTTGGTGGAATAATGGGATTATTTTTCTGTTACTCTGGAATAATTCACGCTTTTCAATGACTGAATCTTTGTTTGTTTACAGATGGACATTGTCTACAAAGCAACACTTCCTCATTTCAATCGCACTGTTGTAAAACGCTTCAGGTATGCACCAATGTGACCTCTACACAACGGGCCATGTTTTTTTTTTTTTTTTCTTTTTACCTATTATGAAAGTACAGAATGTAATCTTTCATTTTATGTATCACAAGCTTTCATTTGATTTATATTTCAACAAAATTGGGCAATATTAGTATTTACTTTATTAAAGGGATAATTCACCCTGAAAATGACTTTCCTTTCCGGTTGATTACTCACCCCTTGGAGACTTCGATTCATTTATATATATATTTTTTGTTTTTGTTGCATTCCTAAGCCAATGATTTGAGGGGACTCTTTCTGCCTCCATAGGGAACAAAGCTGTCTCCATAGGGAACCATCACTGCTAGTCATCAAATTATTGGCTTAGGAATGCGACAAACCCCCAAAATAACCATGCATTTAAGTCTCCATGGGGTGAGTAATCGGTAGAAAAAAGTTATTTATTTTGGGTGAAGTATCCCTTTAAGTTTATTTGTATTAATTGATCAACATAATAGATTTTTTTTACCATTAAATAATGTAGACTTAAAGGAGTCATCCAAACCAAAACACATATAGGGTTAAATCTGTCTTTTATCATACCCCTTTATACCTGCTTTAGTCAATTTCTTTCATAGCTGCCCCTGTTACTAGATTTCGGCTGCCCCTGTTGCTAGATTTTGCGGGCCCTCTAATAACTAACAGAGTAGATAGACTTTATACTAGTGTGGTTATTTCTTCAGCTTCAAAGTTAGTATTTTTTTATTGGATTGTGTTTACACAACGTCCTGAGACCAACCAAATCACTGTTTTGACCTCACAGGCACCCTTACTTGTCAACGGCTTCTGCTCTGCACCAGAGCAGGGAGAGGAGAGGCTAGAAAGGGAGGGGAGGGAGGGGTCGGTTTGACAAGTAAGGGTGCCTGTGAGGTCAAAACAGCGGTTTGGTTGGTCTCAGGATGTTGTGTAAACACAATCCAATAAAAAAAATACTAACTTTGAAGCTGAAGAAATAACCGCACTAGTATAAAGTCTATATACTCTGTTAGTTATGAGAGGGCCCGCAAAATCTAGCAACAGGGGCAGCCGAAATCTAGCAACAGGGGCAGCTATGAAAAAAATGTAATAAAGCAGGTATAAAGGGGTATGATAAAAGACAGATTTAACCCTATATGTGTTTTGGTCTGGATGACTCCTTTAAATGACAAATGTTTATAAATAAGGGTAATAATAATAATAATAATGCAATTAAAATGTTTTTCCAACATCACTTTTACAGCTCAGGATCAGTGAAGGTGGAGGCTGATTTAATATTCAACCAAGTGGCAAATGCCTCAGCACCAAATCCCTCTTCTGTGGTTGATACTCTGGTGGACGCGGCATCCAGCTCTAATTTCTCCCTTCCTTTGAACACAACGTCTGTTGTTGCCACTGGTAAGAATTGACCCTTCAGTAAGCCCCACCCACTCCACTGTGCCACCCATTGACTTGGCACGTTAATATGGCAGCTTTTTCACAACTAAATAATCGATCGTTTCAGGAGCAAGAGCTTCAAAATCTCTCCTAAATCTAGTCAACAAGGCCTGCAGTAGGCTATGCACTGGGAAATGTACATGACATTATTTCAATAAAATAAAAACACAGGGAAATGTTCACGGGAGAAACCATATCCAATTCGATCAACTTCAACATTATTATCATTTATCGCGGGTCTGGACAAGAGTTTTCATGTACATCATCGTAAGACTACAAAGTAGCAGGAAATGACACCAACAAATTAATTAAAATACTTTAAGGTGCAGAATCCGAAACAGGCCAGCCCAGCAGGTCTCAGCACATAGCATCAGATCATGGTGGATTTGTACATTTGTTTATGATTTGAACATTTTGATACGATTATGGTGATCAGTATTATTGCCATCACCTGGGCGGGTGAGAAGAGTAACCTTCCCGATGTTAAGTTGTGTATGTGTTCAACAACACAGCCATGCAGCCTTGCAGCAACAGGGCAGATTTCAGCTTGGGAAAAGGGGTGGGAAAATGCACCCTACAACCGGTTTCTGGGTATGCGGAATCACAAGTACTGAGATTGTTTTATTTTAACAGTGGTTTTGCCGCCTGTGACCATCGCACCGCCTGCGACCACAACGCCTGCGACCACCTCCACGAATACGACCACTGCCAAAACAAGGATAATGCTCAAATTTGAAATAACCCTTGCTAACACATCCTCTGCCACATTCCAGACCTTAGCCAACCAAGTAGCTTCAGCGGTAAGTCCATTATTATGATGTATTGTACAGCCTGTCATTAAAACATTCCCTATATGAACTCTGGAAAAAAAAATTACTAGGGGTGTAACAATATAGTAACTGAATCTAAACATTTATTTTAATTTGCAATGATCTACTATATCGATATGCAAAAGGAAAATATTGTACCGGTTGGCTTTGTATTGTATCGTTTTACAATGCAGATAATCGGTATCGAATCGTTTTGCAATGCAAATAATCGATTGTATGTAAACTCATAATTTGTCTTGCATTTAGCAATTTTAAGAGGGAAAATTTAAAAGAATAATTACTTCGCCATTCCATATAGCTGCTCTTGATCTATCAAACAATGTGTGTAATCTGTGTTAATGTCAAGGTGCGGGTTTGTCCATATGTCTTGAATATAATATAATGTCCATGTATTTGCTAGAGAATCACAGTGTTTATTTATTTATATCCATAATAGATTTTTCCCTTGAAAATTTGTATTTCTTTGTTAAATAGTTACTATATCGATTTTAAATCATTGAATCGTATCGTATAACCATGAATAAACACATATCATCCATGTAGCGTATCGTCAACCATATATCGTGATGCGTATCATATCGCTATTAAATGTATCGTTACACTCCTAATAATGACATTAAAGAGAAACCATTTTCAAGTACCCCCCTTAAAATAAATAAAAATAAATCGCAAAATGATTCAAAATGTTATCCAAAACATTCTTATTCATTAATCCAATTGTTTGTTTACAGATGGACAATGTCTATAGAGAAAAGTTTTCTAATTTCAAACGCACAGTTATTAAACGCTTCAGGTATGCACCAATGGTACTCTATTAAGTTTCTTTTTGATTGATTAACATATTGATTTGTACCATTAATGTAGACTTAAATTACAAATGTTAATGCAGTGGGATGCGACGACCAATGCGACCACACCGCCTGCAACCACCAATGCGACCACTCCGCCTGCGACCACACTTTTACAGCTCAGGGTCAGTGAAGGTGGAGGCTGAGTTAATATTCAACCAAGTGGCAAATGTCTCAGCACCAAATGCCTCTTCTGTGGTTGATACTCTGGTGGACGCTGCATCCAGCTCTAATTTCCCCTTTCCTGTGAACACAACATCTATTGTTGCCACTGGTAAGAATTGTTGACTCAACAGATAAAAGCTTTAAATGCGCCTTTTATAATGAATAATGATGAATGATTGAATGAATAATTTATTTTCTTCTGATTAAAGGAGTAGTTCACCCCCTATTGATTACTCACAACCAAGGAGACTTGAGTTCAATAATATTTTTATTTTTTTGTCGCATTCCTAAGACAAAAAAGTAAAACGGTACATTTATTGTAATCAAGTTAGGAATGTGTCAAAAAACAAAAACCTCAAGTCTCCATGGTGTGAGTAATCGATAGAAAATTGGGGGTGTACTACCCCTTTAATGGTATATTATGGCCTGCACAAGTACTGATATGAATGTTTTCTTTTAACAGTGGTTTTTGCACCAGCTCAAGCACCCGCCACAGCAGCGCCTTCAACAACAATAGATACTAATTTACCAGCAACAAATGGGGCAACAACTTCTGGTTCCACAACAACTCGAGCAACACCAACCATCAATGCGACCACAGCACCTGCTCCCTCGACGACGACTGCTGTGACCGTCCCAACGACGACTGCCGTCCCCACGACGACTACTGCCGTCCCCATGACGACTACTGCCGTCCCCATGACGACTGCCGCACCCACGACGACTGCCGTACCAACAACAACCACTGCAATCCCTGGAACAACTACTGCCGTCTCTAAGATGACGACTAAGAGTGCCGTCCCCACGACGACGACTGCCACCCCCACGACGACTACTGCAGTCTCCACGACAAGAACTGCCATCCTCGCGACAACTACTACAACTGCCGTCCCAACAACGACCACTGCCGTCCCTACGATGACTACTACAACTGCCGTCCCGATGATCACTGCAATCCCTGGAACAACTACTGCCGTCTCAACGATGACTACTAAAACTGCCTTCCCAACAACGACTACTGCCGCCCCCACTACTACAGCCGTCTCCACGATGACAACTACTACAACCTTCCCCACGACGACCACTACTACAGCCGTCCCCATGACGACCAGCACTACAGCCTTCCCCATGACAACTGCTAAAACTGCCGTCCCCGTGACTACTGCAGTCCCCACGACAGCTGCTGTCTCCACGAAGTCAACTGTCGTCCCCACAACTACTGCAGTCCCCACGACGTCTACTGCCGTCCCCATGACGACTGCAGTCCCCACGACTACTGCCGTCCCCACGACGACTACTACAGCTGCCATCCCCACCACGACTGCAGCCCCCACTATGACTGTAATCCCCACGACGATTACTACAACTGCCATCTCAACAACGACCACTGCCTTCCCCACGACGATAACTGCCGTCCCAACGACGACTACTAGAACTGCCGTCCCAACGACTACGACTACTGCCGTCCTCACGACGACGACGACAACTGCCGTCCCCACGACAACAACTGCCATCCACATGACTACTACAGTACCCACGACAACAACGACTGCCTTCCCCAGGTCAACTGCCGTCCCCACGATTACTGCAGTCCCCATGACGATTACGACTACTGCTGTCCCCACGACGAATACTACAACTGCTGTCTCCACAACGTCAACTGCCGTCCCCGTGACTACTGCAGTCCCCACGACGACAACAACTGCCGTCCCCATGACGACAACAACTGCCATCCCCATGACAACTGCAGTCCCCACAATGACGACAACTGCCGTCCCCATGACGACAACAATTGCCAGCCCCACGACAACTGCAGTCCCCACAACGACTACTGCAGTCCCATTGACAACAACTTTCGGCCCCACGACTACTGCAATCCCCACAACGTCAACTGCCGTCCCCATGACTACTGCAGTCCCCACGACTTCAACTGCTATCCCCACAACGACTGCCATCCCCATGTCAACTGTCGTCCCCACGATTGCTGCAGCCCCCACGACTACTGCCGTCTCCACGATGACAACTACAACTGCTGTCCCCACAATGACTGCAGTCCCCACGACAACTACTACTACTACTGCCGTCCCCACAACTACTACTACTACTGCCGCCCCCACGACTGCCGTCCCCACGACGACTACTGCAGTCCCCACGACGACTACTGCAGTCCCCACAACGATTGCCATCCCCACGACAACAACTACAGCCCCCACGACGACGACTACCATCCCCACGACGACGACGACTACAATCCCCACGACAACTACTGCTGTCCCCACGACAACTGCCACCCCCACGGCAACTACTGCTGTCCCCACGATGACTGCCGTCCCTGCGATAACTACTGCAACTACCCTCCCAACAATGACTCCTGCCGTCCCCACAACGACTACTACAACTGCCGTCCCAACAACTACCACTGCCGTCCCCGCGACGACAACTACAACTGCTGCCCCCACGACGACAACTACAACTCTAGTCCCCACGATGACTACCGCCCCCACGACGAGTACTGCTGTCCCCACGACGGCTGTCGTCCCCACGACAACTACTACAACTGCCGTTCCCACAACGATTGCCGTCCCCATGACGACAACTACAACTCTAGTCCCCACCACGACTACTGCAGTCTCCACGACAACAACTGCCGTCCCCACGACAACTACTACTACTGTCGCCCCCACGACAACGACGACTGCCGTCCCCACGACCATAACTACAACTCTAGTCCCCACGACGACTTCCGTCCCTACGACAACTACTACAACTGCCTTTCCAACAACGACTACTGCCGTCCCCACGACAACTACTACAACTGCTGTCACCACGGCGATTGCTGTCCCCACAACAACAACTACAACTGCAGTCGCCACAACGTCGACTGCCATCCCCATGCCGACTACTGCCGTCCCCACGACAACTACTACTGCTTCTGTCCCCACAACGACGACGACTGCCTTCCCAACGACGACTGCCATCCCCACGACAACAACTACAACTGCTGTCCCCACGACGACAACTACAACTCTAGTCCTCACAACTACAGCCGCCCCAATGATGACTACTGCTGTCCCCACAACGACTTCCGTCCCCACGACAACTACTACAACTTCCCTCCCAACAACGACTACTGCCCTCCCAACAACGACAACTGCCGTCCCCACGACAACTACTACTACTGTAGCCCTCACGACAACGACGACCGCCGTCCCAACGACAACTGCCGTCCCCACGACAACTGCCGTCCCCACGACCATAACTACAACTCTAGTCCCCACGACGATTGCTGTCTCTGCGACAGCTACTACAACTGCCTTTCCAACGACTACTGCTGTCCCCACGACAACTACTACAACTGCTGTCACCACGACAATTGCCGTCCCCACGACAACAACTACAACTGCAGCCCCCACAACGACGACCGCCGTCCCCACGACGACTACTACAACGACTACTACAACTGCCGTCCCAACAACGACCACTGCCATCCCTGGAACAACAACTGCCGTCCCCACGACAACTACTACTACTGTAGCCCTCACGACAACGACGACTGCCGTCCCAACGACAACTGCCGTCCCCACGACCATAACTACAACTCTAGTCCCCACGACGATTGCCGTCTCTGCGACAGCTACTACAACTGCCTTTCCAACGACTACTGCTGTCCCCACGACAGCTACTACAACTGCTGTCACCACGACAATTGCCGTCCCCACGACAACAACTACAACTGCAGCCCCCACAACGACGACCGCCGTCCCCACGACGACTACTACAACTGCCGTCCCAACAACGACCACTGCCATCCCTGGAACAACAACTGCTGTCCCCACGACAACTACTACAACTGCTGTCCCCACGACAATTGCCGTCCCCACGACAACAACTACAACTGCAGCCCCCACAACGACGACCGCCGTCCCCACGACGACTACTACAACTGCCGTCCTAACAACGACCACTGCCATCCCTGGAACAACTACTGCCATCTCCATGACAACGACTACAACTGCCGTCCCCACGATTGCTGCAGCCCCCACGACTACTGCCGTCCCCACGATGACAACTACAACTGATGTCCCCACGATGACTGCAGTCCCCACGACAACTACTACTACTACTGCCGTCCCCACAACTACTACTACTACTGCCGTCCCCACAACTACTACTACTGCCGTCCCCACGACTGCCGTCCCCACGATGACTACTGCAGTCCCCACAACGATTGCCATCCCCACGACAACAACTACAGCCCCCACGACGACGACTACCATCCCCACGACGACGACTACAATCCCCACGGCAACTACTTCTGTCCCCACGATGACTGCCGTCCCTGCGATAACTACTGCAACTACCCTCCCAACTACTACAACTACAACCCTCCCCACGACGACTACTACAACTGCCGTCCCAACAACGACCACTGCCATCCCCACAATGACTACTACATCTGCCGTCCAAAAAACGACCATTGCAATTCCTGGAACAACTACTACCGCCCCCACGACGACTACTGCAGTCTCCACAACAACTACTACAACTGCCGTCCCCACAACGATTGCCGTCCCCACGGCGACAACTACAACTGCAGCCCCCACGACGGCTGCCGTCCCCGCGACGACAACTACAACTGCTGCCCCCACGACGACAACTACAACTCTAGTCCCCACGGCGACTACCGCCCCCACGACGAGTACTGCTGTCCCCACGACGACTGTCGCCCCCACGACAACTACTACAACTGCCCTCCCAACAACGACTACTGCCGTCCCCACGACGACTACTACAACTGCCGTCCCTACCACGACTACTACAACTGTCGTCCAAAAAAACACTGCAATCCCTGGAACAACTACTGCCATCTCCATGACAACGACTACAACTGCCGTCCCCACCACGACTACTGCAGTCTCCACGACAACAACTGCCGTCCCCACGACAACTACTACTACTGTAGCCCCCACGACAACGACTACTGCCGTCCCCACGACCATAACTACAACTCTAGTCCCCACGACGACTTCCGTCCCTACGACAACTACTACAACTGCCTTTCCAACAATGACTACTGCCGTCCCCACGACAACTACTACAACTGCTGTCACCACGGCGATTGCTGTCCCCACGACAACAACTACAACTGCAGTCGCCACAACGTCGACTGCCATCCCCATGCCGACTACTGCCGTCCCCACGACAACCACTACTGCTGTTGTCCCCACAACGACGACGACTGCCGTCCCAACGACGACTGCCATCCCCACGACAACAACTACAACTGCTGTCCCCACGACGACAACTACAACTCTAGTCCTCACAACTACAGCCGCCCCAATGATGACTACTGCTGTCCCCACAACGACTTCTGTCCCCACGACAACTACTACAACTTCCCTCCCAACAACGACTACTGCCCTCCCAACAACGACAACTGCCGTCCCCACGACAACTACTACTACTGTAGCCCTCACGACAACGACGACTGCCGTCCCAACGACAACTGCCGTCCCCACGACCATAACTACAACTTTAGTCCCCACGACGACTTCCGTCCCTACGACAGCTACTACAACTGCCTTTCCAACGACTACTGCTGTCCCCACGACAATTGCCGTCCCCACGACAACAACTACAACTGCAGCCCCCACAACGACGACCGCCGTCCCCACGACGACTGCTACAACTGCCGTCCCAACAACGCCCACTGCCATCCCTGGAACAACTACTGCCATCTCCATGACAACGACTACAACTGCCGTCCCCACGACGACTACTGCAGTCTCCACGACAACTGCCGTCCCCACGACAACTATTACTACTGTCGCCCCCACGACAACGACGACTGCCGTCCCAACAACAACTGCCGTCCCCACGACCATAACTACAACTCTAGTCCCCACGACGACTGCCGTCCCTGCGACAGCTACTACAACTGCCTTTCCAACAACTACTAATGCCGTCCCCACGACAACTACTACAACTGCTGTCACAACGACGATTGCCGTCCCCACGACAACAACTACAAATGCAGCCCACACAACGACGACTGCCATCCCCATGCCGACTACTGCCGTCCCCGCGACGACTTCCGTCCCCGCGACAACTACTACAACTGCCGTCCCTACGACGACTGCAGTCCCCACGACAACTACTACTACTTTTGTCCCCACAACGACGACAACTGCCGTCCCTACGACGACTGCCGTCCCAACGACAACAACTACAACTGCTGTCCCCACGACAACTACAACTCTAGTCCCCACAACCACAGCCGCCTCCACGATGACTACTGCAGTCTCCACGACAACAACTGCCGTCCCCGTGACAACTACTACAACTGCCGTCCCAATGACTACAGCCGCCCCTGGAACAACTACTGGCTTCTCCACTACGACCACTACAACTGCCTTCCCAACAACAACTACTGTCGCCCCCACGCCGACCACTACTACAGCCGCCCCCACGCTGACCACTACGACAGCTGTCCCCACGGTGATCACTACAGCCGTTCCCGTGACGACTACAACTGTAGTCCCCACGACTCCGTCGACGGCTTTGTGGACAAAGTCGTGGGAGGCACAAAGTGAGCCCTTCTCTATTGCAGAACCTGAGGACCGCATGGCGATGGACTTAATGAATCTCGCCATGGGGATTATGGATCACCCCACAGCTGCCTTTGCCACAATGTCTGTCCCCACCTTTCAGGCGACGGCTGTCCCCATGACGACAATCACACCGGCCGCCCTCAAGAATATGGCAGTCCCCATGACAACCACAACGGCTGTCCTCACAACCGCTGCATCCACAGCAACTGCTTTCCCCACGACGACAGAAGTCCATCTTACGACAACCACAATGGCTATCCCAGCAACAACTGCTGTCCCCACGACTCTGACAACGGCGGCTGTCCCCATGACAACGGCGGCTGTCCCCATGACCCAAAGTGAGGCCTTCCCCACAGAATCAGAGTACCGTAGTGCGATGGACCTAATGAATGATGCCATGGGGAATACAGCCATCCCCACAGCTGCCACTGACACCTCGACCGGCGTTCATGGAAAACGCGGGTCAAGAACGCGTGTCCCCACCTCTCCCACAATGCCTGTCCCTACCACATCATCCACTCCCATGACAACGGAGATGCCTATATGGTGGGGACCATCACGTAGGCCACAGGACCGCAGTGCAACGAACCAAATGAATACTGCCATGAAAGTTGACATGGGTAATACGGGCTCAACGGCCGTCCCTCTAACATCTACCTCAACCCCCATGACAACAAGGACGCCTATGTGGTGGGGATCACTGTTTGAAGACTACATCTATGACAGCTATGACCGCAGTGCGACGGACCTAATGTATGCCACCATGGGGAATACAGCCTCAATAGCCACCCCTCCAACATTGACCTCAACGGCCATCCCACAGACTACGACCACAATGGGCCTCCTTACTACCCAGAAAAAAACCGACACCCCTACAGCTGCCGTTCCCCTTAGGACAAAAACAACGGCCTTGCTAGCAGCTCTCATTGCCAAGACAAGGGTTTTCCCTGGAAAAGCAATCCCTACGACTATTGCCGCTAAAACATTGACCTCAACACCTGACCCAATAACTAGGGCCGTTCTCACAACATTGACAACTGCTTTCCCCACAACATCGACCTCAACAGCTGTCCCTACAACATCGACCTCAACGGCCCTCCCCTCAACATCGTCCTCAACAGCTGTCCCTACAACATCGACCTCAACAGCCCTCCCCTCAACATCGACCTCAACAGCCCTCCCCCTAAAATCGACCTCAACGGCCGATACCACAACATCGACCTCAATGACTACGATCACAATTGGTTTTCCCACCACACAGACAAAAACGGCCGTTCCATTGCAACCCACAAAGACCGTTCACATGACTACAACTACAACAGCCGTCCCCACATTGACCTCAAGGTTTGTCCCTACAACATCGACCTCAAAAGTCGTCCCAATGACTACGACCACAATGGGAATTCCCACAATGCAGACAATAACGGCCGCCCCCGAGGCATCATTAGTAAACCCCTTGCAAGTTACAAAGGCGGTCCCCACAACAACCATAATTACTGTCAAATATGCCGCAACTGTCCCCACCAAAAAAGCTGCTGTTCCCCTTACGATGACCACAGTTGCTATTGTCCCTAAAACAACGACGTCTGTACCAACGACAGCAACTTCCACAACTGCCGTCCCAATGACAAAATCGACCTCAACAGCTATCCCAATGACTACGACCACAACAGCCATCCCCTCAACATCGACCTCCACGGCTGTTCCCACAACATCGACCTCAAAGGCTGTCCCCAAAACATCAACCTCAATGGCCGTCCTTACATCAACCTCAGCATCTGTCCCTTTGACTACAAGCACAACAGCTGCCCCCACAACAACCATAACAGATGTCCCCATGAATGTGACATCTGCCTTACCTACGTTTTCAACGGCCGTCGCCACAGCTGTTGTTCCCCTTACGACGACCACAGCTGCTATTGTCCCTAAAGCGACGATCACAAAGGCTGTACCAACGACAGCAACTTCTACAACTGCCGTCCCAATGACGACAAACATAATGGCCGTCCCCAAGACAACAACAACACCATTCCTTGCGACTACAGCAATCCCAACAATGCCAAATGCAATGTCCGTCCTTACGAGTCCGACAACACATGCCTCCCCCACAATAACGACTCCTGTCTTCCCCAAGACTACAACGGCCATTCTCAGAAATGCTATCCCCACAAGGACCTCTACGATAAATGTCCTCACTACAACCACCACCACCTCTGCCCTTACAACATCGACCTCAGGCACTGTCCCAATGAGTACGACCACAATGGGCTTCTCCACAATGCAGACAAAGACTGCCATCCCCATGACGTCAATGGCCACCCCCTTGCAAACCACAAAGGCTGTCCCCACAACCATAACGGATGTCCCCATGACCATGACATCTTCCGTCACTATGGCTGTTCCCACAACGGCTGTCCCCACAATGACAACCACATCGGCTGTCCCCACAACATCGATCTCAACGTCCGTCCCTAAGACAACAACCACAACGTCCGTTCCTATGACGATTACAACGTCCGTCCCTACCACATCAAACTTGACGTCTACAACCACAACACCCTTCTCCACTAGTGCCGTCCCCATGATGAAAACTTACACAATGGCCATCCCCACAATGACGACCACAGCAGCCGTCCCCACAATGACAACATCCACCAGAGCCGTCCCCACAACGACCATCCTCACTGCGACCACAGCTGTCCCTACAACGACAACACCAATCCCCACAACAGAAGTTTCCACGACGACAACTACAATGTCAGCTCCCACAAGTCCGACGGCACCTGCCAGCCGCGCAACTACAACCACAACAGCCATCCCAACGGCTGATGCCGCCACGACAACGACTACCATAATGGCGACCACAACGGATGTCCACACCACTACAGCGACCACAATGAATGTGCCCACCACCACTATGACCTCCGTCCCTACAAGTACGAACACAACGGTCACCTCAACTGCTGTCCCCAAAATGTCTGTCCTGGCAACGTCACCCACAACGGCCGTGCCCACAACATCGATCTCAATGTCCGTCCCTACGACAACCACCACAATGTCCGACCCTATGACGATGACAACAACTTCCGTCCCCACAACATCAATTTCAATGTCCGTCCCCACAACATCAATGTCTGTCCCCACAACAACGACCACAACGGCCGTCCCAACAACATCAACCTCAGTGTCTGTCCCCATGACTACAAGCTCAACAGACGTCCCCACAACAACCATAACAGATATCCCCATGACTAAGACAACTGCCTTCCCCACAGCTGCTGTCCCCCTGACGACGACCACTGCTGCTATCGTCACGACAACGGCTGTCCATACAACTATGACCACAACTGCCGTCCCAACGATGACAACCATAATGGCCATCCCCAAGATAACCACAATAACATTCCTTGTGACTACAGCAGTCCCAACAACGACAACCACAACACCCGTCTCCACAAGAGCTGTTCCTTTGACCACAATGACGACTTCCACCAGAGCCGTCCCCACAACGACCATCCAAACTACGACCACAACAGTCACAACAGCCCTCCCTACAACAACGACAAAACCAATCCCCATAACAGCAGTCTCCACGACGCCAACTACACTGCCAGCTCCCACAAACCCGACGACACCTGCCGCCCCCACAACTACAACCACAACAGCCACCCCCACAACCACGACTACTACAATGGCGAGCACAATGGATGTCCCCACCACTACGACAACTGCTGTCCCCACAACAGCAACCACAACAGCCGTCCCCACAACATTGATCTCAACATCCGTCACAACATCGAGCTCAACGTCCGTCTCTACGACGATGACAACAACGTCCGTCCCCACAACATCAATCTCAACGTCCGTCCCTTCAACACCAACCTCGTCTACGACCACAACACCCGTCCCCACAAGTGCCGTTCCTGTGATGACAACAACCGTCCCCTCAACGACAACTTCCTCAACAGCCGTCCCCACAACAACCACCACAACGGCCATCCTCGCTACAACCACCACAATGACAGCCACAATGACAACACCAATCCCCTCAACAGCAGTTTCCACAATGCCAGCTCCCACAAGTCCGACAACATCTGACGCCACTACAACTACAACCTCAACAGCCATCCCCACAGCTGCTACCGCCACGATAACTACCACAGTGGCGACCACAGCGGATGTCCCCACCACTACGGCGACCACAGTGGATGTCCCCACCACCTCGACAACTCCCGTCCCTGCGGCTATGACCACAGCGGCCATCTCCTCAGGTGCCGTTCCTGTGACGACAATGGCCGTCACCATGAAGACATGTTCCACAACGGCCGTCTCCACGACGATCACTTCCACAACGGCCATCCCCACAAGTGCCCGCCCCAGGACGACAAGTTCAACAAGGGCCGTCACTATAACATCCACATCGATCTCAGCGGAGGTCCCTACAACGACAACTTTCACAACTGCTGTCCCGACCACAGCGAGTTATACAGCAATCGTTAAAATGACGACCGCAATGCCTATCCCCACAAATCCGACAACAACTGCCTCCCTAGCGAGTCTGACACCGGCCACGACAACTGCTGTCCCTAGGACCACAGGTGCCGTCCCTTTGACGAGAAGGGCCATCCCCACGACTACCACAATGGAGACCACAGCGCTGACAACACAGGCAGTGGCCACCCCCACGACGAAGGACTACAATTGCCAGCTACTCCTGTTATGACCATAATGCCTGCGCCTAAAGCAATTATCTCACTGTTGATCTTCTGGGGCTTTGGTCCATTTAACACTTTGTAAGCCACGGGGAGCCCCTTAATGTTAAAACCGTACTATATCGAACTTCCTAGGGGGGGAGGGGCAGCCAATCGTCTTTTCCCGTACTTTCCCGTATTTACAGAAATAAATGATTTTCATCCGAAAATCGGCGATCGTCTAACCTTCCCTAGTCACCACTCGTGCATCGATAGCTCATGGCTGGGCTGACATGAAGCAGAAGTGATGTCATTGGCCTTTCCTTTTCCAAGGCATATTCCCCCATTCGGTTACTGTCTGTACCCTGGTGCTTCTACAGCAGCCATGCTAGGGGCTATGCTAGCGACACTTTTCAGTTCTGCTCTTGAGTCACACGTGGATTATTTGAGGGGACATTTACGTGAACGGATCGCGCACGCGAAACGCACGGGGAGATCGATGCTCGGCCAAAACCACCACTCAATCTAGAGAAAATCACGGTGAGCTAATGACCTGGGAAAAAAAAAAAAAAAAAAACAACGGCGCTGTCCAAGAAGGAGGGGCGGCGGGCTCATGTTTATAAACTAAGGCTGGGACTTTAACTGATTAATTGCGATTAATTAATTACAGAAAATTAACGCGATTAAAAAAATTAACGCATTTTAATCGCACCTAGTTTTTGCACCACAGAACCTTCAGTTTCGGGCATACCGATCATAGCGATGCACCAACCAAGAAGAGACAACAAACGCAAAGGGAGAAGAAGCCGATCAGAGCGCTTTGCTTGGCCCAGTGGATGCGAAATTTAGATTTAAAAAACAAACTCGTTGATTCACTCGTACAACAAAATGTGTATTACTTGAAAAACAATGCTTCTCAGGTCAAATATCGATGTGCGATTAAAATGTGATTAATTGCGATTAATTAATCACAGAGCCTGTAATTAATTAGATTAAAATTTTTAATCGCATCCCAGCCCTATTATAAACATAATATTGTCTCAGATCACAATACAATAATAGACATTTCACGGCTAATCTACCAACCACCATTCTATTTCGGACGGCAAAGGGTTAATTGTCTAAAGCGATTAAATAAAGATGATTTAAAATGCATTTTTCTTTTTTCTTTCTTTTTTTTTCTTTACTTGAATGCAGTATAATCTATCTGGGAATCTATCTGGGTTAGAATATTGGAGTTTTTGTGTACACTATACGCTTAGCAGCCAAATACTACAGGGTCCAACAACCCTTGGTTCTACTTAAGATTAAACAAATGTGAATAAAACAAAACAAATGTACAACAAAACTTAAGGAATCGGTCTGGTTCAGGGGCGGAGATACCGGGTAAGCTGGATAAGCGACTGCTTACCAGCCCGGGACTCCTGGGGCCCGGCCGTCAGTCCCAACTGCCGGTCGGTCTCAGTCCAACTGACCGTCTGTCGGAGTCCTCCTACCTTGCTATTGGGCCCCCTTTCTGCCTGTTACACCAATTTCCTAACCTGAGTAAGGTTAATATAACAGGAAATTGGTTAAGACGCCCTAAAGGGCAAGGTCGCGTACATGAGTGTGTGCACATGGTTGCTTTGGTATGTACACACTTCTGCTGAGCTGGTCGAGTCATCACTGTGATGTCAGAACAGGTCAGTTATATCCATACTGTATATATGGAGTCTGTGAGGTCAGATGTAGAGGCATTGACCAGATCCATATATGGAGATCTTGGTGGTGATCCAGTTGTCTCCATGTAAATATCCAGGGTTTGATGAGGTCAGTGTCGTGATCTTCATATATGGAGATCAGGTGATGAGTCGGCAGTCTTGATTTGCAAATTAATTCTGTCTTGGCCATATATGGAGGGACCTTCAAAGGGTTAAGGCCATATCTAACTTCATATGGGAATGTGTGGTTGGTTCAGACAGTCATCTCCTTGTAAGGGCCTTGTATGGATGTACCATATACAAATTTATGGTATTGATCTGACATTTAGCCAAAAAGTCAGAAGTTTGAATGTTTGGAAATTGGGTTTATGCTATAACTTACTGCAATAGAATGAAGTTTATGCTATAACTTACTGCAATGACTATAGTACATTTTTTCTCCATATGGGTACCAGGTGTTTCCATATATGGGTAACTGGTCCGATATACATCACTGGCCCTGAGGCGTCTTACTAGTAATATGTACCATATTACTAGTAAGACCCGCCTAGCAGTGATGTCATCGATGGGGAATCCAAGCTAAAAGAAATTGCAGGATTTGAAAATAGAAAAAAACACAATGTCCCACACAATGTCTTGAACTTGCAAAAATACTTTATTAGAATTGATAGTGCAAGTTCAAGACTACATTTCAACATGCATCACTAGCTCTACCATTAAAAGTTTATTTTTATTTATTTATATATATATATATATATATATATATATATATATATATATATATATATAGTCACCGTTTTCCAGGCCAAATACACCCCTTAGCTGAGAGAGATGGAGCAGGCGCCCCCACTACATATTGTATAAAATTGTATTGCAGACGTTTTCATAGATTTCATTATAAGCATAGCTTCATAAACTTGTTTGACAGCACTAACATCAGTGTTGTGTAAATTAATGTTGTATTCATGTTCATGTCGGTTTACAGACATTTAACCACTTAAACCATCCATGTTTTAGTAAACTTGACCGTTGGCTCTTGTACTTGATCTGTTTTTTCACCCTCTCCACCAAACCTCTAGTCTACACCAAACATGTTTGGTGAATGCTCCACCCAGAATAGGGATGCTAGAGTTCAAGAGGTTCATGTAAAACACACGCACGCACACACGCACGCACATTTGGCGGGGTCTCAAACCCGCTGTTGAAGACCCCTGCTTTATAGGAATGCCAGGTCTATTATGCATGATAAACATCTATTCTTGCATAGATTGAATGCCGTACAGCCTACTCAAGTACAGTACGTACATTTGGGCCTACGTACATTTGGGCCTACTCAAGTACAGTACTTGTAAGTAACATTTTGAGGTATTTGTATACTTAACTTGAGCATTTCCAATTTTCTGTACTTGTACTTCCACTACATTAATTTGAACACTTTAGTTACTAGTTACGTTGGTAACAATAATCAATCTACAAACATACATTAACCACTTCAACCCTATATATACATATATTTTTCGGGCATTCGAAAATAGCCGATCTACAAGCTCACAATGTGTCGCATCACAACACATTGTGAGCTTGTAGATCTTCTATTTTCAAATGATTGTATACATTTGAAAACTTGAAATGGGACATATCTGCATAAGGGGTACTTTCTACTTTTGGTACTTTAGGTACATTCTGATGCCAATACTTTCACAAATATCAAATCCAGTGAGAGGACAGTGTTTTTGTGCAGATAAACACCATCACACTGCTCCATTGGCTGGTAAAGAGGGAAATGATGAGGTAAAAATACAGCCTATATTTGTTTAGTTATGTAAACACAGGACTAGGGATGGGGCGATAAACGATATTATCGTATATCGTGATAAAAACACTCATGATAATCGTATCGTGGAGATTTAATTTATCGTGATATTGTCCTCCGTCATGCACTGGGATCAATTCACCTTTTATTTGCCGAGCTGCATATCTGGTACCACTTAAACACTTTTGGTAATTGGTAAAAGGTACTTATAATATACGTATAGTCTTTTTTTCACTGTCCAAAAGAGTCCATACTGTCTCTCACCACCAAACCTTTCGTCGGAAACGTCCAATTCAACTACAAAAAGACATCCCTCGCGCACGTCGGAAAGTCGGAACCTTCCGACGAGACGTTTGTTGGTCGGAGACAGTATGGACAGGCCTTTAAGTTAAGGCATAGCTGGTACTTAAGACAACCAAAATAGAGCCCTAAGCCTTTAAAGCACTCAACTTATAGTGACTTAAAATCACTGTTATGATGCATATGATGTGTTATCATAACACATTATACAATTATTAAGGTGCATTACAATTATGAGAAATATTACATACTATGATCGTTGTCTGTGACTAAACAGTTATGTAGTATTGTGATAACTGACCTTAGAAGTCATTACAAAATGTTGTATAATGTTGTTATAAATAGGAACATAAGAGTCTTCACACCAATTAATGCTCCAAATGAGTAAGTTTACTCGTGGTAACGGTTCGAGCTAAACCAGCTCTTCCTCAGACCTTTGGAAAGGTCTGAGGAAAGCTCTTTGGGAGCATTAATTGGTGTGCAGACTCTGATTTTCCTATTTGTATTAGTCCAGCACCCAGCCTATAGGGCCTTGGATGTGTGTGCTTTTTGGCTGTTTCGCAGCCTTTTTGTTATAATGTGTTGTTACAATGCATTATGAATGCCTATGACAAAATGATACTGTGCTATGAGCAGAGTATAATGCATTCTATGTTTATGTTTATAATAATGCACATAATTGTAGACATGGGTTTCATAGAAAGATTTCCTTTCGCATGTGGTTGAACTGAAAGGTAATTCACGTCAATCCCTGCAGATATTGGATCCTCCATGGGCCAAGCACAGGGGCGTCACAAGGGGGGGAGGAACTGGGACTGAGTTACTAGGGCCCAAGGTGGAGGGGCCTTCATTATTTTATATTTTAACTATTGAAAAATAGCAGATATACAAGCTCACAGCACGCAAGCTCACAGCACGCAAGCTCACAGCACGGCACGGAGTGCCGCGCTGCGAGCTTGTAGATCTGCTATTTTTGAAAAGTTGTGAAAATGTGTACAAATCTTTGAATATGACTAAAATGTTGCTTCTGGAACTCAGTCCCACTCCCCCCTTGTGACGCCCCTGTCGTCCATTGAAAGTATACCACTGCAACACCCCAGCAATTAGCCCTATTCACGCCCTGCCCACTCAGCAACTTCCTGGTGCTGAAGTCATGCTTTGAAGGGTAAACCCTGCTAAAAGCCCATAGAGTTAACACAGAAATTGCAAATTTAATGCAATTTCCGAATAGTAAAGTATAAAATATGGCTAGCATGATCAAGAACACAAGATAGTAAAAGGCACAAAGCATTATAATTTACTTTACCGTTCGAAATAATGATTTGTTGGCTTTAAGTCCAGCGATTTCTGTGTTAGTTTCCCCTTCAAAGCTGACGTCAGCACCAGGAAGTTGCTGAGAAATTTGCTAAGTGGGCGGGGCGTGAATAGGGCTAATCGAGCAATTGCACTCCCTGCAACACCCCAGCAGTCACACACAAACTCCCTACAACAGTGGTTCCCAAACGTTTTAGCTTGTGACCCAAAAAAGAAATCATGACGTTTTACCCAAACTAGTGAAAACAGTAGATCTACAAAGCGACGTGTTGTGAGCTTGTAGATCAGCTATTTTGACTACTTCTTAAACATCTGGAAACCCGTAACCAATCTCACACACACTCCCTGGGTGGTTAAGTCGCTCAGCATCACAGACAAACAAGACTTTCTCAAGGTTGGTGTTTAATATATTGAGTATCGACTTCATGCTAAATTCAGGTCTCAATCTGGAGAAGTCGTGGTTTACAGGTTTGTCACGTCGTTTTTTCGGTGAACAAAGGACATTAACATTCTGAATGTACAACTGTGTTGAGGTGTGACGCAAACAAAATGCAAAAAAAAAAAGTCAAGCTGACTACTGGCTACTTCCAGCGAGTGACAGTAAAGCCTCTATCATAGTCCAAGGTTGAAGAGCTATCACTTCACCGCGGTGTAGTTTTCTAGCTATCACCTAGGCTTTGTTATCCATTTTTAGGTCATAGCTAGAAAACTACACCGCGGTGAGGTGATAGCTCTTCACCCGGTACTATGATAAGCCCCATTTCCACTGTAAGGCCGACCCAGAACTGGAACCAGAACTTTCCAGAACCAAGAACTTTCAAGAACCTGTGAAGTTCCGGGATCAAGTTCCGCCCAGGACTTAAGTTTAGTTCTACCTCAGGAGCAGGACCGAAAAAAAGGTTCCAGGAACCTCTTCTGGAACCGGGCTGTACGCAAAACCAGAACCAAAAAAAAATAGGTTCAGGTTCCTGAAAGTTCTGGTTCCACCTTGCAGTGGAAAAGGAGCTATTGAGCCTTAAGAGTGGACTAGCATTGTCCCTGTGTGGTTTGGTGGCGCGGCCGGGATCACAGTGACATCACAGTGACGCTTCCCATGGAGGATGTGGTGGTGGGTGTGACTCTGAATGCCACCCTGGGGACACCGGCGCTGTGACGACGCTTCAGGGGGCACAAACATGGTGGCCTCGGCTCCCATCCGCTCAGCACAACTTGATTTATTTCAGGACGACTCACTGATACAATTCCGCGTGACAGTTTGTGTGAGTGTGTGTGGGTGTAAACACCAGGTCCAAAACTTGATGGCGCGTGCGCGCACGTGCATATGTGCGTGTGTGTGTGTGTGTGTGTGTGTGTGTGTGTGTGTGTGTGTGTGTGTGTGTGTGTGTGTGTGTGTGTGTGTGTGTGTGTGTGTGTGTGTGTGTGTGTGTGTGTGTGGAGATGCTACTCCAGTCCAAAGGTGCTGGTCTCTTCCACGGCGGTGAGGAGTTTGTCGTACAGCATGGTGTAGGACGGATAGGGAGGAAGGTCCAGACGGTTGAAACACGTGTGAGCCCTAAAACACACACACACACACGCACACACACACACACACACACACACCTCTAAGGACCTTCCAGTGAAAGTGCTCATGTGCGTCTTGCGGTGACATGCTTCCTAGTTTCTTCTTCTCTGAGCTGTTATTGTTTTGTTTTTTTCGCACTGTTTTTTTTGACTTGGACTATTAAGTTGGAACTATTGCTGTATTGACTTTGACCTCTAAGGACCTTCCAGGGAGAGTGCTCATGTGCGTCTTGCGGTGACACGCTGCCTAGTTTCTTCTGCTCTGAACTGTTTCTGTTGTTTTTTTCGCACTGTTTTTCGACATTGCACTATTAGGTTGTGTTGGTAGTTTCTGAGTATGTGTCTTGTTTAACAATGACAGTGAGATACTTGTTGCACTAACTAGCATTGACTGCTTTGGTCTCTTTTTGTAAGACACTTTATGTATACATACTTATATTTAATTCGCCCCCTCTATTGATGCACCTTCTCTTTTTTGGTACTGTACTGCTCTTGTTTTTACTCTTATCTATTTTTTCCTACTTCTCTGTAACTTTGTAAATAACTGTATACTGCTGTGCTACAACTGGACAACTAAATTTCCCCCTTGGGATAATAAAGGTATCTATCTATCTATCTACACACACACACACACACACACACGCACGCACGCACGCACGCACGCACGCACGCACGCACGCACGCACACACACACACAAAGGACATGAGTTAGTTGTTTTACATTCTCATAAACCAGTAAGACTCCCTAATCGGGAGATAAGCGACCGTCAGGTCGCATACACAAACTTTAGAAGGCAATGGTAGCCAATATGGAAAATGGGACAGATCCATGTTGATGACATGACTTTAGAGATACTGTGTACCGGTTTGTGTGATTTTAGGTAAAAATCTGTAGGAGCAGTGTCCAAAAATGTGTTTAGCAAGAATCGGCCTCATGGTGGCGCTAGAAGAGGGCCATGTGAGAAATGAGGGGTTGTGGTTTGGCAGCCAAGGAGTGTGTGTGCAAAGTTTGCATACAAACCAAAAAAGCACACTATGATTGTTGATGATGATGGTGTCTTTTCTAATGATTTAAATGCATTTTACTGTAGATTTGATTCTGTTGACTATTCAGCACAGCAGGCTGAGGTCATCAATAAAGTGAAAATGTCTCCAGCCAGTGACATCATAATCACGGTGGACGAGGTTAGGTCACAATTCTTACGTGTTGACATCAATAAATCTCAGGGTCCTGATGGCATTAGCTGTAAGGTCCTGAGATCTTGTGCCAACTCACTCGCTTCTCCTTTTCAGAAGCTGTTTCAGCGCTCCGTGGACACAGGGATAATTCCCAATCAGTGGAAACGTTCTCTAATTATACCTGTGCCAAAAAACAACAGGCCAAAAGAGATGAACGACCTGCGCCCTGTTGCGCTAACCTCTGTGCCCATGAAATGTCTCGAAAAGATTGTTTCCAAACATCTCCTTAAAGAAGTCTCCTCCCGTCTAGATCCCTATCAGTTTGCTTACCAGGCAGAGCGGGGGGTTGATGACGCACTGCTGACAATGACCAACAGCATACTAGAACATTTGCAAAAAGATCACAGTTATGTGAAAATAGTGTTCATTGACTTCAGCAGTGCGTTCAACACCATCCAGCCCCACCTGCTGGTGAGCAGGCTGATGGACTATGGTGTGAATCCAAGACTTATTATGTGGATAAATGATTTTCTTTTAAATCGTTCTCAGCAGGTCCGCTTTAATACAGCTGTATCTATGTCAAAGATGATCAACACAGGTGCCCCCCAGGGCTGTGTCTTGTCTTCTTTACTGTACATACTGTACACCAACGAATGTCGAGCCTTGGGTTCCACCCAGACACTCTTCAAGTACGCTGACGACACAGCCCTGGTGGGGTTCCTTAAATCTGATGATGAATGCACAGGCAGATTTGATGAGGAGGTGGAGCACTTCACAACATGGTGCTCGGATCACTTTCTCCAGGTTAATGTGACCAAAACAAAAGAAATGGTCATAGACTTTAGGAGGAGTGGAGAAGTAGTCCCACCCACCCTTGTAAACAAGGAACCTATTGAAAGGGTCAAGACCTATAAATATTTAGGCATAGAATTTGATGACAAACTGAAGTTCGACGAGTGTGCTAAAGCTAAGGTTAAAAAAATGCACCAGAGAATGTTTTTTTTACGGAAACTAAACTCATTTCACGTAGACCGTTGCATCCTGCAGATGTTCTATAAATCTGTCCTCCAAAGCATCCTGTCATTTGGACTGATATGTGTGTTTGGAAACATGCGAATTCAGGACCAAGCAAAACTGCAGCGCATGATCAAGATGGCGAGCAGGGTCATCGGGTGCAATCAAACGTCTGCTGCGCAGTTATGTGAGGACCTAATTGTGAGCAAGGCTGAGCGCATCCTCAGTGACCCTGCTCATCCCTTACATTGCAAATTCGAACGCAGTCGCCGGGGCAATGGAAGGATGCTGCAAAAGAACATTACCACATCTAGGTTTGGTAATTCCTTTGTTCCCTCTGCAATCAGACTTCTAAATGAAAAAGTCAGCAGATAGATAGCGGTTATAGCCTGTAGGAACATGTTTTAAGCACTTTTAAGTACAGCAGATTGTATTGTCAGTATTTAATGTTGGATGTTGTCTGTTTTTATGTTTTTATGTTTTTTGTACTCGCACCTTTGGACCAAATGAATTTCCCTGAACGGGATAATAAAGTTTACCTTGACCTTGACCTTGACCTTGGCATGGATAGGGGCAACAGTGGCAGAGATATGAGTAGGGCAAAAGTGTGATGTGTGACATGTGACAGACAGACAGACAGTCGGTGGAGGTTTTGATAGTAACTGCGACCTGACGGTCGCAATAACACACCCATTAAGACCTGGAATTATTTTATGCATTAACTATTGAAAAATAGAAGATGTACAAGTTTACAGCAAGCTTGTATATCTTCTGTTTTAAAAAAAATCATGATTTTTGTTTCAAATCTTTGATTTGATGACAGAATCCCTAAACCCATATCTAACAGGGATTTACATGGGAATGCCCATATATGGAGGCCACATCGGCCACATACCACACTAACGGCTGGTTCTACAGAAAAGGATCCATGTATGGACAAAAAAAGGGTATGATGTCAGATGTCATAGACATCATAGGAATTTCACATAATGAATAAATGAGTAAGCATGTTTGGGGTCTCACAGCATATCTCCATATACAGTACATGGATCTCCATATATGGGTACCAGGGGTCTCCATATATGGGTAACTGCGACGATATGCATCACTGGCCAGATGGCCAAGAATTGGCGCAACCTTGCCCTTGCAGCATGTCGCCCTTTTAGCTACTGAAAAATAGCAGATCTAATCATTTTTTTCATTATAGTATGGTGTAAGTGAATGAGACTCAAAGTTACCCTAGCTGTCAAAAATTCTCCTAGGGATTTAGAATTTCAAACTTTGTTAGATATGTTAGTAGACACCTTTATATGAACACATTGGTGAAGAAATCGTTTGGTAAGGAATTTATTCCCAGCTTTGACAGGTATTCTGATAATATTCCCTGACTATTAGAAGAAGGATTTAGAAGAAATTTACAGAATCGGGTCAAAAATATTAAAATCTTGATGATTTTTCAAAAACAGCAGATCTACTCAGTAATAAGTAATAATGCATAATAGAGCGCTCCCCCGGTCTTAACAGGGTTAAACCTGGCTCTGGGCTGACCTGGGCAGCGCGGTGGTCTTGCCCCACTTCTCGATGCAGAAGCGCCGCAGCCCGTTGGAGCCCCGCAGGGCGCTGAAGCCGTCGTAGGGCACGCTGGACGTCCCCGTCACAAACTGGAGCAGCCGCAGACGCTGCTCGTTGTTGAAGCGCTCCACCGCTCCCCAGAACCACCGGATCACGATGTGGCCGTCATGATAACCTGCAGAGAAAAAAAGTAGAATTCTATAACAGGCATTGACACTAAGGGTTGCCCACCTGCCCCCGGCAGGTAAATAAAACTTTGGGGCAGGTGGAGTTTACTTTCAGGTTGAGGATGGAACCCTCTATAACAGTGTTTCTCAACCTTTTTTCTGCATTGGCACACTTTTCATGTACCAAGAATCCAACATAATACGGAGGTGAAAATATCGTCACTGTCGGGAAGAAACCTATCTCCAAGTTTCAAATTTGTAAATTTATTCATAAAGTAAAGCCCTGCTTCATCATACAAGGCTGTCGCACAACAGTAGTGAAAACAGCAGATCTACAAGCACACAACGCCTCACACCGCGAGGCGTTGTGTGCTTGTAGATCTGCTGTTTTTAAATCATTTTTAAAATCATAAATACAATACTGGCTTTCAAGCAGTTTCAAGGGGCACACTTGACCCTTCTCAGGGGCACACCAAAGGTCCCCAGGCACAGTGGTTGAGAAACACTGCACTATAAACACAACAATTAGATATCTGTATAAACACCTGAACGTGGCCAGAGTGCTCTGTCTTCTGGACTGTGAAGTGTCAAATAAGAGCACTGTCTAGTGTCTACCTATAATGTGCTGTTTTTACTGTTGCTACACTTAAAAATATAAAATAGGTGTGAACCCAGTCATATTCAATCATAGCTATGTATTGGATAAAAATGTAGGTATGACATTTTTTATCGCACAGCCCCAGGAAGGAAAACAAAATAAGTGTTAAATTGAACGGTAATTAAAATTTTTACTTTCATTTTATAATGGACGATTCGATTTATTTTTCGGGCAAGTGGGCATGACCTTTGGGCAAGTAGAACATGACCTGTACTTGCCCGACAGGGCAAGTGCCTCTGAGACCTTAGTCTTAGTGTCAACCCCTGTATAAGCTTGGGGCTTTACTTTACTAAGACAGTCAGATCATGCTTTAATAAACACTATTATATTAAGCCCAAAATGGTTCTGCCGCCGTGTAGAACCGAACCGCTTTTAACTTAAAAAAATGCATAATTTGCCCGCGAATATCCGATTTTTCCGGCCGCGCAAAGCGCGGCCATAAGGCGGCGCTATACTTCCTGGCCCAGGGCGCAATATAGGTCAGAACCGCCACTGTCTGCGCCAGGTGGTCTTTGGCCTCCCAGGTTTTCTTTTGCCTGGTGGGGTCCATCTTAAGGCCACCTTTGTGATGTGGTCCTGCTCCATTCTCAGTACATGTCCAAGCCATCTCAGGCGCCTGTGTGTTATCTCCTTGGTGATGTTCCGGCTCCCTGTTCTTTTGTACAGTTCATTATTGGAGATTTTATTTGGCAAAAAGATCTGGCATATTCTTCTGAGGCATCTGTTATGGAACACTTCCATTTTCCTGGTGTCCGTTTTTACCATTCTCCAACTCTCCGCACCATACAGTAGGACAGATTTTACGTTGCTGTTGTAGAGGAGCATTTTTTGTCTTAAGACTATATTGCTTTGATCTCCAGATGGAACGGAGTTGGGAGAAGGTAGCCTGACACTTCAGTCCGCACATCACCACCCCCTGCTGGTGGGTGGTGTGTAGTGTGGACTGAAGCTGCACACATTTTAATCTATTTCGAAAGCGCCCAAAGAGCGGGCGCATTGAATGGGCCAATCAGGGTTGTATGCAGCTTGGGGCACGTGTGTGGCTGCTCCGGTCCCAGCCCCCTCCAAACAGAGCTCTTGAGCTCACGTGAGACTCGCTCGTGGACTCTGATTGGTGTCCTCTGCCCACGTGAGAGTCTAGTGGACTCTGATTGGTCCGTGAAAACTGTCATGGCAGAGTCAGACTCGACTCGTATTATTTTAATAAACTATGAAATAGTGCCGTTTCTTCACGTTTTAATACCATTTTGCACTAACGTAAACATGCAGACATATAATATGTTATGAGAAATAACGTATTTTTGCAATGTCACGCCACGTCGCCGTCGCGTGTGTGTGTGTGTGTGTATGTGTGTGTGTGTGTGTGTGTGTGACGTCAATAGGCTTTAGCCCCCCCCCGCCGAAATAGAATGTCTGCCCTCAATTTCAGACTCTCATCCCGAAGTGAAACGTAGTGTGAGATGTCTGGCGCTCGCAGTCAGGCAAGGGAGAAGGCACCTTGAGCCTTTCCCAGCCTTGCCTTAATGTCCTTTGATGCCCCGCTGTCCTGACTGATGAGGCTGCCTAGATAGGTAAAATCTTCCACAAACTCAAGTGGTTCCTCATTAACAAGGATGGGTCCTGGGGGGATGGAGTTGACACACAACACTTGGGTTTTGGAGGTGTTAATACTGAGTCCAACCTGTCTAGCAAAGTTGTTAAGCCTATCAGTTTTTGCCTGCATGTTGTTGTGATGGTTAGACACACAGGGGAAGTGAAAGTTAACAGTCACATGAGGACGACTGACAGCCTGACACGATGAATAATGGAGAAGAAATATACTTTTAAAAACTTAAGGTAGGTTACCATTTAATATGTGAATACATGATGTCAGATATGTTATAGGCCTACATACTGTTATTAACTAGTATATAGAAGTTTAGTGAGCTTTTAAAACATTCTTATTCAGTAGACGAGACCATATTATATTATCTCTCTGTGTGACAGCACTTTAATTATGACACCACATCAAAATAAAAGAAAGAAAGAAAGAAAGAAAGAAAGAATTGAAACGTTTATCAATTGGTTTTGTGCATGGATAGAGTTAGGTTTTGTGTAGCAATGGCACCGTCTTGTGGATACTGGAGAGAAGATTCAGAGTGGAATCGAATCAAGTCGCTTTACAGATTTCAGATCCGGTCTGGGGTCTAGAGCGGATACGGAAACGGTGTGTACATGTATGTGTGCGTGAAAATGACCGGATACTAGAGGGCGGGCTCTAGACCGGATCACACTGACTGGTTCATTAATAAGAGCCAGGCTTTCTACAGCTCTGCCGTGACGTCAGGTTAACCGCCGATGTAGACTAGGCCTATACCTCGCCGTGCGACGGTGTCGCGGGCCGAAACGGCAGATCTACAAGCTCACAGAGTGACGCGTCCGAGACACGCTGTGAGCTTGTAGATCGGACATTTTCGTACGACGAGGCACAACTCGAGCTTTTAGGAGAAATGTGACTTCCAGGGGAAGTGAAAGTTAACAGTCACATGAGGACAACTGACAGTCTGACACGATGATATGAGAAGAAATATACTTTTAAAAAGGTAAGTTTAATATGTGAATACATTATGTCAGATGTGTTATATAGGCCTACTGTTATTATAACTATAGTTTATGGTAGTTTAGTGGTGAGCTTTTTATTCAGTAGACTAGACTAGTTTATATCAGGGTTCGGCAACCTATTTGACATGAAGTGAATATAAATGTTTATATAATCTCTCTGTGTGACAATAGCAGTTTAATTATCTTTAAGACACAAATTTAGAGCTAACATTTTAACTCAAATCTTTGCTTTCGGAGGTCCCTGGAACAAAATATTTTGAGATGGGGGGTCCGAATTTAAAAATTGAAATACACATCATTTTGGGGGTCCTTGACATGACAAAGCAACATACCGGTATAGCCTAGGCCTACTCTCTCTCTCTCTCTCTCTCTCTCTCTCTCTCTCTCTCTCTCTCTCTCTCTCTGTCTCTTTTTTTATTTTTTTAGTAAACTGAAGAAGACATTTGTAGAATTGGCCTAACCTATTGGTTCTCAAACTTTGTCATGTCAAGGACCCCCAAAATGATTTGGCCGCGGACCCCCATCTCAAATTATTTTGTTCCAGGGACCACCAGAAGCAAATATGTTAATTAAAATGTTCGCTCTGAATGTGGGTCTTGCCTTAAAGGGGAAGACCACCCATTTTCAATATTGAACTGTGTCATTAATATACCTTAGAGGAGTTGTGTGGAAATAGAAAAAAAGTACCCCCCCTTCTGTGTTGCCTAGAACTGGAGGATTGATTGTGGAGTTTGTATTGTAAAGTACAACTTGATGACATCACACATTGTACTTTACAATACAAACCCCAAAATCAATCCTCCAGTTCTAGGCAACAGAGAAGGGGGGGAAGTCTTTTTCTATTTCCACACAACTCCTCTAAGGTATATTAATAACATATTTCAATATTGAAAATGGGTGGTCTTCCCCTTTAAGCTAGATGCAGAATAGATACACGTACCGTATAGCAGCCTCCTAAACGCTAGAGCCCTGGTTCCCAAGCAGTGGGTCGGGAGTCGGGACCCATTTGTGGGTCGCGGACACAAACATCAAGGGACCGGACCCCCAAATATGGACCGGACCCCCAAATATTGAGTGACAATTGTGTCTTTATCATAAGGGGGGGGAAAGGAGAAAGAGAAACAATATTTCCAAGCAAAAACATTTTTTATAAACAGAGCAAAGTTGATTCAAACAGCAATCAAAAACATTATGATTGCAAAAAAAAGTTAATAGTTCTCTCGGTTCTAAGCGAGAACGAGAGAGAAAGAGAAACGTTTATCAATGGGTTTGTTTTATGTAGGAATGGCATGGATAGGCTATAGCCTACTGGAGAGAAAATTAAGAGTGGAATCGAAACAAGTTGCTTTGCCATACAGCTCTGCCGTGGCGTCAGAACCGCCGATGTAGCCTAGGCCTATAGGTCTACCTCGCCGTGCGACGGTGTCGCGGGCCGAAACGGCAGATCTACAAGCTCTCAGAGCGACGCGTCCGAGACGCGCTGTGAGCTTGTAGATCGGACATTTTCGTCCGCTTTTAGGAGAAATGTGACTTCCAGGGGAAGTGAAAGTTAACAGTCACATGAGGACGACTGACAGTCTGACACGATGATATGGACAAGAAATAGCCTATGCTTTTAAAAAGGTAGGTTTAAAATAATTTGCATATAAGCCTAACAGATGTGAGGGAACTTGATTTAATTGACTATATTAAACTTTCAAAGACAGTCCTCTCTCACGGCCGGACTACACCAAGCCGTTTCGCGTGCGTCAGTGCGTATGCGTGCGTATGCGGGGCGCGCGCGCGTATGCGTGTTTTGGATAGATCCAATGTATATCAATTAAGCCGGCTACACCAGGCGTACGGATAGCTCGAACCACGGATACGCATTCCCTAAAAATAGGATCGGTTCTATTTTTTAAGTATAGGCGTATGCGTTTTGTACACAGACTATCTGGTCTTCCTCACATATACTCCCTCCTTGGTGTAGCCTGGAGCGTTTACGCTCAGTACGCGCGTATGTGCACATTTTTTGGTGTAGTCCGGCCGTCAATCCTTTATGCTATGTACCTGTCCCAGTGATTAGGCTATACTCCCATGGGTCCATGGGCCAATGTTGGTGTTTTGTATTGTTTTAGTTTGCCCTCAAGCTCAAGAGTGTGTGTGTGTGTGTGTGTGTGTGTGTGTGTGTGTGTGTGTGTGTGTGTGTGTGTGTGTGTGTGCGCGTGTGTGCGTATTGGGGCGTGTGTGCGTATTGGGGCTGGTACAGGGTTCGAGTTATGTGGGGGCCAATGGGGGCTTAGCCCCCATAGATAAAGTCTGGGACCCCATAGTCAAAAACCCCTATGGGGTCTCTTTTTTCCCAAGTGTTTTTTTGTTTTGTTTTTTGTTTTCCTCCCCTGCGCTCTCTGGCTCTCATCAGTGGCGGTTTTAGGCAGAGGCTACTGCCATCTTAGCCTGAATGAGACATCTCTGATAAACCTCGCATAGCCAGACTTACTCGTGTCCCTGATTGGCTCTCACGGCTCTTTGCCGTTGTCCCATTGGCCAAAAAGAAAAAGCAGACAACATTTCTTGACTCCAGAAGAACTCTAGTTTCCACCCCGCCCCCCTTTCAGAGGCTAGTGTGTGTTTACTTTCGCTTTGACAATGCACGTTTATCTTTCTGGATATGAGAAAAAGAAAAAGAAAAAGAAAAAGCGTCAAACGGGACTGCGGCAACAGCAAACAGGTAAATAAACATTCTTGCACTGTCAGTTGTAACTTGTGTTGTGCGATGGAGCCACGTTGCTGCTTTAGTGGCAATAAGGGCTGAGTTGCGTTAGCCAGCTGCCTTGCGTGTCACGGATAGACTTGTAATGCTGCTGTTTTGTAATCTCTCCTACCTCGCTGTCTGACTATCTTGCTGGCTGTTGCATGTGGAAAGGGGCAAAGGGAAAGTGTAGTGTGCCGTTCCCGATTGTTTAGCAAAAAAAACCCTGCGGAAACCCGAATAAAATGCGATAAAAACGTGATCAAAACCGCGAAAAACCGACAATTTCCGCGCGCTTCGCGTGCGTGCATGACCCCCCCCCCCATGTAGGGCCCCCATAGCTCTGGGAGTATAACTCGAACACTGGGCTGGTACCAGCACAAAGCAGCTTACCTTTGCGATGTTATAGAAACAGATCTATTGATTATTTTCAAACGTTTCTTTTTTTTTTTTTTTTTTTTTTAAATGGACCTTTTATATGTGTACTTTAGCCAAGCTGGTGGCAGAGGGCAGCCTTATGCAAAGAATGGATGTGAAATGGCCCTCCCCTCTTTCCGTCGTTCAGAGCATAAAAATGCATAATCTAGATCAGGTCCACAGAGAACAGCCAGGAAGTGAATTGGACATCATTGATGTTTACGTGCGGTGGAGATTTGAAAGCAGCATTACGGGAGATGTTCGCTCACAGTCATCAGACAAGGTAAAAGAACGGCCGTTCGTATTGGCAACGCGCCACCGTCAAAATTGGGGCGAACGGGAACGTCTGAAGCAGTAAAAGAGTTAAGCTGGTGGGCAGTCAATATTGCTGTGGGCAGGAAGTGGCCCGCAGGCTGGAGTTTGTATATCACTGATGTACAGCATATCCCCTGTTAAGGTCCGATGCCAACAAGCCAAATTTGCCTGAGACCCCAGAATCAGAGACAGAGACAAGAACCAAGTTTACAGGAATGTATTTAAAAAATAAACCCTATCTAAATTCTATTTAATTGCGACCGTCAGGTCGCAATTACTACCAAAACCTCGACAGGCTGTCTGTCAGTCTGTCCGTCTGTCAGTCTGTCCGTCAGTCCGTCAGTCTGTCAGTCTGTCCGTCACGTCACACTTTTCCCCAACTCATATCTCCGCCACCGTTGCCCCAATCCATGCCAAACTTTGCACACACACTCCTTGCCTGCCAATCCACAACCTCCACCCCTCCCGGGACCCCCGGGAGGGGCCAAGAGAGCCGTCAACATGAATCTGTCCCATATAGCGCCACCATCAGGCCCAATTTTTTAAACACATTTTTGGACACTGCTCCTACCGATTTTGCCCTAAAATCACGCAAATCGGTACACAGTATGTCTACACTCATGTCATCAACATGGATCTGTCCCATATAGCGCCACCATCAGGCCCATTTTTTCAAACACATTTTTGGACACTGCTCCTACAGATTTTGCCCTAAAATCACGCAAATCGGTACACAGTATGTCTACACTCATGTCATCAACATGGATCTGTCCCATATAGCGCCACCATCAGGCCCATTTTTTCAAACACATCTTTGGACACTGCTCCTACAGATTTTGCCCTAAAATCACGCAAATCGGTACACAGTATGTCTACACTCATGCCATCAACATTGATCTGCCCCATATAGCGCCACCATCAGGCCGACTTTTTCAAACACATTTTTGGACACTGCCCCTACAGATTTTGCCCTAAAATTACGCAAACCGGTACACAGTATGTCTACACTCATGTCATCAACATGGATCTGTCCCATATATTTTTTCAAACACATTTTTGGACACTGCTCCTACACATTTTGCCCTAAAATCACGCTGCGACCTGACGGTCGCTTATCTCCAGATTAGGGAGTCTTACTGGTATAACAAGTGTGGTGACTATGGGTGCCTTGGCAAGTGTGAATGGAGTGTGTGCTATGCTACATGTGTGACAGATTGCAAGTGTCTATGGTGTAAGAAGCTAAGCGTGGAGAGGTGGGTGTTGTATAATGTGGTGCAAGTCTACCTAAATGAGCCCCAGACAGGGATGAGGGAGTTTTCCTGGGATTGGATGTGGGGCTTGGGAGTGGCGGCAGACTTTTCTGGGTGGTGGGGGTAGGTGTTGCCGTGGGCGTGGTTAGCTTGGAGGCGTTCATAAGACTGAACTCTTTCAGGCCTATCTTGAGCATCCTACACCATAACATTGACAGGACATTGTGCATGGAAACCTTGTACACTACAGCTGCACTTTCTGGAGTTAATGGGTTTTCACTTTTGCAGCCACATTTGATCATTTGCCAAATGTAGTCTGGGGCAGGTTTGCAATCTTAAGGTAGAGTGGTTGGGCTCAGTAATCCGTTAGATATGTATTTTTTCCATCCAAATTTCACTGGGTCCCATGCTGGTGGAAGATGCCCATCAACGTTTTGCCACAAAGCTGCTTGAAAGTGGGCCCTCTTAACATTCTCAATTAATGACTCCTTGGTCGGTGGTAGTGCAGCTAGGTTTGGAGGAGACATATATCCTTTCCCATTCTTTTCCCCCCAAACTATTAGTTCACTAGCTAACAAGAAACACACCATGAAGGTTTAAGGGTTTTAATGAAGTAAAGGGCAGATAAATAATGAGCAGTGATCGATGAGCAGACATGGATCTATGGTGTAAACGATCATGAATCGATCAATGATAATAATGAAATCAAGCAGTAATGAGTCCGTAGTGGAAGGAGGGGATTGGGGAGGGTGTAGGTTCCGGGGAGGGTCGCAGACCCTGGAGTCTTGGGGTAGGGGTCGTATGGCGTAGTCGTCTGCACCGTCGGCGTCCGTGGCGACGTGGACTGAACCCCCCGGCAGGAACCTGAGAATAGAAAATAGAGAGAGGAGGAGAGGGGGATAGGGAGAGGAGAGAAAGGTAGAGTGAGAGAGAGAGGGGAAAAAAAGGCTGTGGTGGTGTAGGGGTGGTGGAGGGAACGAAAAGCAAGAAGGGTTCTGGGAAGTTAGAGTGAGGATAAATAGAGCTAGGTAGATGTCTAGGGGGCGGAGCTAAGGGCCAGGTAGGCCAGGTAGGTGGTGTGAGAGCAGGTAGGTGGAGAGGGGGGAGGAGTCATGGTGTGTTTCTCTCTCTCCTGAACTTCTGTTGTTCCAACACCATTTCACTAGCTAACAAGAAACACACCATGAAGGTTTAAGGGTTTTAATGAAGTAAAGGGCAGATAAATAATGAGCAGTGATCGATGAGCAGACATGGATCTATGGTGTAAACGATCATGAATCGATCAATGATAATAATGAAATCAAGCAGTAATGAGTCCGTAGTGGAAGGAGGGGATTGGGGAGGGTGTAGGTTCCGGGGAGGGTCGCAGACCCTGGAGTCTTGGGGTAGGGGTCGTATGGCGTAGTCGTCTGCACCGTCGGCGTCCGTGGCGACGTGGACTGAACCCCCAAAAGTAAACATAAGGGCCACTACGTTGGATGTTGGGACAGTGTGGACTGACCCCCAAAAGGAGGGACAAAGGGCAACTTCAGGACTACGCTAGGGCATGGTCGGCTGCTCTGAGGTCGTGGACGCTAGTGCATTGCATATGTAGCGCAAGAAGGATTGCGAGGTCCACCTGCCTAGCAGTTGGACGGTGTGATCTTGTAGGCCACGGCTAGCGGCTGTGGATGCGGCGCCGATGCGGAAAGTGGCCTGGGAAGTTCTCTGCCGAGAACCCTGAGATGGTGAGAATTTGGCGGAGGTGGAGATGGAACCAGCTGCGGGTGGCTACTGTTCCGTTTTCGGTAGTGAACAAGGGGTCTGAGGGTCGGGCATTAAGGGAGAGTCTGGCTCGGATAAGGTTGGCTAGGGGTTCGTATGGGCTGGTTGGGGAGCTGAGGCGGAATAGGTAGATGGGGGTTAAACGGCACTGGGAGGCTTTGCTCTTTTTGATTGTAAACACGAGGGTGTTGTGGTCGTGGATACCTAGGTCTGATAAGCGAGGATCGATGCTGGGGTCGAGATTTGTGAGTTGGAAGTTGAGGCGCTGCAGGCCTTTTGGTTAGAGGGTGGTTTGTGGGTAAGCGTGAACAGATGGGACGAGCCAGTGATGAGTTTGGTGAAAAGAGAGATTCCACGGAGGTAAGCTCTGATTGTGGAAACTCTGGTGGAGTGTGTGGATTGGCTGTAGCTGATGTAGGCTGAAAATGTTATGGGGTCTAAGGAAGGAAATTCAAGTTGTGTGTGGTGGAACAACCTGAAATTTGGTCCGTGCAGTCCGGTAGGACGATATGGTGGAGTCGGCAACGCCCTGGAGGACGGACTGCTGGGACTGTGGGATGGGGTGGTGGAGGGGGTGGTTTATGGGAAGGTGATGTGATGTCCGAAAATGGTTGGACCGGGACTGGATGGGGATCTGAGTGTGGAGCTAGTGTCTTGAATTTCTGAAGCATGCAACGGTAAAGTGAGTCAGCTATGGCATAGTGGTAATATGGGATGTGGGCTGAGAGACGAAGGGCCACTGCTGGACTACGGCGTTGTGGCGGTTCTGAGGTTGTGGACGCTCAGATGCTCTGATTGATGGCCGTTGAAGGATGTTGAGCTCTGTGTGTTGAGCATTATGTGTCGAGTGCTAAGTGTTTAACGCTGTGGGGACTGCTGTGAAGGGGAAGCTGTGTGTTGGGCGCTGTAGTAGGGAACGCTGTGAGGGGAACGCTGTGTGTTGAGCGCTGTAGTGGGGAACGCTGTGAGGGGAACGCTGTGTGTTGAGCGCTGTAGTAGGGAACGCTGTGTGTTGAGCGATGTAGTAGGGAACGCTGTGTGTTGAGCGCTGTAGTAGGGAACGCTGTGCGTTGAGCGCTGTAGTAGGGAACGCTGTGTGTTGAGCGCTGTAGTAGGGAACGCTGTGGGGGGAACGCTGTGTGTTGAGCGCTGTGGTAGGGAACGCTGTGTGTTGAGCGCTGTAGTAGGGAACGCTGTGTGTTGAGCGCTGTAGTAGGGAACGCTGTGTGTTGAGCGCTGTAGTAGGGAACGCTGTGTGTTGAGCGCTGTAGTAGGGAACGCTGTGTGTTGAGCGCTGTAGTAGGGAACGCTGTGTGTTGAGCGCTATCTGTTGAGCGCTGTAGGGAAAGCTGTGTGTTGAGCGCTGTAAGGAACGCAGTGTGCTGATTGCTGTGTGTTGAGCGCTCTGTTGAGCGCTGTGGGGAACACTGTGATGGGGGGCTACGGCGTTGTGGCAGTTCTGAGGTTGTGGAGAATCAAGATGCTCTGATTGATGGCTGTAAGGAATAAGACTGAAGGGGTGACGGGGGCGAGTGCTGTGTGTTGAGCGTTGTTTGGGGAGCGCTGTGTGTTGAGCGCTGTGTGTTGGACGCTGTGGGGACTGCTGTCTGTGTAGTAGGGAACGCAGTGTGCTGATCGCTGTCTGTTGAGCGCTTTGGGGGGCACTGTGTCTTGGGCGTTGTGGGGAGCACTGTGGTGGGGGCGCTGTGGCGGGTGCTGGGGGGAGTGCTATGTGGGGAGCGCTGTGGGCTGGGTGCTGTAAGGGTGCTATGTGATGATGCTGTAAGATGGCGCTGTATTGGGTGCCCTAGGAGCGCTGGAGATCGGTTGGAAGGCCGGGTGGGAGGGGAGGAATGTGGGAGGGGGGAGTGGAGGGATGGTTTGCTCAGGCTGGGTGAGCTGGGCGGAAGTAGCCGTGATGTTGCCGATGTTGTATGCTAGGGGTCTGGGAGAGGGGGGGGTGGATGGTAGAGGTCGGGCGGGCCTATGAGCTAGGGCTTGGGAGGGTTCTGGGGGCATGAGGACCGGGCATGGGCGCCATTGCAGTGGCTGCAAACGTGGGGGAGCTTGCACGAGCTAGCTGTGCACCCTAAGTCATTAAGATTATTGCAGGCCATGCTACTGCCGCAGAACAAGACTGGGCGCCCGCGCCGGTTGGTGGTGTTGTTGTGGGCCGGATAAAAGCGGGAGGGTGCGGGGGTTGGGGAGGGGAGGCCTAGTAGGGAGGGTGGGTTGTTGGCTGGGGCGGGGGAAGTGGTGTCTCGGGAGGTGGAGGGGCGGGGTGCGGTGAAGCTGCACTGACTGGCTTGGTGGGCTGGGTTGCCGCAAGGCTGCAGGATATGGCCACTCTGCCTGCTAAGATGTGGCAGTACGGCTCCAGGTCTAGGTAGCCCCGGTATGTGGCCAGGTTCCATTGCCTTAACCTCGCGGAGGCCATGGCAGAGAACTGGCGGTGGTACTCTTGGAGGAGGGACCCTCCGAACCTGACGGACAGGTCAAGCACCACCGCCAGGTCGTCTTCCGGGTCCTGACGTCTGTTGGGGAATGCGGGGCAGGTGACATCTCGGAGGATGGAGAAAGCCAGGGTACGGTGAGGAATGATGATCTGGAGGGGGTGGAGCTGCGGAGCTGGATGGAGATGTATCAGCAGTCCAGGAAGCGGAATTCGGTGTTGGCAGCAGATGGACGGAGGAGGGAAGCCAGGTCTGTGTCATTGCCCTGGAGGTTCTGGTATGCGGAGGGATGCTGGGATGGGTTGTGGGTTCCGAGTGGTGGCGTTGGATGGCGGGCGGGCTGTGGGGAGAGAACGGGGGGGGGGGATGGATGGGTGGGGTGATAAGAGGAGGACAGGAAAGAACAGGGGGGGGAGGGTTGGGCAGTGCCATCGCTGGTTGTAGGATGGCATGCCCGAGAGAAGGGAAAGTGAAAGCAGGCGGGGCCTGAGGTGCGCTGGTGCCAGGTGTGGCCACGGCAGTGCTGTTGTTATTGCCGGTTGGAGGAGAGGACAGAAAAAGAGGAAAGTTGAGGGGGATGTAGGGATGAGGGTGCAGGGAGGGGATGAAAGTGCAGCCTGCGGGACAAGGGATGATAAGATAGACAAAGAGACGTTAATGGGTGGGTGGCAGGCACGGGGTTAATGACATGACACGGAAGTAGGAATGGTAGAGGTCGGAGAAGGGCGAATACGTTGAAGTATTTTGATACGAAATACAGAGCTGGGTCAAATATTTAGCAAGGTACAATGTAGATACGGGCCGGAGAAATGTATTTGAAATCAAATACGTATTTTGTATTATGAAAATACATGAAAATACATTTTATAAAATGTATGCAATGATGAGTAATTTATAGATTGATTGTCAAGTATTAAATTAAATGCCTGTCAGTATGTCTAAGAATAAATTGACCATACTATGGCAAGTAGAATGATAATAATGTTATTAGAGACGGAATAATGACATTAGACATTGAAGTAGGGATGGTATAAGTGGAAGGTGAAATGGTAATAATGGCAAGACATTGAAAGTATTTTGATGCAAGTACAAGTACTGGGTCAAAATGTATCGAATACGAAATATAAATACGGGCCAGAGAAATGTATTTGAATTCAAATGCGTATTTTGTATATTGAAAATACTTGAAAATACATTTAAAATGCATGCAATGATTAGTAATGTTATGGATTGATTGTCGAGTATTAATTAATTCGAGTATTGAATTAGTTGGAATGATAATGGCTAGAAGTGGGATTGGTAGTAATGGTATTGGTAGTAGGTTGCTGTAGGGAATTAGTGAAAATATTATGAGCAATGAATGATGAATCAATAATGGATAGGAAGAAAGGATGATAATGAAATAGGAAAAGGGAAGAAGGGATGATAATGAAGGTAATGCGAGGAAGGGACGATAAAGAATAGGAATGGGAGGAAGGGATGATAATGAAAGGATATGGTGGCTTGGTTGTTGTTTCTGGTCGGGCGCGGCCTGGGCAGCCGTGGGAACTTCGGGTCCTTCTGCTTCGGGTTGGCGGGTGACGTCATCGTTTTGCGCCCGGCTGGATGAAGGCCCCGGTTTTGTTGTTGTGGTGGCCAGCTTCTGTGTGGAGGCGATTTGCGGGCTTGCAGCTGCCGCTGGAGTCCTGGTACGGTCCGGTCACCGATGTTCGGTGGCGCGGGATTTGTGGCTGTTGGCGGCGGCCGTGGTTGCGGCGCTCGCTAGCCTGGGACCGCTGGCTGAGCCGGCTGCGGGTCGGGGAGCGCCGTGCCGATCGCTGGTTGTTGTCTGATCGCCCCGGTCCCGCGAAGCGGGCGGTTTTGGGTGGCTGTATGGGACCGATCGGACCGGGCTGGGTTGGATGGATGGAATGGAGGAGCGGCGTGAGTAACCGGAGGCGCGAGAAGAGGCGGACTGGCCGGTTGGGTTGATGGCGGTGCAACAACAGGAGGGAGCGGCGGGAATGGCTGGGCTGGCTGGAGTTGTTGTTGGGCCGTCCGGACGGGAGGCTGGCATGGTTGGGTGTCGGGGTAATCGACCGGGCTGGTTCCCATCCGAGGCGAAAAACTCAAGAGCTCATGGCGAGGTAGGTAAGAGCGAACGTTGTTGCTTGTTGAACCTCATACGAAAAGCAAGAAGGGTTCTGGGAAGTTAGAGTGAGGATAAATAGAGCTAGGTAGATGTCTAGGGGGCGGAGCTAAGGGCCAGGTAGGCCAGGTAGGTGGTGTGAGAGCAGGTAGGTGGAGAGGGGGGAGGAGTCATGGTGTGTTTCTCTCTCTCCTGAACTTCTGTTGTTCCAACACCATTCTGTGTGACATGTCGCTGCACTTATGTATGCCATAACAGGCTGATGGCAGTGGCTTGGTCGATGACTTGCTGGAATGGTGCATCCATGTTTCCCATTGCCAGCTGTCAGGATTTAATGACAGGGCCTGAATTTGAAGCCTCTGAATTGAGTATTGTGCAGAAAATGTCATAAATAGATTTTTTTGGTGGGATTTTAGTGTTTCAGGTGTGAAGGAGTTAATATCTCAAATGTTCTAAAGTGAAATCAAAAACATTTTACACATCCACTTTCATGGATAAATACTGTAGAAATGCCATGAAACGCGTAACTATTTTTGGGTGGATCTTTTGTTTTCGGGCATTTAAGGGTTAATAACTGCGTGCGTGCGTGCGTGCGTGCGTGCGTGCCTATGTCCGCACGCAGGGGTGTCACACCAAATTCTGGGCCCTGGGTACAAAGATTCACTGCGGGCCCCCCATGAATGTTCTTCATAGGGAGAGGGGGTTTAACTGGGAACGCATTATTTATTACGCATCATTTTGTGCTTTAACTATTGAAAAATATTTTAGAAAAATTGTGAATATCTTCAAATCCTTCAAATGTTTCTATGACAGTGGTGCTCAAACATTTTCATGTGAAGTACCCCAAAATGATATGTATTTGGCCACGGACCCCCATCTCAAAATATTTAGTTCCAGGGATCCCCCCAGAGGCAAAAATTTGAGTTAAAAATGTTTGCTTAAAAAACACATATATTCAAAGATTTGCACACATTTTCACGACTTTTCAAAAATAGCAGCTTGTATAAGCTTGTAGATCTGCTATCGATCTGTGTGTGTGCATGTGTGTTGGTAGTTGTTCAGAAGAGGCATGTCTATAAACTTTGTAGCCTTAGCTGCTGAGTGCTGATCAGAACAGATATGTTAGTTCAGGATTCCCTAGATGTCCCTAGATGAACAAATGTGTCTGTTGCAAACACTTCCTTGTCTGTGGCAAATACTATATAGATTTTGTTTTTACACACACTATTTGTATGCTTATTTTGATCATAAGACCCAATTACTGAATGTCAAGTCTCCAGGTTTTTCTTCAGAATATAGCCGAGTGCATCTTTCCATTCCGACATGTCTCCATTCCGACCACTCACCCTATCTCTAACCCTAACCCTAAACCTAACCTCTATGGAAGTGTTGCCACTCCGACAATAAGAAGTCAATGTCGGAGTGGCGACATGTCGGAATGGAGAGCGCCCCCCAATATGGCCTACTCTGATTTGCTGTGACACTATATATGGCACATTAGGATTCCAACCAGTAGACTACTAGTGGTTCTCAATTTTTTTTGTTTGCAAGGACCCCCTTAACTCTGAGAGTGTACAACCACGTCCACATGGACCCTAAAGCCTCTATCATAGTCCAAGGTGAAGAGCTATCACCTCACCGCGGTGTAGTTTTCTAGCTATCACCTAAAAATGTTGATAGCTAGAAAACTACACCGTTGTGAGGTGATAGCTCTTCACCTTGGACTATGATAGAGGCTTTACAGGTCTGTAACTCTGCTCCAAATGGACCCTCTGACCCAAATGGACCCTTACAGGTCTGTAACTCTGAGAGTGTACAAATGGAACCAAATGGACCCTTACAGGTCTGTAACTCTGAGAGTGTACAAATGAAACCAAATGGACCCTTACAGTTATGGTCATTCAGAGCTGTATTTCTAGTAATATTACTGTCCACTCTTTTGGTATGGCAAAAATTAAATTCTACCACTTTTTCTAGTCACATGATCAAATACTGGATTGTGATTGGTTTAAAACAGTGTTAAATCAGGCAACTCCAGTGACTTTCTCAAAGTCCCCGGATGCGTTGTCATGCTAATGAGGCACATTTCCGAGATCAATGCGCCTTACAACGCACCACTGTTTCAGGGTTGTTTGCCACTCGCCTGCGGCTCGTGGCACAACCCTGAAACAGTGGTAAATCAGCCAACAACCCACTCCCTCATGGTAAATGGCTTACTTTTTACAAAAACAAAAAACAAATCCACCACCAGCCAGCATGGCAATGACCCCTGAAGTAGTCAACTGTTGTATAATACTGTAGCGATAATAATAACCTACTGTAACTATGATAATACTTATTCTGAAGTGATAACTTATTGATAACTTTGATAACAAATATTATCAAAGTATTCTGTGGCACCCCTGGACTGTCGTCACGGCACCCTAGTGTGCTACGGCTGGAGCGTAGCGATATTTCGACGTCACATTTGGTTGACGTCCCATTAGTGACGACGTGCGAGGAGTGGACTGTTTTTTGCAAAAGGTTCACGCCCCTTTGTGGGTGCAATGAATCTGAGCACAACGGTGGGGGCCAAAAGTTGGGGGGACGAAGATTTACTCTTCTGGCCCACTGGTTTACAACTTCTAGCGGCGCTGAGTCGGCTCAAGCGGACTTCGCAACCCTCAACACAGCGACTCGCCCGCTTTAGCTTGCTCGGCGGTGTCTCGCGTGGCTCAAGTCTGCTTGAGACGGCACACCTCCGTCACGCGAGGAGTGGACGCAGTGACTGGGGGCGTGAACCTTTTGCAAAAAACGGGGAGTATTCCCCTCTTTGCTTTCGACGCTGGTGAATGCTAACCTGGTGAAATGCTAACCTGTCAAACCCTTAAGCCCCATTCACACCGAAAAGGCCAAGCTAATTAATCAGATTTGTAATTCAATGTAATCTCTATGCCAGGGGTTCCCAAACTTTTTTGGCTCGGGGAACCCCTATAAATTCTTTTTTCATCCGAGTCACCCCTACATTATTATATTCCTAATTTTCAATCCCAGCACCTTATATTTATAGCATATTTTAGCGATTATGTTCCGTGGAAAGCGAGATAATAGCCATTTTGGTTAGAACTGACTAAAAATAACTTCAAGTTTAAAATTATACTAAATATATTTTTAAATGTCCAAATACATTTCAAATATTATCAAATTATCTTTTTCTAGCCCAATCAGAGCACAGCATGATCTGAGCCAAAGCAGGCTGACCAGTGGAGAGTTGAGTGACAGGCACCTTGGACATACCCATTTACTGGTAAAAAATCTGCTTGGTTTTTAGCTTGCTTTATTGTTTTCTAGCTTGGCTTTGGTGTGAATGCGACTCAAAATATCAAGATTTCACCTGCCACGGCTCCCAATTTGAGAACCACTGCTGTAGTGGTACTGTATGATAATAACACACATAGTTTTAAAGGGATATCTCTCAAAATATGTTTTTTATCATCAAGTCAGACTTTTGTGAACGCCCCAGACAGTTTTACATTTTATCAGACACGCCCCCCATCCAATAAAAACCCATTGCCATTGTAACTTCAAACACCATTTTAACCATGTTAGATTTGTCAAAAACTCGTCCTTGGTGACTCATACTGCCCTCCTAATATGTGATATGAAGGGGTGTGTAATGTTCTTTTTTCTTTTTTTTGCAGAAATCTGCCTCCTGGTGGCACAGGCCCATGTGAATAATCTAATATAAAATGCAAACCGATTAACCACTGAAGCATTATTTACTACTTCTTTGTCACAAAAAGGTTTCGTGCAAACAGTGAAAATGGCAGATCTACAAGTTCACAACAATGCATTGTTAAGATGCTCTGGGCTTGTAGATTGTCTATTTCTGTCTCCACCAGTGTGTGTGTGTGTGTGTGTGTGTGTGTGTGTGTGTGTGTGCGTGTGTGCGTGCGTGCGTGCGTGCGTGCGTGCGTGTAAAAGACTGCTTATCACAGAGGATTTCTGTTCTTGTTCTATTGATTTGTACAGAGACAACCTCCATCCAGTTCCATCAGAAGAGCAACCAGCAGATGTTTGAGGTCTGGATGTGAACTTCACTCAGCACAGCCATAGAACACAACACACATCACACAGAAGACAGCGGATGTGAATCCAGACAGAGATAAGACTGAGAGAACCAGAAACACACTTTAAACATACAATATATTTATTTCAGTACATCTGTAATATTCTGATAACAGAAACTGAAATATTAATGGACAAAATATCATTCATCATTTCACATAACACTACTAACAACCTATGGACTCAGGTTAGTACAGACTATAGACTTGAGAATAAAGTGACATGGCGTGTTCAAGTCAGTCAGCTGAGGAATACATCAAGAACGCCAGAATCCTCCTGGTGGGAGGGCTACAGAATCTCTCTGTTATCCTGGAGAATCTGTATCAGCGAACAGTGTTCTCTGAGGAGACTGTCTGTGACATAAACTCAGAGAAAACTGACTTTGATAAAACGAGAGCAATACTGAACTTGATCACAGTAAAAGGGGAGGAAGTCGGCTATGAATTCCTAAAGGTCATTTACATAACTAGGAAGAGAACCTTGAAAGCACACCTACACCAATGGATCAGCTGCTTTCCTTTCAAAGATGATGTGGAAATGGATAACAACTATTCTCAAGGTTTGTAATTGTATAAGTGATTACTTTGTGAACATACAGTAGTTGAAAAGAGTGTGATATATTTGTTATATATGAACTCATAATCTATATTGTGCGTGGGTATTTCAGTCAGTTTATGTATGATTTATCCACTTTACCTTTTTAGGTACAAAAACATGCCACAGGTACCAGAAGAACTTACAGAAAAAAGTCTGTGATCTATCAGAAGATTTATGGGACTCAAGCAAAAAGTTTCTAGATCTAAAAAAGAATGAGGATTCAAATCTGTCTTACACTCCACTAGTATTAGACACACATGGAAATGAAAAATCAACATCTGAAAAAATAAAATTCAAGAGCAACAAAGGCAAGAAATCCCGTCGTAAAAAAATGAAGTCCTACATTCCTCTGGATAAACAGGAACTATCCGTAGATGACTTACTCAAATCACGAGAGAACAAAATTCTCCTTGTTGGTAAGCCTGGGGTTGGAAAGACAACAGCTGCATGTCAGATGCTGAAAATCTGGGGAGGAATTGACAAAAAGGAGCTAGATTACATGTTCTATTTTGATATGAGAAAAATCACAAATCCCACAACTTTGGAGGATCTCCTCTTCAATATGTTTTGTGAACCAGATGAAGGAAAAGAAGAAGTCTTGGAGGACATGAAGCGATATTCTGACAAGGTTACTATCATTTTTGATGGAATGACAGAACTTTCTTCCCCAGTGATGGAGAGACTTCTTAAAGGGGACCTGCTTCCTTATGCAAAGATTGTGATCACATGCAGACCAGAAGCTGAATTAGAAGACTTCCTCTCAGACTGGGCGTCTCTCAGATTGGAGGTGAAAGGCTTCAGCACAAAGTCCATCAGATCGTACTTAGCTAAGATGTTGAAGACTGAGCAGTTGAGAAATGTTGAGAACAACCTGGAGTTGTTCAGTCTTTGCCATGTGCCAATATATGCATTGATGGTGGTCGCCTGCTTTTCTTTTACCAAATCTATGGCTCCACAAGAATCATGCACAGTATCTGAAATATACATCAACATTCTCCGTGGTTGCATCGAAAAGCACAGTGGCAAGGCAATACCAAAAAATAAACTAAACAACTACATCAGAGACAATAGTGACGCAATATTTTCTTTGGCAAAAGCTGCTTTTCAGGCAACTCAGTCAAAATGTGTTAACTTAACAGCACTGTCTTGTGAAGAAAGCCCTGTTCATTCAGCATTCCTGAAGACACTAAATGTTAAAGTTGCACCTACAGCATGGAAAACCAACTCTGCATTTCTCCATTACACGATACAGGAGCTTTTTGCTGGTTTGTGGTTTTTGAAGAACCCCGTACAAATATCTGATCTTCTGCAACAGTGCTGCACTGAAGAGATGAAACACATGAAGCATGTGATCCCTTTCGTGTGTGGTTTGTTTAGTGAGAAACATCTTGACATGTTGGAATGTCTAGGTCCAGATCAGCAGGTGAAGGACATATCTAAGTCTTTCATCCGAGACGTTGTAACCACATTTCTCCCTTCTCCACTGAATCAAGATCCCAGTGACACTGATGAGAGCAACATTCTCTTCTTATGCCAATGCTTGCATGAATCTCAGTCCACTGAGGCATGTCTTGACTTTCTGGACAAACTGGATTACTGCCTTGATTTGAGTGAAGAGAATCTTGACCCTCACCATTACTGTGCCGTGTCTTATGTAATCAGTCAGGCCAAAGAGAGAAAAATAAACCTACAACTTGAGGACACTGTACCAGAACAAGGACTGAGATTAATACTTGGCTGCCTGAAAAATGTCCAGTTGGATGGGTGAGCATGAATTTAGTTGATCTAATTAGGTATTTATTTTACATACCTCTCATAATATACATTAGCTATTGCTTTTTTAAATAAACAAAATGTTAAGAGAATATTAATAATTCTACTCCAATGGGATTCCGATAGAAAGCTCTTAATTCTACCAACTGGTAGAGAACCCTTGTACAGTGTTTAAAATGACACAACAAAAATTGACCTATTCTAATTAGGTTTTAACATGTATATATTTACCTGTAAGTCTCACTTCAGGAAAATATGTTCTTCCAGGTGTGACACCTTGCAAAGCCAGATCTGGAAGGCTTTACTCCTCAGTGAGGAGGAGATGGACTACAGAGGTTTACTTGTCCTTGGTGGTCATGAGTTGCACCTCCCAGTCGGTTGTGGTAAAACACACGTGTTTAAAAGAGCAGTAGAGGTCATGAAGAACAGTCCAGAGACGGTCAAACTATGCCTCCTCTGGGACAGGAAGTCCAGTGCCTCTCAAGATCTGAGATGGAGCCTGTTGGAGTCTCTGCCTCATATCAGAACACTCCGGTATGTGATTTAGTGTCATGTTAATACTTAGCTTATTTTTCATTCAAAATGTAAAGGTTCTATAAGTAATATTTGTAAAATAAATAAGGAATTATTGTTAAAAGGTTAAAGCTCCATATTCCAATATTCCTATAAAGTGTTTATTCAGGAACATGAGTTTCCCTGGCTCTCCTGCCCTTTAATGAATAGAAAATACAATTACTTTTATAGTTGATTGTGATTTCAAGGACTGAGCACTCCTTCAGTGGTCTTACCGCCTTATTAAAGATAATGTGTATGATTTACTCTAATCACCAACACCTCTTCAAAAGCCTATGTTTTAGATATATTTTGGCAACTGCAAATATATTTTTGTGTTTGGATACACCCCCTTTAAGTTTTGAATTTAGTTGTGCTTTTAGAAGAATATTGTGAAAAATATCCTTGATGGATATAGTGGGGTGCCTGGACACTCAGTCATTTTAAATTTGTGTTAAAGTTTATTTTTCACTTCCAATTTGTAGATTATGGTCTATAGAACTGTTTTGGTTTGAGTGTCAAGACAGTAGATTGAAGAAAAATATATATTTTGCCCTATTTCCAAAATGACCAAAATCGGAATTGTGTTTTTTGAACAATGTCTTGGTTTTCCCAACAATTGCTGTGTAATATATATTTTTTATTACTATATCAAGTCAATACTGTGTGTGGAATCAATTGGAGTCAAATATTTGTTTTGAATATTATGGTATTATATGATATTTCACACAATTAGACAATAACATGGTTATTACTCTCATACACAACAATACAGTTACACTTTTATTCCTGTACCACAATATAGCGCCACTGGCTTTAACAACTACTAGAACAATATTTTAACAAAGAAAAAATAAATCTAACACATATATACAGTCTGCTCTGGTCTAGTTAGTTCTCACAAGTACATTTGCGCAAACGTGTGCATTTCAACTTTTCTTTCATGCAACTGCACCGAGTGCAGGTTGGCATACAAGCACGTTTACAAGTACACTTCACACTTTAATATATCATTGGCAAGGGGCAGAGTGGTCCAAATGGGACCACTAATCCCAAATCAGTGGGACTGTGGACGGTCATCATGGACCTGAATGAATGAATGACATAGTACTACAATACATATTCATGCAGAAACATAGTTATGTGTTGATCGTGTTCGAATGACACAATTCTCACAGAAAACTAGGGATGTGGAAAGAATTCCACCCCAACTGATGCTTTAGATCAACATCTGAACAGTCTTCCAAGAACATGGCAACAGCACATATGTATGTATCTGCATATGTGTAGTACTCTGTCAATCAAAACCTCCACCGGCTGTCAGTCTGTCTGTCTGTCAGTCTGTCTGTCAGTCACACGTCACACTTTTGCCCTACACATATCTCCGTCACCGTTGCCCTGATCCATGCCAAACTTTGCACACACACTCTTCTTTCTCACATGGCCCTCTTCTAGCGCCACCATGAGGCTGATTCTTGCAAAACACATTTTTGGACACTGCTCCTACAGATTTTGCCCTAAAATCACACAAAGCGGTACACAGTATCTCTATAGTCATGTCATCAACATGGATCAGTCCCATTTCCCATATTCCCTCCTGATTGGCTACCTTTGCCTTCTAAAGTTTGTGTATGCGACATGACGGTCGCTTATCTCCCGATTAGGGAGTCTAACGGGTTCATTCAGGTCCATGATGCCCGTCCATTGTCCCACTGATTATGGGATTAGTGGTCCCATTTGGACCACTCTGCCCCTTGCCAAGGATAATTAAAGTGTGAAGTGTACTTGTAAAAGTGCTTGTATGCCAACCTGCACTCGGTGCAGTTACATGAAGGAAAAGTTGAAATGCACTCATCTGTGCAAATGTAGGCCTACTTGTGAGAACTGGCTAGACCAGAGCAGACTGTATATAGGTGTTAGATTTATTTTTTCTTTGTTAAAATATTGTTCTAGTAGTTGTTAAAGCCAGTGGCGCTATATTGTGGTACAGGGGGGAAAAAGTGTAGCTGTATCGTTGTGTATGAGTGTAATAACCATGTTATTGTCTCATTCTGTGACATATCATATAATACCATAATATTCAAAACAAATATTTGACTCCAATTGATTCCCCACACAGTATTGACTTGATATAGCAATACAAAATATTTATTACACAGCAATTGTTGGGAAAACTAAGACATTGTTCAAAAAACACAATTCCGATTTTGGTCATTTTGGAAATAGGGCAAAATATATATTTTTCTTCAATCTACTGTCTTGACACTCGAACCAAAATTGTTCTATAGACCATAATCTACAAATTGGAAGTGAAAAATAAACTTTAACACAAATTTAAAATGAAAACCAAAAATTACATGTACACGGAACCCCACTAATAAGAGTCATACTAGAAAGTTCCACAAATTTGTTTTGTGACCAATGTTTGTTTGAATACTGCAATTAAGTTTCAGAGACCCATCCAGAGTTGCAGACTCACTGGTTCAGGAGGAATTCCCTGGATTACTTGACGGGAAGGAAAAGAAGCTGTTACTAGACTTGTGCCTGGATGCAGCATATGATAAGAGCAAAGTATTTCAGAGATCAGTGAATACACTCCTCGCATTGTTCTCTGTTTACACTACTACGAGATATGACATCCTGCTTGATCTTTACCTTCATGTCAGGAGTAAAGCGCGTACTGACATTCTTCCCATTCTGAAGCCACTTTACCCACCAGCTCCGACAGTCTGGTCCATAGACCTCTCAGAGAGAAAGGTCTCTGTCCTCCTAGAATGCTTAAAACTCCAACCAGGGAAGAAATCAGTAGAGATGAGAGGCTGGTCAGATGAAGAGAGTGAAGTGAGGAACTTCCTTCAGTGTCTACCCTACATCTCAAAGCTCAGGTAATTAGGATCATGTTATTTATTGAATAATTCCTCATTAGATTTAAAACCTATTAATTTACATTAAAAAAAAAGGTTATTGGGCAGTAGCTCTCACAAAGGTACATTTGAATAATTAACATGAATCATCATTTACAGTTGTTATACAAACCCCAAATCAAATCTGGTTTATTGGAAAAATTCACAAACTGTCAAGTGTTTTAAAGTTTGTTTCAGGTTAATTCATCTGCTTTTTAATGTCCGTTCCTCTTATTGTTTTATTATCCACAGATTTACTTCTCAGACTCAAAAAGGACACACATTTCTGATGGATCTGTGTGTGCAAGCAGCTCTCTACGAGAGGTTAAACACACAAACAATAGAGGAAGTGTTCTCTCTCTCAGAATATTGGCAACACACATGGGACTTCCTCCTAGACCTGTACTCCCACGCCAAAGACTATGAGGCTCAAAAAGGCAGAAGTGTTCTTCCAGCATTACAACCAATTTACCAGTCAACTCCAATAATCTGGCCCATAGACCTCTCAGAGAGAAAGGTCTCCCTCCTCCTAGAGGTGATGAAACTCCAACCAGAGAAGAAACCAGTAGAGCTGAGAGGCTGGTCAGACGAAGAGAGTGAAGTGAGGATCTTCCTTCAATGTCTACCTTACATCTCAAAGCTCAGGTAACTGGGATTATGTATATTTTATAATTGTATCTCATTATTAGATTTAAAATGTCAGTAAATAATATGATAATATTTAGAGAGGGTATGTGTTAAATACTATTTACTTACAGTAGGCACACTGTCTTTCAAAAAAAAAAAATCAGAGCTAAAACACTCTTTTCTAAAATCCCAAATATAAAATGTATTTAGATTTATCATCATGTAGTTGACAATATGTTGACATGTTTTAGTGTTGATAATTAAATGTGTTTCTTACAGGTTTACTTCTCAGACTCAAACAGGACACAGATTTCTGATGGATCTGTGTGTGCAAGCAGCTCTCCATGAGAGGTTAAACACACAAACAATAGAGGAAGTGTTTTCACTGGCTGAATATTGGCATCACAAATGGGACTTCCTCCTAGACCTGTACTCCCATGTCAGAGACTATGAGACTCAAACAGGCAGAAGTGTTCTTCCAGCATTACAACCAGTTTACCAGTCAGCTCCTACAGTCTGGTCCATAGACCTCTCAGAGAGAAAGGTCTCCCTCCTTTTAGAAAGCTTGAAACTCCTGGAACAGAAGGGACCAGTAGAGCTGAGAGGCTGGCCAGATGAAGAGAGTGAAGTGAAGACTTTCCTTCAGTGTCTACCCTACATTTCAAATCTCAGGTAACTTGGATTATATTGTATATTTAGTAAGATATGAAATCAACTAAGATATCAAAAATATATTCCCAGATTATGGAAAGCAGTTAAAACACACTTTTAAAGAGCATGAGTAGTAAAACACTTGTTTCTAAAAACACAAGTATGGACATTTTTAAAACACATTGGCTGCCATCAAAGGGTTAATGGAACTTACTGGCATGCGTTCATTGTGCGTGCGGACCTCGGCGTGTGTGACGGGCGCACATGCGATCGTTAACGCTGAGATGATATATTCCAACCCCGGCGCGTATACGGAGCTCCATTCGATCTTAACATCCGCCATTTTACGTGCATTCTCAACGGGGTGAAACAAAGCCTGTCTTTGCAGAGCTGTGCGCACGTGACGCAAACCTAGGATAAAAAGAAAGGACATAATGCCTGGGCGTGTCCCAGCGTGGTACCGGGGTATGGCACATGCACAGTAAAATCCGGCCTGAACATACACAAGGGCTCAGTAGATGGCAGCGTGTGACCATTAAACGGTAGTGTTTGTTTTGGGTCACTTCAATAGCCGTGGAGACTTGCTGAAGATCTTTATTTGCTGAAATTAAAAGTTAATTTGGCCCATAGAATTCTCATCCACTGATGTTTTACTGTCAGGTATTTTGTGCAACAACAATGAAAGCAACAAGAAACAAAAACGGTAGAGACAAATAAACACTAGTAAGACACCTGAGGGTGGAATGCGACCTCAGGGTGACATGCGACCTCTGCGAGGTTGCGCCAATTCTTGACCATCTGGCCAACCACAGCGTTTCTTTGACGATTCTAGTTGTTGTCATTCTGGGGGGAGTTTGTTCATGTTTTTGTGAGGGTATCAACCCTAGGAGACACGGGGAGAACATGCAAACTCCACACAGAAAGGCCCTATTGCCAACCCCACCTAGGTACAGACAGGTGGGGCCTAACTCCGGCAGGTACAGGCCGGAGTTAGGCCATTGACTCCGGCCTAACAATGGCTACTGTCTATGACGGTAGTCCCATATGACATGATGGACTGGACTATCTCCATATATAGTGTTATCCACATTTCGTGTAGCCGCCCCGTACAGGAAGTGATGTCACAACTCGCTGACATCACACTGACATCACTCCCGTACAGAAGGAAGGTTACAGAAGGAAGGTTACGGAAGGAAGGTTACGGAAGGAAGGAAGGAAGGTCACTCAAGCGACACGGTTTTTCAGGGTATATGCGACCTTCGGTCGCAATAATAGATAGGCATAATAATAACTTGGATATGGGTGTTTGTGTGACTTTCATTGTTCCTTATAACTATGTCAGTCAATTAGTCCACTGTGTTGTGGATAAGAATTTCAAACCTGTAGCTGTTTAGGTGCTGAGTGGAGACTGGAGAGAACACCAAACACACACCTCGCTCTACTGAGAACGGATCATGATCTTTTTTATCTAGCGCCTCTGCTGGAACACTCCACCATGGCAGCTCCAGTTACACTGCGCATGTGCCATACCCCGGTACCACGCTGGGACACGCCCAGGCATTATATCCTTTCTTTTTATCCTAGACGCAAACCAAGGAAGATCAAAGAAGGAATGGACACCGACGTCATTTTAGGCTCCATGGCCATCCGCCATGACACTTTGGGTGGCGGAAGTGGCACCGGAGGTTCGGTGAATAACATTAGCGTCTATGAGCTTCGGCTGGGACAGCTCATGAACAAAAAATAATTCTGAACGATAGAGACCTTTATAAAACACTCAGCTCAGGAATATAAAAGAAAACATGTCACACATTGTTTTGTGCTGTGTTGCTTTTCGGTGAGTACACTGTATAACATTATAGAAGCATCTAAAGAGCACAATTTACGTTTCTGAACTAGATAGTATCGCGAGACTCTCCACCATTCCCTGTCTGGAATCCAAATCTCGCGATAGCTCCGAGACAGAAACGGCCGCCGCCGCTGTTTAGCTGCCTCAATAACAGTATGTACCGTGCACATCGAAAAGCAAGTGATTGTAAAAATACCTGTGATATGTCTTCTTTTATATTCCTGGAGCGATTATACAACAAAGGTCTCAATCGTTCAGAATTATTTTTTGTTCATGAGCTGTCCCAGCCGAAGCTCATAGACGCCAATGTTATTCATTGAGCTTCCGTTGCTAGTTCCGCCACCCAAAGTGTCATGGCGCATGGACCGTGGTGTGCCAACTTCCGGGTGGGTGTCTTCTCCTTCTTTGAGCCTTCTTGATGCAAACCAGGAAATGTGTGAGACCGACCCGGCCGATAAGCCTTATGGGTAATATAGTGTTTTTGCTAATTTGGTGATAAACAAGCCTTATTGATTATTATTTACTGGTAAAAATGCAAGCATTGCCAGCTTTGTGTTAAAGACTTCCCCAAATGTATTTTAGCAGCTTAAAGGAGTAGTTCACCACTTTTCAACCTGTCTTCATATAATAGGTCCTTACTAATGTTCATGATAAAATATCACAAATTTTTTCTACTCAGTCCAAGTCTCCTAGGAGAGCTGTGGGAAGTTCAGAATCCATCGTCTTGTGACATCATCATTTTCCAAAAAAAAATTTAATCAATATTTTTGAAAAAAATATTTAGATTTTTATTATCACGAGAACAATGGCTTCCACTTTAAAATTGCAACTTTTCAGGAATAGAAAGCCTGCAGTTTCTATAAGCTGGATTGGCAATCGATGATGTCACAAGACTATGGGTTTCTGACCTGCCCACAGTCCTCCTCTGAGAAAAAAAGAAAAAAAAAGAAAGGAAAGCTATTTTTGAGTGAGGACCAATTATATGAACAAAGGTTGAAAAGTGGTGGAGTGCCCCTTTAAGTGTTAATATACAAGATCCTTACCTGTCCAATCTCTAAGGATCTAAAGGCCTCTCCACACCAAAAAGTCTGCAAAGGACTGCAAAGAACTTGCAAAGGACTGCAAAGAACTTGCAAAGGACTGCAAAGAACTGCACAGAACTTCGTCTGCCGACTGTATGCCGACTGTACTTACTGTATGCACTTGTGCGCATGCGCGGAGAGATCGCATGAAATACCATTCCAAACCAGGAGGTGGCAGTAGTCTGAAAGGCTATTTTCACTCCATAGTTGATCGTCCCTGCATGCCGTCGCTGTCGGAAAATGCTGTTATTAAGCCTATTATTTATATTATTATTTGGAAAAAGTAGAACAACCTTTAAAACCAATCATAATCATTTAAAATTGTATCATGATCTGACACTTTCACAACAGCTTGTTGCTGCTTCAGCGTTCTGCCTCCGTGTGACGTCGCGCATTGAAAATATCAGAGCTACAAGCTCACAACATGTCGGAACTTGAAGCGTTGTGAGCTTGTATGTCTGCTATGCTCGACACGCACCGTCATACGCTGAAGCACACATCCAGCTTTTCACAGCTGAAAGAGGAGGTAATCTAAACCAAACTGGACCCAGTTGAAACGTGGATATTATACAATCAAGCACCTCTCTGAGCGCAGCAATTGGGCAACTACTACATCGCCCTAGGCAAGCAGTTCACTCGCGCCCACTTTATTCATTTGTGTGTAGTGTGTTGTCTCGGTGTCCTCTGTGACTGTGTGGAAACAGTATGTATGCCAAACAGATAGATACCAGCGGATTGTGTGTTGTCTTTTATCCGCTCTCGTTGGCTCATTTCACTGCCGACGGGCAAGGGACCGACTCAACAAAACCGGTTTCCCAGTTTTCGTTCGATAACGTCCCCGACCCGCTGCCGAAAACCTGACGATGAGCTCCCGTTCGGCAACCGACGCTATCCGCCGCCTTCCGCCGCCGAATCGTCGACGAATCTGTGCGGTTAAAAGTGGCCTTAAGATTACCTATTTATAATCTGGTTTGCCGAAATGTCACGTGAAGCTCCACCAATCCTCAAGCTAGAACAAGGGCATGTCAGACATACTGTATGCCCGTTTATGCCAATCTGATTGGCTACGGGCAATGTCCGGCATAAACTGCTCCTCCCTGATTGGCTACTTGCATAAACACAGACACATACTGAAGACACACAGAGATTTGGTTAATTTATAGATATACAGTATACGAGAGGTTTGTGCCCGCTCCACTCGCTTTATCGTAAGATACTATGATGTTACGTGAAACATTTATAGTCTGGTTGGCTGAAATGTCCCTTATATATGCCTTGATATTATGACATCACCCTTTAGCCCTCTGTGATTACATACCGGTAGGTTTGGCTAATCTATGTACATACTGAACATTGAACATATTTATCATATTTTACAGGTTTACTTCTCAGAATCAAACAGGACAAAGATTTCTGATGGATCTGTGTGTGCAAGCAGCTCTCCATGAGAGGTTAAACACACAAACAATAGAGGAAGTGTTTTCAATGTCTGAATATTGGTATCACCAATGGGACTTCCTCCTAGACCTGTACTCCCATGTCAGAGACTATGAGACTCAAACAGGCAGAAGTGTTCTTCCAGCATTACAACCAGTTTACCAGTCAGCTCCTACAGTCTGGTCCATAGACCTCTCAGAGAGAAAGGTCTCCATCCTCCTAGAGGTGATGAAACTAAAACCAGAGAAGAAACCAGTAGAGCTGAGAGGCTGGTCAGATGAAGAGAGTGAAGTGAGGATCTTCCTTCAATGTCTACCTTACATCTCAAAGCTCAGGTAACTGGGATTATGTATTTTCTATCATTACAATCTCTATCTTTCATATCATTATTATCTCATTCTTAAAAGTAACAGTTATGTAGTCAATTTCTGTTTACAGAAGATATTGATTAAATTAGAAATAAAATGTACGTATTTAAAGTTGCCTTCTGTCTTTTTAAAAGTGAATTCAAAGATCAGCATATTGACAGCAGCTAAACACCCTTTTCTAAAGATATTCATTTTATTTTAATACATCAGCATGTAGCTAACAATATGTTGACAAGTTTTTAAAGTTTAAAAGTGTTCTTTTTCAGATTTTCTTCACAGAATCAAACAGGACACAGATTTCTGATGAATCTGTGTTTGCAAGCAGCTCTCCTTGAGGGGATAAACACACAAATAATAGAGGAAGTCTGTTCACTGTCTGAATATTGGCATCACAAATGTGACTTCCTCCTAGACCTGTACTCCCATGTCAAAGACTATGAGACTCAAACAGGCAGAAGTGTTCTTCCAGCATTACAAGCAGTTTACCAGTCTGCTCCTACAGTCTGGTCCATAGATCTCTCAGAGAGAAAGGTCTCCCTCCTCCTAGAGGTGATGAAACTCCAACCAGAGAAGAAACCAGTAGAGCTGAGAGGCTGGTCAGATGAGGAGAGTGAAGTGAGGATCTTCCTTCAGTGTCTACCCTACATCTCACAACTCAGGTTAATGTGTTTCCTTTCATTCTCTCTCTCTCTCTCTCTTTCTCTCTCTCTCTTGCTCGCTCTCTCTCTCTCTCTCTCTCTCTCTCTCTCTCTCTCTGTCTCTCTCTCTGTATGTTAGAGGGTAGCACAGGTCTGCCAGAGAGCCGAACCAAGACGTTCGGGTCTAAAATATTGACCTGTCCCTCGGTTCCTTTATCCTACTCTAAATAAATGCAATACATCTTTTTTTTCTTCTTCTTCTTTTTTTTCTTTTTTCTTTTACCCTGAACTCCCCTTCTTACATCTGCTCAACTATTTTTTTTTTGTAACTTTTTGAAACAATTAGTTTAAAGGGGAAGTTCGGTCCAAAACGGCCATCTAGAAGTATTTATTTACTCCCCAACGGGAAAAATCTCACTTTTTCGAACGCACATCATTTGAAACAATGGAGCGTCGGCAGGTATTGCTACTCACCCCACGGAGGTTAGGGTTAGGGTTAGGTTGTCGAAGAAGATGACTTGTAGAAATAGCAACACGCTCCCCTCCCAACACGATGGTTTAGGTGCTGGTTTTTCAAAAGATGCAATATATTCAATTTTTCGTAGATTTCTCTTATCCGACCAGGGCTTCAGACAGGAGTGGATAAATTGTTAATCTGCGTATTTATCTCCCTCTGAAGTCAAAATGTTGCTTCATGCCTGAGGTATATATAATGCCTAGAGTCTGTATCCAATGTGTGTTTTCACACAGCTCTGCCATTCTTGCTGTAAAGCTGTGAACTTTGAACTACTGTTGACCACAGTGTTGAAATCTTGTGTCTGGCGTTACCATTGGTGTAAAGTAACTAAGTACATTTACTCAAGTACTGTACTTAAGTAATCTTTTGAGGTATTTGTACTTTACTTGAGTGTTTCCAATTTCCAATTACTTCTAATCCACTACATCTTGGATCCAAATATCGTACTTTTACTCCACTACATTTATTTGAAAACTTTAGTTGCTAGTTACTTTGCAGAGATAGGCTAAATTAGCATAAATAAAACATACATGAACCACTTTAGTCCTATTTTAAACCTAGGCT